>NC_090438.1:717787771-718090801 GCF_031143425.1 Pleurodeles waltl
CAGCTCTCCTCCTCTAGATAGGCCTTATTGAAAAGCAAACTCTTAGATTTAGAATTTAGGTCACCTCCCCATATTTCCAATTCCAGTGCTAGGTAGTCTGAAAAGCCATATGGCAGCATTTTCAACCATTTAAAATTGATTGCGGGGGAGACCATGAAAACATTGATACGTGACGCATTTTGTTACTGGTTAGAAAAACAAGAAAACTCCTTTTCATCATGGAAGGCTGTTCACCATGGGTCTGCTAATCAGATCAAGCTGGAATACATTTGGAAAATATTTGCAGTGCTAGGTTTATGTTGTGTCTTATTTCTGGTAGAAGAATCCAGGCTTGGGTTTTGGAGGAAATTAAAGCCCCCCCCATCAAATAATCTTCCCCTCAACCGCCCCTAAGCATTGAAAAGGTCTACTTAGTGGACCAGGATTGTTATCAACGGGGGTGTACACACATATCAACCTCAATTGGCAGGAGCCTATAAAGCAATTTGCCCAACACAACGGATCCTCGGACTTGCCTGCCGTTAGTGAACTTAAGCTCTAGTGTTCTTTTTAATGTACATCACCACCTCTCTATGGGCAGATCCAGAAGAGTAAGAACACTTCAAGTTGGCCCAGCCTTTAGAAAACATACTGAATGTATTCAGCTTGCTAGAAGGAATGTGTGACTCCCAAAACAAAACAGCTGCCTGATTATGCCATTTGACCTAGGCTTCTACAGCTAGCCTTTTATGCCTATTATTCAGCCCATTGGCATTAGAAGAGAAAAGCATAAGATGTCAATCCTATCTGTGCAAGAATGCAAAAGTGCCTTCAGTGAGATAAAGTGAAAGGACAGAGAACATGGTTACAAAGCAGCAATACAATGCAAGGCAGCAATACAAAGCAGAAGCTTGTCCCTTCCAAAGTACATCCATAAAGTGCTTTAAATGGACATACGTATAACCTATATCGAACTCTTTTAAAGTGCTGGAAATGCTCTGAACATGCTTATCCTGACTATAATTCACCGTAAACAATCCAAAGTGCAGCCCTTAATTGTGTTACACGTTGACCATATTTAGTCATCTTAAAGTGCTATAAGTGCTGTAAATACTGATAATAGCTTCTTCTAAAAAAACTAAATATGCCCCCTCTACCCACACTCTGCTCCATCTGACCCAGGCCAGAACTCTATGTTTCTCAACCTGTCTTCTCAGCTACCTGCGTAAAACTGTATCCCAGGAACCTCCATTTTACCTGTTGTGACCCTTACCCTCAATACCCATGTTGCACCCCCCTCTTATTTGTCCCTCCCCCTTGGTAACCGATCACCCCCTGTCTCACCCTTGTGAAGTGCCTTATCCCAGCCAACAAGGCCCTCCACCCTTGCACACATTATGGGTCAAATCAAATCAAATCATTAACATTTATAAAGCGCGCTACTCACCCGTGCGGGTCTCAAGGCGCTAGGGGAAAAGGGCGGGGGGGTTACTGCTGCTCGAAAAGCCAGGTTTTTAGGAGTCTCCGGAATGCGGAGTGGTCCTGGGTGGTCCTGAGGCTGGTGGGGAGGGAGTTCCAGGTTTTGGCTGCCAGGAAGGAGAAGGACCTCCCACCCGCAGTGGAGCGGCGGATGCGAGGGACGGCAGCAAGCGCAAGGCCCGAGGAACGGAGGAGACGGGTGGGGGCGTAGAAGCTGAGGCGACAGTTGAGGTAATCCGGTCCCTTGTTGTGGAGGGCTTTGTGTGCGTGGGTGAGAAGTCGGAAGGTGATCCTTTTTCTGACTGGGAGCCAATGCAGGTGTCTCAGGTGTGCGGAGATGTGGCTGTTGCGGGGTACGTCGAGGATGAGGCGGGCCGAGCCGTTTTGAATACGTTGCAGGCGTTTTTGGAGCTTGGCGGTGGTCCCAGCATAGAGGGTGTTGCCGTAGTCCAGGCTGCTCGTGATGAGGGCGTGGGTCATGGTTTTTCTAGTGTCGGCGGGGATCCAGCGGAAGATCTTGCGGAGCATGCGGAGGGTGAGGAAGCAGGCGGAGGACACGGCGTTGACTTGCTTGGTCATGGTGAGAAGAGGGTAAAGAGGATTCAAGATGAAGCCGAGGTTGCGGGCGTGGTCTGCAGGGGTCGGTGCGGTGCCGAGGGCCGTGGGCCACCAGGCGTCGTCCCAAGCGGACGGGGTGTTGCCGAGGATGAGGACTTCCGTTTTGACAGAGTTCAGCTTTAGGCGGCTGAGCCTCATCCAATCTGCGACGTCCTTCATGCCCTCTTGTAGGTTGGTCTTGGCGCTGGCGGGGTCCTTGGTGAGGGAGAGTATAAGTTGGGTGTCGTCGGCGTAGGAGGTGATGATGATGTTGTGCTTGCGTACGATGTCGGCGAGGGAGCTCATGTAGACATTGAAGAGTGTCGGGCTGAGCGATGACCCTTGAGGTACGCCGCAGATGATCTCGGTGGGGTCTGAGCGAAACGGAGGGAGGTAGACTTTTTGGGAGCGGTTTGAGAGGAAGGAGGCGATCCAGTCCAGGGCCTGGCCTTGGATCCCGGTGGAGCGGAGGCGGGTGATTAGGTTGCGGTGACAGACGGTGTCGAAGGCAGCCGAGAGGTCGAGGAGGATGAGGGCGACTGTTTCATCGTTGTCCATCAGCGTTCTGATGTCATCTGTGACTGAGATATTTGGGCATCATTGGTGGCTTCGGCTGTCTCCTTACTGATCAGTTACATTGCCTCACATCAAAAGCTCCCTAAGGAAGAAAGGGCAAATCTCTGTACCTTGGGATGTTATTTCCATGCCCTACCCACTTTCAACAGAAAGTCTCTTGCTGCCTTTACATCCAAAAAGACCAAAAATCTATCATCCCACATTTTTTTTACCTAGCTGGTTGAACCAGCTGAGCTTCCTCTACTTTCACTTTAAATTCACTCAGCGTTTACTTAAATTCCTATCGCAGATGGAATGTCTTGAATTACATATCAGGAAAAAATTGAAAACAAAGGCCTTGTTCATCATTTATGCTTTTTATTTGGAGGGCTTTCCAGAGTATGTATTCATGAATCCTAAAATCTTGGAAGTGTCAAGTGTAGCTCGAGGCCTTTTGTTGACCCTAAATGATTTGCCAGCAGGCACTCTATGTGCTCTAGCAATGGTCTGTTCTGATACTGGTTAGTTCAGAACATGGGTCACAATCAAGTTTGTTACTGTCTCTCTTATTTCTGCCTCTGCTTCCTAGTTCTAGGGCTGGCTACTAAATGGTAGACCTGCAAGAGTGATTTTTCCAGTTCTTCAGGCTTTCCGTTCAAGGTCTACAGTTCCTTCTGTGTTTTTAGAAACCATTTGTCGTGCTTACCGCCAGTGTCCTCCATATCTGATATCCTTTGCTCGACTGCTTTTGTTGGGTGTCTAATTCTGAAATTCTAGATTCCACAGCATCAAGCCTTGCTTCCAATTAACTCACAAGATCAATTTGGGCTGTTTAAATATTTCACCCTTCCTTTACGACCAAATGGAGCAAAGCAAAAAATTATTTTGTTGGCCAGGCCCTCAGGTACTCCCCCCATGCAATATTTACCCATCTTGAGGAAGATGGGGGGGGAGGGATTGATGTTTTTTGAGGAGGTAAACTCACTGCTTCAGACCTCAAATGCGAGCCTATTGATTCCATGATTGCAGATACCAATAAGCTTGCATGCTGCAAGCTATCCATTCCATTCTCCTCAAAAACAGCATTCTAATGATAATGAGCCTGTTGAGCTAAGAAGGGTCTCTCTCCTTCTCTCTGCTCAGGTGTTCCTCGAATTGGGCAGTTTTGTCGTAGTTTGGACCCCTGCTCTAGGCAAGACTGCTGGTTAAAGGATGACAGTACTTTTGTTTGTAGGCGACTTTGCCCATCCTACACCAAATTTCAACTGTTGTCCCAACCTTACTGGCTCACTAGCATCACCTCACCAGAAACACAATAGTAAAAGGTGATTTGTGGCAGCCTTTATGCATGGACTCGAGAATAAGACATCTCAGGGAGCGTCGTGGTTAAACAGAGATTACCCCTTTCTCACAGATATATCATGTCTCATACAAACACAGGCAATGACAAAGATGCAGTAAAGTTTCAATAGTTTTTATTTAACATAACTGCAATTTGCGATAAGTTGCTTGGGCTGCAATGATTAGGATAATGAATAATGCAAGAAACAGAATTGTGAAGACGAGAGTCATTATTACAAAGACCCCCACCATCTTGCAACGTATAAAAAAGACATACGTGATGTAATATGCCCTAATTCCCTAACGTGAGAGGCCTAACCTCCTACCTAAAGGAGAGCTGGGTTTGCTAAACCTATTCTGCCAATGCCATGTCCATGATAGGAGCCCCCAACCCTTGTTACCTTGGAATGAGGTCTCTATCTCAGACTCTGTGGGGACACGAAGACTGGGTCAGCGTCACAACGACGTGCAGCATCGATATCAGCGATGGTGGCGATGCCTTCTGGTCGGAATCCCTCTGATTATCTGTCTAAAATGCGATGTATTTATACAGATCTACCAGGACCCCTGACGTAGGTGTGTTCCCAAACAATAGATAACAGACATGCTTGGGATGGCAATTAATATAAACAATCCCTCGAAAGTATAGAGAGGGAAAATCCCTAAGTGTGAACATCTACTGTTTGTTTGTCTTTGTTGCTTGATCTTGACCCCTTAGCACGGTGACACTGATAATGCAAAGCATAACAAGTGGCCTAACTATAAACAAGGCAGCCATCTTAGAAGAATTAAATAATAAAATGGGCTAAGACAGAGCAAGCTAAGTAGGTTAAAAGTCACTAGGTGACGGGGGCACAAGTCTGTGAGCCAGAGGCTAAGCTAACTCCAATTATCCCATTAAAATGAACTAGGATTCACTACAGTGTTGTTTTGATTTTTCAACCTGGGTCTCTTGATATCCTGGACAGCTGGTCTCAATGGTGACATACGCGATGAAATGAATGGCGGAAGGCCCGCCTCCCCATTTCTAACCCTTCTGAATATTTGGCACAGAGCTTCACTCTGTAGACTGGCTTAGCAAGTTTTGTAATTTTCCCTGAGGCGGAGCGGGACAGTCACCTTTTAATATCAACTACATGCAAGTTCTCATCCCCCAGTTTCCAATTGTGTCGTCTCAAGTGAATCTCTCTTCTCCGTCCGCTCAGGACTTAAGTCTGTGTCCAAAGTCTGCTCAGTAAAAGGCTGTGAGGCCACCCTTTCATTTGTCCCAATTGCTGAGCACTTGTCTCCGCCATAGATTTTTGCCTCTCACTTTCTCTGCACCTCACTGAGGCCCAGATTTAAAGCTGCCTGCGCTGCCGATGCATCACAACTTTTGACGCATTAGGGGTGCAGGCTGCTGACTCATATCTACAAGACCATGTAAAAGCCACTTTATGTGGCTTTACATGGCCTTGTAGCTATGGATTAAGGCAAGTTAGCACAAGTCACTACATTTCCTTACTTTGCTTTGGGGAGGTGTTTCCATGGGTGTTCCCATGCAACATTCATGGATTTTGGTGCATTTCCAGATTTATGAGGTTTGGTAAACCTGGGAATTCATCAAAACCCTATGTCACCTGGTAGGGGGCATAGGAATGATGCAACAGGGAGAAATATCTTTATTTATCCCCTTTTTCCCCCTTTCTATTTGTGCTGCACTTTGCAGCACACATAGAAAGAGTAAAACTTCTCTTAGGATTGTTTTTGTGCAGGAATGTGTCACTAACTGCAGAAAAACAATCATCCCCCACAACGCAAGCACCTTGCAGCATGGTGAGGGAGATACGTATACACAGCAGGACCAAATATACCCAGCAAGAGATTCCAAAAAGGGGGGATTTTTCACTTAGAAGGCAATTCTGGAGTTCTACGATTAAATGTATGCAAAGTTCTACCCACAAATTGTCATGATGTCAGTTGGCTGTGGTTCATGCTCTCATTCTTCTGACACCAATCTAATGAAATCCCTGCCAATGGGGTCAGATCAAGGTCCAAGCTGTCTCTGGGCCATCTCTTTCTTCTGACACAGCTCACTGCTCTGACGGTGCTGCTTACAACAACCTCTCTTAAAGCGTTTATCTAGTCCTCTGACCAGCTGATGGGTTCTTTAGCATAGCGCCTGCATTCAAAAGCTGCTTAGTAAGCTCCAATGCTGCGGCAAAAACAAGATTTAAACACAGAGAAGCTGTTGTTTTTGTCCCTCCAGGCCCCAGCTAAACCTCTCAAGGATGAGAATTCATGAAAACTAACTCCAGCCAAATCAGTCCCCTTAAAGATCTGCCATGCAAAAAACTATAGCTGAAAATAGTATTTTAATAAAGGATTGTCATCATTTTGACCATCACTGCTTCTGGTAGACTTCGTAGAGGACAGGAGCATTTAATGCCAGATATGATATGCTTTCAACTTGCCACTCTCTCGTACATCTTTGCTTCACTCCAAGGTTCTGTGTAGCAACTAGTTTGCACATTTGGACCACCAGTCTGTACTTCATGGGCAATATCAAAATATTTCCTATTCTTTAAGGATACACACGACCAACCTTATGCATCAACCAACCACACAGAAAGGGTTTTCTGGACTTGCTGGTGTTTGAGGCACTATACATCTCTTACAACATGGGATTTCTTTCATATGCACTTATGCCATAATCATAGGAAAGAAACAGCTCCATCTGCGCAGACCAGAGACTCATGAAAAAAAGCCAATTTCCAGTGTGCTGCATACTATACTCATGTGATACTTCATAAGTCAGGACTAGCAACACCTGACCATGGGTAATCTCCTTATTAATGCACTGCCCATTAATCTCATTAACCACATTATATTTGCTTTCACCAGATGCCTAGAACAGTGGCAGGCACAGCGCATGGATCAAGAAGAGCCAAACTTCTGAGGTACAGCATGGCATATATATCAATCTATGCCCAACCCAAAATCAGTGCCATGAGGTTCTGGCTCAGTGAATGCCATCATGGCAAGTCCAGCCACAGTGCTATTCGTTGAGCCTGTTTGCCCATGCCTACGGTGTGAAGATGTAGTTTGTTTCCTACATCCTGATCCTTGAGATCCACATAGAAGATTAACAAATGTGTGAGGTCCTTCAGTAATGGTTAATAGGACAGTCAGGAAGAGACCACAACTCACCATAGTACATCCATGGCCACCCAAATTAATCTGTGCAGAAATTGCAAGATATGTGTAGAAATTGGCAGCATGTATGGGAAATAAATTATTTTCAGGAAAGATGTGAACAGAATTTTTTTTTTCAATATGTGATTCTCCTAACCCAGGTTGTACAGAATGTGTACACGTCTGTATAATAGTACATGCAGGGTTTGGAAAACAGGTGCAAATGCTCATGTGAAGTCACAAATTAAAACCAAACTATTTTGCAGCATAATTCTCCAACTATCAGAATAAATTGCAGCCGTTTTTTAAGTCAGGTTTGTGAAGTTTACACCATTTTTCGTCATTATTCCATTGTTTCTAATCAACTAATTCAGGATAGCAATAACAGATAAACATTTCTTACTTGCTGAATGCAGGGATTGATCCCTTCCTTACTCAAGCTATCAAATAATATATAGAACATAGATCAGTAACAGTGAATAATTGCAACGTCTTTTTACTGAGGATTTCTGAATGACATCAAATAACCAATGAGAGCAAAGCTTGAGTTGTTTATGCTGTCATGAGGTGAAACATATCCCAGTTATTCCCTTTTTACTCATTTATAATTTTATGGTATGAGTTCCTGAAGTTCTAGAGGTTCCTACAGAACCCTAGGACTATACTGAGAGCATAGCGAGTGTACCGTTCTTCCTGCCTGATCTATAGGATTAGCCTTAGTCCCGTATCAAGAAATGGTGTCAGGAGTCAGCCTGTAAAGTGGATGGCAATCCACTCAGGAATCTGGTAGATTAGCGGCAGCAGAACTGCATGTCAAGCATAGCATTCGTCTCACGGTGGTTGTAGCTGGAATGTCCCTCTAACCCTCCAGGTCAGTGCATCATTTATATATTAAAACCACACAGTGGTAGAAGCACTGCTCTGATGCAATGCTATGTCTATATGTCAGAAGCTGTCTCCTGAACAGGCAACACAAGCACTAGGATATTGTGTAATGTGTTCATAGCCTTGGATAGAATATACTGATTATATGTTGAAAAAAGGCTCACTAAAATGAGCATCTTGTACAGCAAGCAAAGTGAAGTGTGTAGAATATCATTACTAAAAGTGATGAGGCTAAAACATGTAAAATATAAAGTCTCAAATGAAGCTCACAAATGGGGAAACCAACTCGGGTCCAAGAGGTCCTCACAACAACAGCTTCTCCTCCCTATCCTATCCTAAATGTAAAAAATAAAAATACCATGGCTTAAGCCACCACACCGTCAACCCTCTGTAACATTCCACGTCTTCCCCTTCTGAAACCAATCTATAGTAGTTAACTATAAGTGGCTCTCATAAAAGCCTGGCAGAGCAGCCACTGATTTCTTTATGATGTAGCAACAGTGCTGAAAAACTTTTATTATCCTCTGTTGCTATGTCATAGCAGTGAATCACCACGTTTAGAATCTAGGCCCATATTTATCAAAGTTTTGTGTCACCCTTGCACCACACAAGGGGACGCATGGGAGACACAACACCTTAATGAGATTTACCAAGCCACACAAGGCCACCTTGGATGGTCCTGCATGGCTTGAAAAATCTAAAGTAATGCAAAGCAGTGCAGATCCCTACCTTGCATCACTCTGTGGCAGGTAGGCATGCCATGGATGGAGCGTGGGTGTTCCCACACATCCAACCAGGCATTCTGACACATTTCCAGGTTTACCAACACTGACAGACCTGTGAATGCATCCGAATTGTACGCCTCCAAATTGGAGGTGCAACGAGGAGAAATATCCTTATTTCTCCTTGCTGTTTATATTTCTAGGTGTGCTGCATTGTGCAGCACACGTAAAAAGAAGAAATGCCTCTGAGGATTGTCTTTGTGCAGGAAGGTGTGCCTTCCTGCACAAAAACAATCCTGCCTTTAAATCAAGCACCCTTACATCATGTTACACGGTGGCCTACATTGGCTTTAGCCAGCAGTTTTTGCGCCAGTGCAGACAGAGAGCAGGAATGTGCTGCATATTGTTAAATATATCACATTTCTGCCCTCTCCCTTTCAAGCAGCGCAGTGCAGCAAAGTGGATTGCTGCGTTGCGTGAAACATTGGTAAATATGTGCGATAGTGTTCAGACTAGTGGCTGTCATTGACAGTCATGCATAACATATAGGACTATAGATTAGCAGGATGAATAATGGGTATGATTTTCACTGAGGGGTTCTGAGTGACATTAAATAGACAACAAACTTTGCTAGCTTTATCTATGATGTATGTATGAACTCTGAAATCATCTGATCCTGCTTTCAACTACCTTGGAAAGACAAAGAGTTAAAGGGAAAGCCATACATAATGTTGCTTGTACTCATTATAGCAAATGTAATACCTGGCTGCTAGTCACCCACCTCCACAACCCTATGTGCCTTTCCTCCTCCACCAAAGCAGTGGTCTCTGCTTTCCAGAGCTGCACTGACAGACTCTCAGAGAGCCCTATGAGTGAATCCTGGAATTCCTTTAAAATGTAGCAATGCCATAACAGGACATAACAGTATTTATAATCAGGCATTTGTGATACATAATAATTACTTTGTACCTAGTTTGAGCTTTCGATTAGAAAGACACTTTCATTTTGAGGACTATCATGAGCATATAGTTCACAGTCTATGAAGTTGTTCTCATGTTTGTTTCATTTTTAGTGCTGATGCAAGCTATTGATTCTAGTACTTCTGGCGTAAAGGGCATAAAAGCAAAGTATGGGGCAGATATTTCAGGTGATATCAACTAGCTAGTTGATATCAGCGACAGGGCATAAGTAAGAAAAGCAAGAATGCCAGGTTTCCATGAAGCGTCTCTGGGGTGCTTCTCTAGTGATCATTTTGAAAAATAGTGTACATTTATTTGGAAGACACAGTGAGGAAAAACAATAAATTTATAAAGTTATACATTTCTCACTATCACTGCAGGTTGACACAGATGCTATGCTTCAGGTCAGACTGACATCACATAATCAGGCAGCAAAGTATTCGCTCAAATTACAGAAAATGTACTTAGACAGCAAACTTACTGGCACACCTTACAGTTACTGGTGTTAGAAAGCAATAGTGATGGATAATTTTGAAAAACATTTATATAAATGTCTAAATGACTCAAAATGAGTCAAGATACAATACTCACAGCTAACATTTTCAATTTGGGTCAAAAACCTGACATTTTTGTTTAATAACATTTCTTTGTAAACCACATACAAGCTCAATTCCATGACAGGGCTATTCATTATTTGTCAGTCACCAAATGTAGAGCATATCAACCTTAAGCCAGAAGGCCCTGGGTAGTTCCCATATGCCAGTGAAAGAAAAGGCATTGGAAGAGGTCACCTTAGAATATGCCAATAAATTCATATACCAGTGCCACCATCAGTATTAGCCACCATATTAGATAGAATTTGATAATAGGTCAAGGACGTGCACCGTTTGCCCAAACATACATAATTACTAGAATGCCCTCAATATGCAAATGAGTCCTACTTTATAGCAAAGGGAATATAATGACTTCAATGCTCACAACATGCCATTGCCAAAAAGGGCTGTATGTCCAAGAGGAGGTGATGGTCATCAGATACCAAGAAGTGACCACAAAACACACACATTAAATAATGCTTGCACAGGGACACTGTCACAGAAAAACACCTGTGTGCATGCACAAATGTTTACACATACAAATGCCGACCACAGTGCTCAACCCCTCACTCACACAGTATGCTCACACATGCGTGATCCAACACAGACATGTATGCATAAAGCATAAAGCTAAACACATTAAAATTGAAAATAAAAAAGTTTTTCTATTCACATTCCTGTCCTACTGTATAAGAATTAATAACCACCTACATTGGTGTTTTGTCTCCTTTCCGAGCTCCTTCACCCTGCTTCACTGCTACTTGCAAGCAGATGAAGTCCCACTTGCCAAGGGTCTTGGTGGCCAAGGAACTGTGTTATTCTCCTCAATAGCTGGCTACCCACTCATATATGTCAGTGTGACTGACAGTGTGGGCATTGCAATGCATCACCAACCTATAAGAAATTGGGTTATTAGTTGTGAATGATGTGACCCGTTCACAAGCAAGAAGTTCGCAATTGGGAACCAAGTACCACATTGTAACACTTGGGTGTCTTAAGGGTAGTGAAGCAGAGCAGTCCAGGGCCTACCCAGGCAAAAATTGTTCAGTCAGTGCTTTTTCTTTTGACAAGGAAGAGTACAATTGTTACACACATGACACTCAAAACACCTTTATTACATAAATATACAATCAGGTAGATGGAAATTCCTTTGGAGATACCCTCATATTATGTTACATACCAGTGAGTCCTGAACTCTGTAACCACAATACCCTCTACTTATACTAGTTGCAATATCACCATATAAGGGTGTGCCATTGTCAATGGGACAGGCCTATTGGCTTTGTCAGGGTGTACCCACATCAGTAAAAGCAGCAGTTTTTTATATTTCAACCTTGCAACACCATTGAAATCAATGGGAATGGTACCAATGGTTATTGTATTGGAAAAACATTACTATTGTCGATACAGCATTGTATTCAAAACATGTATCCAAAAGTCTTTATTTTGCTCTTATTAGACTTCTGCTGCAGTCAGAGAATCAACTAAAAGGTGCCTCAGCAATCCAGAACTTTAGTACAAAAGTATAGGTTCCATGATTGGTTGTAAACAAAGCAAACCCCTCTGTTGTCAGGGATTCAATATTCTAGGAGAGGTGGGGTTAGTTTTTAGAAACATATTCTGGGGGTTATACTAATACTCACTAAAGAACATTGGCGATGCCTTTGTCCTTCTTGGGGCCACCACAAAGAAATTTTACAAAATTTAACCACCTCTCAGGGGGTGACAGGGTGCTCCATATCCAATCTATGAATAACTAAACAGCGGCTTTCCTAGGTGGGGCAGTTAAGTATCCTATAAGTAGGCAGCCTTTTGCGGCACCTCCAGTTCTCCTTTGAAGTGTATCATCCCCCTGCAAAACCCAAAAGCTGTTAGGGGGTGTTTTGGGCAATGAGGAGAGTCCCAAGCTCCTGCATTCCCTGCAGGCTTCCTGTGTGCCTTCCAGAATTGTTGCAGGAACCAGCACCACTTTTCTCTGATTCCCACCTCAGCTGGGAGCCAAAAATTCTATTTTGGCTCCCATCAGTAGGCAGAAGCAACTCTCTTCTATCCTACATGCAAAGCATGTGCAGGCCACAATGTGCCAGTATGCCCCAGACACAGGCAACTCACCCAGCAATGCTATGGAGTCCCTGGAACTAGAGTCCCCCAGGATATTATACTCTTGCGACAGGCTGCAGGAGATTGGGTTCTGTAGACAAAAGTTGGCACAGGGAGGGAGCCCGATGTATGCTCTACCCAAATCTTCTTGGGGAGCTTTTTCTACCACCACTCCACAGCCAGCCAGCACAATAACCTCCCTACCACACTCTCCAGGTCCCAGAGCCTCATGGCTTTTTGAAGATCACCTGTGTGCTAGAGTTATGATCCAGTCAACAATCATCCCACTGAAGCCCTCCATGATCCGCCAAGATGTTCATTACTCCAAATGTTCCTTGGATGAATTAATCAGCCAGCGCCACTGGACCTCAGGAGACCCATCCTACTCCTTGGGTGAGATGGTTTCAAAGTCCAGAAGTGCATCCTTGCAGAGCTTCAAGTGGCTTCTCCTTCCAGCAGGGCATTCTTTCACTTTTGTTGTTCCCAGACACAGTTTCTCCTCCACTGTCTCCCTCTAGTGCAGGGATTTTTAAGAAGGGGTAGAATGTTCCAAAAGGCAGGCAACCCTGGCCTATGCTATGGTGTAACATCATCACTCCAACCCTGTCCCAACCCTCCCCCACAGCATTTTGGAACAGTCAATATTGTGACTCCAAGTGTTCTGTTGAAAGAGCACCCCTGAGATCCTCAGCTCCACCACAAGCTGAAAAGCAGATCACTGACAGAATACTGTAAACAAAAATATTGTGTGGACAGAATAGTGTGTCAAAAATATTGAGGACCAAAATATTGAGAAGGTAAGTCTAAATAGGTAAGTAGAGATTTAGTATTCTTAACTCGACATCTACATACCTTGAATACATACATATCTACTGCCAAGGTACATATATGTGGAGTTATATATAATAACACTTTGTTTACCTATAGAAACTTACCTCCACAATATTTTTGCCCTCTATATTCTTGACACAATATTTTTGTTTCTGATATTCTGTCTAAACACCGACACAGCTGCCTGATCCCTATCAACCAGAACTTCAAAGTCTGCCCTCCTCCTTTGGTTCTGTGGGCCGTATCTACTTCAATCCATGTGCATTGTAACAAGCTAATTAACAGATGCACATTTCCTTCCCGTTCCTTCCTTTCCAAGGAACTAGGTTAAGCACTAGTAATGGCTATACTTTCTGGGAGACTTTGATCCACCTACTGGGGAGCAAAGTAAATAATTTGTCCCCATAGGGGGTACAAAGGTCTGGAATCTAATTAATGCTGAGCCTGGGAAATTCTCAAAGTGCCATAAGGAGTGTATGTATGTTGTTAGAGACACAACTCCACACTTTTAGAACATGTTACCTCTAGATTGATTACTCACTAAACCTTTTAGGTCTAAATGGGCAGAAACTGTACTGTAGCACAGATTTTGCCTATTAAGTGTAATGTGGTTTAAGCATCAAAGACCTTCAGTAAGCAATACAGATAGTTATATGAATGCCCACTCACATCATAAGGTCTACCCCAAATCAGTGGCATTCACTGAAGAGTCTGCTTTATGAAATGTGTGCAGATACTGGGCTGCATAAGATGGAAATCTCACACACAACAGCCCACACATGTATGCACCGGCTTGTGTGAATATGTACCCAGCAGAGAGCCTCTAACCCGAAAGGCAGACAGTAGCAGTTAGAACACTCAGTCCGTATACCATGAAATTGCTGTGAGTAAAACTCAGGTAGTCATTCTGACTCAGAGTAAAAGTCCAAAAACAGGGTAGTCAACTGCAAAAAATACAATGGGATTAAATGGCCAGAACCACATTTGCAACATAATCACATGACACTTCCATTTACATTTAATGGCATGGTAATCCACCATGTGTTGCATGTGTGAACATAGGGCCTGCTCATTCTGCAAAAGTGTGAGCCTCTTCTTGCACAGTTGCCGAATCATCTGCACCTCCTAAATGCAAGCTAATTTTGCAAACCACCATGGACATACTTCACAATATAGAAAACTCACCTTGCTTCCTCCAGCCCCAGCATCTCATTATCACTGGGTCAAATATGAAGATATTGCCAAGTGCACCTTATCAAGTATTAGTACATGTTAAACCTGTTCCAAGAATCATCTGCTGTCATCATAAACTCAATGCCAAATGGGCGGATGAAACTTAAAAACATGAAAGGGCAAAATGAATTATTGCACCTATTGCATCAGTTGTGAAAATTAATTCCAATTCAAAACACATAAAAAAGCTATTCTACCAACTTATCTCTATTTATACAAAAGCATTATGAAGACACGTATGCAATGTCCCTATGTTGGAATACATGGTTTGCTTCAGAGGACCCATGTCCAGCAATTTCATTTTTTGAATATTAGAGTAACAGTTTTGATTCCTTGCATACAGTTAAAATAAGTGATCAGGCTGGCCCATCACACAGTCTTGGACTGTCACCATCCAGCAGCCCCCCCCAGGATACCACTGACACCCCTACCACCCAGCCAATAACATCAGCCCAGGGCAACCATCCCCTCACCTGTGTATCCAGGCCACAGACTGGTGGAACACAAGTACAGAGGCCACAGTCACCCCCTACCAAAAGGCAGGAAGACGATGGCCCCAGTACAAGTGGTACCGCCAGGCCTGTGCAGGGGACACAGGCACAGGGGGCTAGGCCCAGTGGGAGGGCATCAGTGGCCCAGGTGGGAGGCCACAGGATGGATGCTGCAGCCCAGCAAGTGATCTCTGAGGTCCTGGGAGCCTACCACCATACACAGGACAGATTGGCCCAGATAGTATCCACCCTGCAGCAGAGTCAGAGGATGCAGCAAGCACACCACCAAGAGGCCATGGAGCAGTGTAAACTGCACAATGCCACAATGGCCAGCATAGCAGGTGCGCTGCTGTAGCTTGTCCAAACACAGCCTGAGGCCCACACAGACAAGGAAGCTCACACTACAGCACAGGAGACAGACCAGACAACAAGAGCATCAGCAGCAACTTCACATGTACTACCTGAGGACGCACAGGGGATATCCATTTAATCCCCTACAGGCCAACAACAGGCACCCAAACAGACCCTGAGGCCAAGATATGGGACAGGAACACCTGCCAAGAACAAGGCCCCCTCTAAGAAGTGACTCAGCAAAAAACTGTCCACCAACCATCCCAGTCAATCAACCACCAAGCAGTGCAACCAATAATTAAAAACTCATGTAAGCATGGATAGACCTACCAATACTGACAACAATGCTGCCACCATGTTGCCATTTTGGATAACCACCATTGACCCACTACCATCACTATAATTTGCACGATTTTATCCATGCACCAAATAAAATACATATCACACCTGTTACAATGTCCCCCGTCATTATGTGTGAACAAAGTGAAGTATGGATGCAACTGGTTGATAACTCCTTTATTTGTACCTGCGTAGCATGAAAAGCACCACTCACCTTACATGTTGTTGTCCCCAAAAATGTTTAGAAAAAATACACTAAATTGTAATCTGTCCTATCCAGACCTGGACAGAGTGGCAATTAGTATTAATCCAACACCCCACAGATGACAAGGCACACTGACAGTATGATGCACAGACACCAATCTCATCAAATTGTCCCACATAGTTACTGGAAGTAGAGTTCTATCAGTTGGGTCCTGGAATTTACATCTTCCTCTTCCTCATCATCACCATCACTCTCACCCCCTCTCTGAAGAAGCTGGTCTGGATATACAGCACCCTCCTCCTCCAAGAGGGGGATAGAATTTCTCACAGCCATGTTGTGCAGAATGCAGCAGGCCACTGCTATTCTACACACCTTTCCAGGCCCATAGGCCAGGGAGCCGCCAGAGATATGTTGACAATGAAATCTAGCCTTCAGAAGACCTATTGTGCACTCTATCACCCTCCTAGTACATCCATGGGCCTCATTGTAATTCCTCTCTGCATCTGTTCCAGGATTCCTCACTGGTGTCAGGAGCCAACGCAAGTTGGAATAGCCAGAATCACCTCGAAAAAGATTCACAACACAACTTAAAATGACAAGCCTCAGAGGCAGGCATCCTGGCTGTCTTCAAGGTGACAAGAAGTGACAGAAACACCTACCTCTGATCCACCCTCTGTCCTCTTGTAGTTGTTCCATCTTCTGTGGCACACTACTGTTCCTCAGCACAAATGAATCATGGACTGAACCAGGGAACATGGCATTCACATGTGTGAGGTACTGGTCTGCAGTACACACCAATATAATGTTCATGGAGTGAAAGTTCTTACGGTTTCTGTACACTTGTTCACTGACTCTTGGGGGGAATGATAGGTATGTGGGTGCAATCGATGGCACCTATCACATGTGGTATGTTGGCAAAGGCATAGAAGTCCAACTTCATGGCAGGGAGGTCAGTACTTTGGGGAAACCTCACTTAGGACTGCAGGTGTCGTACAAATGCATTCAGGAATCTTGTCAGTATAATGCTAAATATTGGCTGTGAAAAACCAGCATCCATGCCCACTGTCATTTGAAATGAGCCTGTGGCCAGGAAATGGAGAGCAGAAAGCACCTGCACTTCAGTAGAAATGGCATGCTGATTACTATTTGCCGGAGTCAGTGCAGGATCCAGTAATGCACAAAGTTCAAGAATAGTTGCACTGGTGAGTCTGTAATTGATCATGATGTTACGCTCCACCATGGTCCACAAAGCCACAAGTGGTCCGTACACCGACAGGGCCCTTCCTCGCCACAAGGGTCTGTACCTAGGAGGAGTTTGATACACGTGTGAGGAACACACATACATCGGCACACATTGTCAATCATTGAGCACTGCTGGCTTGATTGTCGTCAACACAAATGCATAGTGTGTATGACATAACAGCAACTTGACCACAATGATAGATCAGGGCTTATCAGGTAAGGTAATGTTAATTGTCACATGCCTATGGGTGTTTGGGGAACAGTGGGGCCTGCATTGTGCAGATGAGAGTTTTATAAATGCATAGTTTTTGCCAAAATCTCTGCCCCATGTAATCCAGAACTGTTCTTGTGGAAGTGACCTCATATCACTAGCGGTTGACGTAACAGCGTAAGGCGGTGTTTACCGCTGCGCGCAAACTCATTGGCTAACATGGATGTCAATGGGGAATCCTAGAGTATCATGATCGCCGCCGGCGGTGACGCTGCACACCGCCGCGGTGCGTACGCAAACTCGTCACCCCAACTTCACTTGACTCCCTGATCTCCTGCAAGCAGGTACACCACTGAGTGTACTGCTGTGTCCTGCCTCTGGTCATGGAAGTGGCACATGTCGCAGGGGAAAGGGCCCCAGGATTCACCCAAGAGGAATTGGAGAGGCTTGTGGATGGGGTTCTGCCCCTGTATGCCAAACTCTACGGACGGCCAGAGGTACAGGTGAGTAGGAGGATTGGGGGCCATGGGTGTGTGTAATAGTTCGTGTTGGCAGCATACATGTGTGCACCTCTGACACTGGATGGGCCATGTTTCCTGACATGCTGCTTGTGTATGTGCTGTATGTCCGTTTGGACTGTCCGTCCCATAGTGAATGTATTGCCAGTTGGATTTGATTGGCCAGTGCTTGACCGCTGTGTTACATTTATATGTGTCCCTTTTAGATAAGCGCCCACCAGAAGAGGGCACTTTGGCGTGCTATCGCCAAGGAGGTGCGGACTCTGGGGGTTTAAAACCGGTGGAGCACCCACTGCAGGAAGAGGCGGGGGACCTGCAGCGCTGGGTGCAAAAATTCTGCGAGGCCCAGCTGGGGAAGTCCTCCCAACGGGGAAGGGGTGCCTGTCGGGCACTGACCCCCCACTTATGCTGCGCACCCTGGCGGTGGCATACCCAGACCTGGATGGGCGCTTGAAGGCTGTACAGCAGTCACAAGGGTGTGAGTACATATACCATATTTTTGACCCTTGATGGATGTATGTTTGTGCATTCGGGTTCATGCTGCTTAGTTGCAGAGACTCTGACTGATGTCCATCTACATTATGGGAGTAGGGGTGTTTCGGTCAGGTCTCCTACACGTAGGGTCCTTAAGTTATTTGGGGAATGGCTGTAGAGCAGGGTTCTGGGCACTAGTCGGGGGCATAGCCATGGGTATAGCGGTAGGTGCTGCTTGTTGGAGGGTCTTCTGTGTGGGTGTATGTATGAACAACTATGTTAACTCCATTCAGCTATTTACAAATGTCTCTGTTCTCTTGTGTTGTCTGTGTACATCAACATCATCTGGCGAAAGAGCTGAGGCACTGGCGAGTGGGGATGCAGCGGCCCACGGATCCTCAGAGGCAGTCGTCCGACACCAAGGGGACCAGTGGATTGGAGGGCGAGGGGAGTACCATGGGGGAGGCAACTACCACTGAAGGTAGTGACTCGAATACCTCCTCTTATGGGGGCTCCCTGGCAGTGGCGGACCCTAGTGGGCCCACACCTACTGTGTCATCTTCCACCACCCCCATACCATCACCGCCCTCCCATTTGCTCCCCACTGAGTTGTCTGTGCCCGCTCACCCAGAAGGGTGGGTGCCTCCTTTGCCCCAGGCACCTCTTCACCTGCCCCAGTCAGCCCTGCTGCCCTTACGGAGGAGGCTATTGACCTCTTGAGAACCATCTCTGTAGGGCAGACAACCATTGTTAATGCCATCCGGGGGCTAGCATCAGAGATGCAGCAGACCAATGCCTATCTGGATGGCATTCACAGTGCCGTGTCTGGCCTACAGAGATCTTTTTTCAGGCTCTGGCCTCCTCTTTGACGCCAGCCAGTTTCCCTGGTCACTCCGTTCCCCCCTCCAACCTCCTCTACCCCTTCCAGCACCCCACTCCCTTCACCCGTCCAAAGCATACATTCTGACACGCAGGCACACACCGCAACACACAAGATGCACACTTCAAAACACAAGCACCACACCTCCCACCACAAGCATTCACAGAGCCAACATACACATGCACACACAGCAACATCCACTTCCCCCAGTGTGCCCACCTCTTCCGCCTCCCAGTCTGTCCCCTCTACATACACACCCCCAGGCACTGCACCTTCATTCACTGTTGCTGACCCTATTCCTGCATCCAGCACAATTGCACACATCCATACATGCACCCCAGACACCACACCTGCACTCACCACAACTGCTTTGGTGACACGTGCAGCACACTCACCAGACATGCAGACACCCAGACAACATACATTCACACTGGCAGCCTGTCTTGTCCCACTGTGTCCACCCCCCTCCTCCCAAAACACTCAATCGCACCAAAACACCCACCCATCACACATCCACCACACCTCAGCATAATGTCCAGTCACCTGCACCCACAACATGCACGCCTACACCACTTATGACCACTCCCTCTACCTCCACTCCCACGCCTTCCTCCAGGCTGAACCCAATTGTACCGAAGAAACTTTTCCTCTCCCGTGCTGCCTTATCCCAACCCACTGGCCCACCCTGTCTCATCCCTAAACGTGCACACCTCCTTGCCCTATCCACTCCTTCCACGTCACAGCCCGCCCCTGTCTGCCCTTCACATTCATGTGCACCTTACCCAGAGCGGAAGAAGCACCATGCTGAGCCTATTCCATCTGGCTCCACCCGGTCTAAGCACACTTCCCAGATTTAAGATTTATTTTTAAATTGTGAGCTCAGAGACCTCAAACTCCACATGTCCATCCACTCCCAAAGGGAATCTACACTTTAATCAGATTTAAAGGTAGCCCCCATGGTAACCTATGAGAGGGACAGGCCTTGCAACAGTGAAATACGAATTTAGCAATATTTAACTGATAGGCCATATAAAACACATTACTATGTATCCTATGTTAACCATACACTGCACCCTGCCCTTGAGGCTACCTAGGGCCTGCCTTAGGGGTGCCTTACATGTAAGAAAAGGGAAGGTTTAGGAATGGCAAGTAGGTACACTTGCCAAGTCGAATTTACAGTTAAAACTGCACACACAGAAACTGCAGTGGCAGGTCTCAGGCATGATTACAGATCTACTTATGTTGGTGGCACAACCAGTGCTACAGACCCACTAATAGCATTTGATTTACAGGTCCTGCCACCTCTAGTGCACCTTACTAGGGACTTACTAGTACATCAAATATGCCAATCTTGATAAACCAATTACATACAATTTACACAGAGAGCATATGCACTTTAGCACTGGTTAGCAGTGGTAAATTGCTCAGAGTTCAAAAGCCAAGAGCAACAGGTCAGAAAAATAGGAGGCAGGAGGCAAAAATATTGGGTATGATCCTGCATAAGCAAAAAAGTCCAACAAGGATGTAATAAGATAAATATAGCAGTAATATGTTGTTAGAAATGGGGTCTTTGGTTGGCAGTCAGGTCCTGCTTGCTTGCCCTGTCCAAGCAAGGACCCTCACTGTAGTCAGGGTAAGTCACACACAATCCAAATTATCCTGTGCCCACCCTCTGGTATCTTGGCACTGAGCAGTCAGGCTTAACTTAGAAGGCAATGTGTAAAGTATTTGTGCAATAAATCATACAATAACACAATATAGCACCATAAAAATACACCACACAGTGTTTAGAAAAATATATAATATTTATCTGGATATTTGCAGGTCAAAACTATAAAAGATGCAATAAGAGATGGTAAAGATATCACTGGAAAGTGATATACAGTGTCTTAAGTCTTTAAAAAGCAAACAAAGTCTCTTTCAAGCACTAAGTACCTGGTTTGGAGTGAAAAATCTCAGCAAAGGACCGCAGAGGAGGAGATGCGTGGAAAATGGTGTGTGTGTCGATTTTGCCCATTTACACACGGACTTGCGTCGTTATTTTTCACGCGGGGAAGACGTTGCGTCGATTTCTGGCGCACGGACAGGTCTCCTCTGTGGGTCGCGGGGTTTTCAGACGCCCCAGGGTCTGTGCGTGGAATCGTGGGCTTGTTGTCCGGCTGCGCGTCGTTCCGGTGGGCTGTGCGTGGAAGTTTCTCCCTCACGGCAGGCGCTGCATCAATTTCCCCTCTGGAAGTCGTGCGCCGTTGTCCATGCGGGCTGAGCGTCGAAGTTCCGGTCGAACCTCAGGCGCCGCGTCGATCTTTTCCTCACGAAGTCGAGCGGCGTCTTTCCGGTCCGGCGTGCAGTGAATTTTTCACCAGGGAACAAGCTGTGCGTCAAATTTTTTGCCGCACAAAGAGTCCAGTTGCAAGAGAGAAGTCTTTTTGGTCCTGAGACTTCAGGGAATAGGAGGCAAGCTCTATCCAAGCCCTTGGAGAGCACTTCTGCAGCAAAGCAAGGGAGCAGCAAGACAGCAGGGCAACAGCAAGGTAGCAGTCCTTTGTAGAAAGCAGTCAGGTGAGTCCATTAGGCAGCCAGGCAGTTCTTCTTGGCAGGGTGCAGGTTCTGGTTCAGGTTTCTTCTCCAGGAAGTGTCTGAGGTGGTAGGGCAGAGGCCCTGTTTTATACCCAAATGTGCCTTTGAAGTGGGGGAGACTTCAAAGAGTGGCTTAGAAGTGCACCAGGTCCCCTTTCAGTTCAATCCTATCTGCCAGGGTCCCAGTAGGGGGTGTGGCAGTCCTTTGTGTGAGAGCAGGCCCTCCACCCTCCCAGCCCAGGAAGACTCATTCAAAATGCAGATGTATGCTAGTGAGGCTGAGTACCCTTTGTTTGGGGTGTGTCTGAGTGAATGCACAAGGAGCTGTCAACTAAACCCAGCCAGATGTGGATTGTAAGGCACAGAAAGATTTAAGTGCAGAGAAATGCTCACTTTCTAAAAGTGGCATTTCTAAAATAGTAATATTAAATCCAACTTCACCAGTCAGCAGGATTTTGTATTACCATTCTGGCCATACTAAATATGACCTTCCTACTCCTTTCAGATCAGCAGCTAGCACTTCAACAATGTATGAGGGAAGCCCCAATGTTAGTCTATGAAGGGAGCAGGCCTCACAGTAGTGTAAAAACGAATTTAGGAGTTTTACACTACCAGGACATGTAAACTACACAGGTACATGTCCTGCCTTTTACCAACACAGCACCCTGCTCTAGGGGTTACCTAGGGAACACATTAGAGGTGACTTATATGTAGAGAAAGGGGAGGTTTAGGCTAGGCAAGTACTTTTAAATGCCAAGTCGAGGTGACAGTGAAACTTCACACACAGGCCTTGCAATGGCAGGCCTGAGACAAGGTAAAGGGGCTACTAAAGTGGGTGGCACAATCAGTGCTACCGGCCCACTAGTAGCATTTAATCAACAGGCCCTGGGCACATATAGTGCACTCTACTAGGGTCTTACAAGTAAATCAAATAGTCCAATTTGGTGTGATCCGGGGTTACCATGTTTAAAGGGAGAGAGCATATGCACTTTAGCACTGGTTAGCAGTGGTAAAGTGCGCAGAGTCTAAAAACCAGCAAAAATGAGGTCAGAAAAAGAGAAGGAGGAAGGCAAAAAGTCTGGGGATAACCCTGCAGAAGGGCCATTTCCAACATATGTGCATCCAAATCAAAAAGTATGTACATATTTACAAATCAAGGGACACTACCCAGTCCTCAATGTTCGTGGGCCACAGGGCCACATCACAAAGTCCAAGGCCCCACCTCACTCATGCAACAACACGGAAAGCACACTGCAGGGGCATCAGGTCGAAAATAACCAGGCACCTCAGGGGGACAGGGAATGGGGGGCACCTCAGCTGGAAGAAGGTACAACGCCACTGGTCCTGGAGGGGACAACATGCCCTGTGCTCTGTCCTGGGGAGTGCAAGGCCACAGTCTCTCAAGTGGATGATTTTCCCACATGTTCTGGAGGGGGCAACATGCCCTGTGCTTGGTCCTGGGGAGTGCAAGGCCACAGTCTCTCAAGTGTCTGATTTGCCCACATGCTCTGGTGGGGGCAACATGCCCTGTGCTTGGTCCTGGGGAGTGCAAGACCACACTCTCTCAAGTGGGTGACTTGCCCACATGATCTGTAGGGGGCATCGTGCCCAGTGAGCTTCATCCTGGGGAGGATGAGGTGAGTAGATGGCTTCTCCACTGGTTATGGAGGGGGCATCGTGCCCAGTGAGGTTCATCCCTGGGAAGATGGGGTGAGTGGATGGCTTCTCCCCTCATTCTGGAGGGGGCATCTTGCCCAGTGATGCAGATCTTGGGGAGTGCAAGGTCACAGTCTCTCAGCTGGATGTCAGACCCACAGGTTTTGCAGTTGCCAGGCCGCTCAACAGCCCATGGATGCAGGACCACACACTGTCCCCCTGCGGTGACAGCTGCTCAGTGGTGTCAGTGTTGTTGCTGCTGGTGGAGCTGGCAGTGGTGGGGGGAGGCTCCAGCCCATCCCCTGCAGCCTCGGACTGCTGCCCACTGGGGCAGGTGGCGGTGCTGGTGGTGGTGCTGCTGGTGGATTTGGCAGTGGTGGGGGGAGGCTCCAGCCCAACCCCTGCAGCAGCGGACTGCTGCCCACTGGGGCAAGTGGTGGTACTGGTGGCGGTGCTGCTGGTGGAGCTGGCAGTGGTGGGGGGAGGCTCCAGTCCATCCCTTGCAACCTCGGATGGCTGAAACACCATGGTTGGTGGTGGGGGCTCGCACTGAGTCCCAGCACCAGGCCCCTTGTCTCCACTGCCTGCTGTTGCAGGCCCCTTGCCCTTAATTCCTGCAGCTGGGGCTGGATCCTTGCCCTTCCTTCCAGCAGCTGGGGCTGGCTCCTTGCCCTTCCTTCCAGCAGCTGGGGCTGGCTCCCTGCCCTTCCTTCCTGCAGCTGGGGCAGGCTCCTTGCCCTTCCTTGAAGCACTTGGGGCAGGCACCCTTTCCATCTAGCTGGCTGGTGGCCGGGATCCTTCCCCACCTAGAGTTGCTGGGGGCACTACTGTTCCCGTGGACTGGGTGGCTGAGGTGCTTGCCTGGGTTTTGACCACCCTGGTCTGACATGAGGGATGGGGGGTGGGCTAGGGAAGAGGTCAATGGTGGAGAGGAAAAGCTTCTTAGGGACATTGGGGTGGGAAGAGGGAGATGGTTTGGGATTGGAGGAAGAGGGAGTGGTGGTATGAGGTGTCAGTCTGCTGTGTTTGGGTGCAGGTGCATGGGCTGGATGCTGTTGTGAGGTGGATGGCTGTTGGGTGTCTGAGTGCTTGCGTTTGTATACCTTGGGAGGAGGGGGGATGGACACAGTGGGAGAGGACACAGGAGACGTGTGCATGGATGTAGGGGTGGTGACTGCCAGTCAGGGGTGTGTACTGATAGGTGTGTTGGTGATGGTGGTAGTGGATGAGGATGTAGTACATGCAGGTGTGAGTGGAGATGCAACTGGGAGGGAGGTGGACGACGACGAGGAGGGGGCCACAGTGGAGGCAGTGGATGTTGGTATGTCTGCTTCTGGATGGTGTTTGTGTCAGTGCCTGTGGGATGAAGTGTGTTGCTTGTGTTTGCCATGTCCGCTCTTGTGTGTTGTCCTGGGTGCCTGCTCGTCTGACTGTGTGCTTGGGATAGGTTGGGGTTGAGGGGAATGGGATTGGGAAGAGGAAGTTGGAGGGGGAGGGTGGAATCAGCGACAATGGCTGCCATCAGGGAGGAGGCCAGAGCCTGGATTGATCCCTGTTGGGCCACCAAGCCATTGTGAATGCCCTCCAAAAATGCATTGGACTGTTGCATTTGGGCTGCATGCCCATGGATGCCATTCACAATGGTTGACTGCCCAACAGAGATGGATCGCAGGAGGTCCATAGCCTCCTCATTCAGGGCAGCAGGGCTAACTGGGGCAGGGCCTGAGGTGCCTGGGGCGAAGGAGATGCCCACCCTCCTGGGTGAGGGGGCATGGGAAAGTCACTGAGGGGCTGCTGGGAGGGCAGTGCTGGTATGGGGGTGGTGGCTGTACCTGTAGCTGGGGTGGGCACAGAGGTGTCCACCACCACCAGGGAGCTTCCATCGGAGGAGGTATCTGTGTCCGAACTGTCCCCTCCAGTCTCTGCCATGGTGCTCTCCTCGCCCTCCGTCCCACTGGTGCCCTCACTGTTGGTGGATCCGGCCTCCTGGGTCCTGTGGGATGCAGCTCCCTCCGTCGCTGGTGCCTCTGCTCCTCCACCAGGTGATGCTAATGCACATAAGGACAGGGTGACAAAAAAAAAAGCGGGGTGAGACAAAGGATAACCTTGGTCAATGGCGGCAACAACACCACTGTTGGCGTGTACAACACACTCACACACAGGGAACAGCCCTATGTATTAGGCAATGCACTACCAGTCACAATGCTAGTCACCAGCCCATGGATAGGGACACCTAATGCAAATTGCAGCATACCTGAGAGCCACAGACCCCTGCCCAGTAGTGGATGCCTACTGGCTTGGTTGGAGGACTTTCACATTAGAACCCTGCTCAAAATTGGACCTACTCTGTAATGCCAGACGTGGCTGAGGGGCACCCACAGGGCCCACGCCCAGCCCCCCACCTGGATACCACCCCACCAAGCGTAAGGCATAAATTAGGGCACTGTACTCACCCGCTTGTGGCTGCTGTGATGCCCCTAAGCGCCCATCTAGCTCTGGATGGGCCACTACCAGTATGCAGGCCATCAGGGGGGTCAGGATTCAATGTCACTCCTTCCTCATTGGAAGGTCATACCCAGCTGGGCCTTTGCCGTCTTCCGTGCCCAGCGTCTCACATCCTCCCACCGTTTCCAACAGTGGGTGCTCTGCCTGCTGTAGACCCCCAGGGTCCGCACCTCCTTGGCGATGGCACGCCATACACCCTTCTTTTGATGGGCGCTGACCTGCACGGAATTAAACACAGGGAAAGGTATTTGTCTGACCGTCCTGCCTGTTACACTTATGGCCCACCATAACCCTTGCCATCCCCATACGCACAGCCATGGCCCAGCATACATGCTGCACGCTGCCCAGGGCCTGTCCACCAACCTCACCCTTCATGAGGCCTTCACACACAGCACTCCATGCCTTCATGCCCCATGCATCGTGCTCACAGTGTACTCATCTGTTGGTCTGGATGCCCATACAGCAGTCGGTACTGGGGGAGGACCCCATCCACCAGTCTCTCCAACTCTGCCAACGTGAAGGCAGGGGCACTTTCACCAATAACACGAGCCATGGTCAGTTCCAGGCACAGGTCACAGCAGTACTTGCAGTGTAGGTCCTCTCCTGTTGAAGGTCAGGTAGTAAGTGAGTGAACAGATAGAAAATGTCAGTCACGTCTGCGGTGCAGCGTACTGTCACTGCTGGCATACATCACCATTGGCCATTGTACCCCATACGGCTCAACGATAACTAATGAGGAGTTGCACAACGGTTCTCGACCACCTCCAGCAACGACGCACAACGTCAGCGGAATTACCTCATTTCCACCTGTCCCTCCATACAGGACAGGCAGATGCCATTTCAGAGGGGGGGGTGCAGGTCCTGGATCCTAACTGTGTCACAGTATACATATTCACTATTTGGCCATATTCCACCAAAATAATGTTACAATCACATTATACATTGAACTCCAGTGGTTGGAATGTACAGATAATTACCAGCTGCTCACTCTTTTACCCCATAGATTGTAACCGCTGTGGATGAATAGGAGATGGAGACATACCCCGTGTACAGACCCCTGGTAGACTTGGCAACAATGGAGGACAGGCACATTATCCTCACCTATAGACTTGACAGGGCCACAACCACAGAGCTATGTGCCCAATTGGAGCCTGACCTAATATCAGCTGTCCGTCAACCCACGGGGATCCCCCTCTTGTGCAAGTGCCATCAGTGCTCCATTTCCTGGCAACTGGTTCTTTCCAAGTGACAGTGGGCTTGGCAGCAGGAATGCCACAGCCAATGTTCTCAATAGTGCTGACCAGAATGTTGGGTGCCCTGATTAAACACATGTGCAGCTACATCGTTTTCCCCCAGGTGGAAGATTTGGCCACAGTGAAAGCTAACTTCTATGCAATGGGACATATCCCCAAAATCATTGGGACAATAGATGGCACACATATTGCATTTGTACCCTCCTGGCAAAATGAACACGTGTCAGAAATCAAAAGAGTTTTCACTCCATGAATGTCCAGATTGTGTGCCTGGCGGACCAGTACATCTTCCACGTCAATGCAAAGTATCCTGGGTCTGTGCATGATGCCTTTATCCTGAGGAATAGCAGCATCCCAAATGTGATGGCCCAACTCCAGAGTCACAGGGTGTGGCTAATAGGTGAGCCCTGGTTCCCACCCAGTGGATGTTGGTGTATGGGTATGGTGTGGGCCCTAAGGGTGAGTGTGTGGCTAACTGTTGTCCCTCGATATTTGCAGGTGACTCTGGTTACCCCTACCTCTCATGGCTACTGACCCCTGTAAGGAATGCCAGGACAAGGGCAGAGAAACATTATAATGAGGCACATGGGTGAACAAGAAGGATTATAGAAAGGACCTTCGGCCTGCTGAAGGCTAGGTTTCGGTGCCTCCATCTAACAGGTGGATGCCTGTGCTACTCACCCAAGAAGGTCTGCCAGATCATCGTGGCATGCTGTATGTTGCACAACCTTGCCTTGCGCTGCCATGTGCCTTTTCTGCAGGAGGAGGAGGCTGGAGATGGCCGTGTGGCAGCAGTAGATCCTGTGGACAGTGAAGATGAGGAGGCAGAGGATGAGGATGAGGACAACATAAGTGCAATTATTCATCAATGCTTCCAATGAGACACAGGTAAGACAGTGTTAATACACATATAATTGACAGTTTGATGTGTGACATTGTCACTGGCAGGCTGTGCATTCCTACTTCTATGCCCACTCACTGTACCCTTTGGCTTCTCTTTTTGCAGATGTTGATGCCCCACTATTGCTCCTGGTGTGTTCAGTGCAACCAACTACAGGTTTTTCCTATGTAAACATTACTGTACATTTGAATTGTAATGTTTGAATCTGGTGAAACTAATACATTTAGAAATCATTTGACATACACCATACTTGGATTTTCTCAAAGTGTGTTTATTGAAGTGCTCTGAAGAAGAGGGGTAGTGCAATGGGCTGGGGTGATGATGGAGGAAAGTCCAGGTTAGAATCCAGTCTATTTGTTTCACAGGTGCATTGTCCAAGGGGACATAGGAAGGGGAGCAATGGCAGTTCAACGTGGACAGGGTGACAGAGTGGGACACAAGGGTGACAACCAGGAGAGTCTCGCTGCCTGGCAGGGAATTTGGCAATAGTCTCTGGCTTCTGCCTGGATCGCAGGGAACATTTGCGGGGTGGTTCACCTTCTGCAGGGGGAGGGGTGCTGGTGGCCTGTAGGTCCTGTGGCGGGGCCTCCGGTCCACTAGCGGCAGCAGAGATGGAGGGCTGTTCAGTGGTTTGGCTAGTGTCAGGGGCCCGGTGGTGTGCCACTGCCTCCCTCAAACTGTTGGCCATGTCTGCCAGCACCCCTGCAATAGAGACCAGGGTGGTGTTGATGGCCCTCAAGTCCTCCCTAATCTAGAGGTACTGTCCCTCCTGCAGCCGTATGTTCTCCTGCAACTTGTCCAGTATCTGGCCCAGCGTATCCAGGGAATGTTGGTATGCTCCCAGGATTACGATGAATGCCTCCTGGAGGGTCAGTTCACTGGGTCTGTCCTACTGTCACACAGCAGTCCGTCCAGCTTCCCTGTTGTCCTGCGCCTCTGTCCACTGAACCATGTGCCCACTACCACTGACCCCAGATCCCTGATTGTCCTGTGTTTTTGGGGTGGCCTGGGGTCCCTATAATGGTGGACACACTGCTGATTGACATGTCCTGGGGACCAAGGTATTGGCCCGCTGGGTGGGTGCTGTGGTGGTGTTTCCTGAGGGGGGAGGCTCTGTGGTGGTGTGAGAGTGTGCCTGGGTAACCGACTGTCCGGAAGTCCCTGATGGGCCAGGTTGGTCATCCAAATCTAGGCGACCAGAGCTGTTGTCATCACTGTGGGGCTCTTCTGTGGGGGGACTGGATGTTGCTGGCACCTCTTCTCCGGTGACATTGGCTGGGGTACCAGTGGGGATGTAAATGCAGTGTTATTGTTTCTGCATGCAACATATTGTGCATGGGTGGGTTGCCCTCTATGGTTAGTATTGCCCTGGCAGCTTTGCCTTGTGTGAGTTGTTATTTGATGGGCTAGCTGATTGTCTCTAGTGTGCATGCTGTGGTGATAGCTGTCCATGCATGTCTGTGAGGGGGTGTCCATGGATTGGTGTTACATGCAGGGCTTGGCATTGGGATGAGTGGGTTGAGATTGTGGGGTGTGTGGGAGGTGGTGGAGTGATGGGAGTGAGGGTGAGGGTGGGGGGTATGTGATGGAATGCAGGTAGGGGGTGATAGTAATATGGAATTGACTTACCAGAGTCCAGTCCTCCTGCTACTCCTGCCAAGCCCTCAGGATGCATGATTGCCAAGACTTGCTCCACCCATTTTGTTAGTTGTGGGGGAGTAGGTGGGGGTCCACCGGCTGTCCTCCCTACAGCGAGTTGGTGTCTTGCTGCTATGGAACGCACCTTCCCCCATAGGTCATTCCACCTCCTCCTGATGTCATCCCTTATTCTGGGGTGCTGTCCCATGGCGTTGACCCTGTCCACGATTCTCCGCCATAGCTCCATCTTCCTAGCAATGGATATCTGCTGCACCTGTGATCCAAATAGCTGTGGCTCTACCTGGATGATTTACTCCACCATGACCCTTAGCTCCTCCTCAGAGAATCTGGGGTGTCACTGTGGTGCCATGAGTGTAGTGTGAGTGGTGTGTGTGAGGTTTTGCAGGGTGATGTGTTGGGTTGTGTGTTGTAAGGTGCGTGGGTGGTGAGTAGGTGATGGTGGTGTGTGGGTCTGGTCTTGTCAGTGTCTTGATGTCAGTCTGTTGGCAATGGTTTGTAGTTGTAAAGGGTTGTGGGTAATGTGGGTGGGTGTTTTATAGTGGTGTGTGGGTATGGTGTGTGCATGTGTGTCAGGTGTGTGTAGTTTGAATTGACCAATGTATGGTTGTTTTGTTAGTGTGTGTGTGATTTGAGTGCGACGGTATGTACCGCCAATGGTTTACCACCATTGAATGTCCGCCGTGGTGATTTGTGGGTCATAATGTTGTGGGTGTAGTTCTGATGGCATAACGGTGTGAGTTTGGATACCGCCAGTTTATCACTGACCTTTGGGCTGGCAGACTTGTGTGTGTGGCTGTATAGTGACGGATTGGTATGTGTGTGTCATAATATGGAGACGGATATCCGCCGCAGCAGCAGTATGTTGGCAGCAGTCAGCATGGCGGTAAGTGGGATTTACCACCAATGTCATAATGAGGGCCAAAGTGTCCTAAGTCTTTTAAAAGCAATCGAAGTCTCTTTCCATCACAAAGTACCTGGTTTGCATGCGAAACCTCCGCAAAGAACCGCAGAGGAGGAGATGCGTGGATACAAAGGGGTCGATTTCTCGGCCACACACGGCGATTCATCATTTAGTTTTCACGCAGGGACAGCTGTGTGTTGATTTCTGGTGCTTGGTCATGGATACTCTTCGGGTTATGGGGTTTTAGGACGCCCTGGGGACGATGCATGGATTTCCTGTGCCAGCAGGACAAAGTCACAGGAGCTGCGGCGAGTCGGTGGGCGTTGCGTAAAATTTTCTACCGCACAGTAGGCGCTGCCTTGATTCCCTCTGGAAGTCAGGCAGTGTCATTCCGGTTCGGCTATGAGTCGATCCGGAGGGGCGTGCGTCGAATTTCAGGTTGCTGCACTGGCGCTGCTTCGATCTTTTTGATGCGAAGTTGGGCTGCGTTGTTCCGGTTCGGTGTGCGGTCATATTTTCATTGTGGTGCAGGCTGTGCCTCGTTTCTTGCAGGCTGTGCATCGAATTTCCCCACACAAGGAGTCCTTCTTGTAGAGAGGAAGTCTTTTTGGTCCTGAGAGTTTAGGGAACAGGAGGCAAGCTCTATCCAAGCCCATGGAGAGCACTTCTTCACCTCAGCCAGAGAGCAGCAAGGCAGCAGGGCGACAGCAAGGCAGCAGTCCTTCACAGAAAGCAGACAGGTGTGTCCTTTGGGCAGCCAGGCAGTTTTTCTTGGCAGGATGCAGGTTCTGGCTCAAGTTTCTTCTCCAGGAAGTGTCTAAGTTGGTAGGGCCCTATTTAAAACCCAAATGTCCCTTTGAAGTGGGGGAGACTTCAAAGAGTGGCTTAGAAGTGCACAAGGTCCCCTTTCAGTTCAATCCTGTCTGCCAGGGTCCCAGTAAGGGGTGTGGCAGTCCTTTGTGTGAGGGCAGGCTACAGTCCTTTGACATGCAAGTGTCAGGCCCTCCACCCTCCCAGCCCAGGAAGACCCTTTCAAAATGCAAATGTATGCAAGTGAGGCTGAGTATCCTGTGTTTGGGGTGTGTTTGAGTGAATGCACAAGGGAGTTGTCAACTAAACCCAGCCAGATGTGAATTGTAAGGCACAGAAGGATTTAAGTGCAGAGAAATGCTCACTTCCGAAAAGAGGCATTTCTTAAATAGCAATAATAAATCCAACTTCACCAGTCAGCAGGATTTTGTATCACCATTCTAGCCATCCTAAATATGACCTTCCTACTCCTTTCAGATCAATAGCTACCACTCCAACAATGTATGAGGGGAGCCCCACTGTTAGCCTATGAAGGGAGCAGGCCTCACAGCAGTGTAAAAACGAATTTAACAGTTTTACACTACCAGGACATGTAAACTACACAGGTACATGTCCTACATTTTGCCTTCACAGCACCCTGCCCTATGAGTTACCTAGAGCATGCCTTAGGGGTGACTTATATGTAGAAAAAGAGGAGTTTTAGGCTTAGCAAGTACTTTTAAATGCAAGTCGATTTGGCAGTGAAACTGCACACACAGGCGTTGCAATGGCAGGCCTGAGACAAGGTTAAGGAGCTACCTAAGTGGGTGGCACAATCAGTGCTGCAGGCCCACTAGTAGCATTTAATCTACAGGCCCTGGGCACATGTAGTGCACTTTACTAGGGACTTATAAGTAAATTAAATAGTCCAATTGGGTATGATCCAATGTTACCATGTTTAAAGAGAGGGAGCATATGCACTTTAGCACTGGTTAGCAGTTGTAAAGTGCGCACAGTCTTAAAACCAGCAAAAACAGTATCTAAAAAGTGGAGGGAGGCAGGCAAAATTTTAGGGGTGACCACCCTAAGGCTGTCAGGTCTAACACTCAGCATTATGTAAAGTCCTTGACTGATGCATCAGATACAGGTGCCACATTTTCAGGTAGCACAGTCGTTTGCAGCCTCAAATGCAAATGATACCAAAGCAAAAAATGAAGATACCTCATGCTCCAATGGGACAGCAGCAGATGATGCTTTCTGAGCTGAACACAGGTTAAAATTAAATCAAAGTAATCACACGGTGCAACAATTCACACTACATAATGAGGATGATTCAAATGATGAATTGAGGAGCAAGAGTTCGGATGAAGAAGAATGTGTTTTAGAAGCTTCGATAGAAGTGAATCAAAAGGGTCCTCATGTAAATGGAAAAGTAATGGATAATGATGTTTTATTCCTAGTTGATACAGGAGCAACACACTCTACAGTGAGAACCACAGAAGTCCATAATGTGTCACTATATGGAAAAACAGTACAGATTGTTGGAGCTGCAAATCAGTTCCTGACAAACCCAATTACTAAACCGGTTCCTGTTAAAATTGGCAATTTTGAAGGGATGCACAAATTTGTAATCTGTGACTCAAGTTCACTTTCCTTACTGAAAAGCGATCTGTTGTGCCAAACAAAATGTTCGATTTCCTGTACAAATGATGGAATTGCTATTCAGACGAAGAGTGATGATAATGATTCATCTATGTCATGATTGTAATTCAGTTAATGAAGAATTTCCACTGATTAGTTTCCATAAAGCATTTACAGTACAAGACCTGCCAACTGACCAACAGGGTATACTTACAGCAAAGGTTTGGGATCTTTAATTTTTCTGGAAAAGACATTGGTCTGATCAGAGGAGTTGAACCAGTTGAAGTCACGGTCAAACCTAATGCAGTTTTTCTGCAAATTCCGCAATATCATATGACACCAAATGTAATTGAAGGAGTCACTCCTGTAAAGGCAGATTTTGTGAAGCAGTGAGTTCTAAAAGAAGTGCCGAACAGCTCATGTAATTCCCCTATTATGGGTTTGTGAAACCCAAGTGGGAAATTTTGAATTGTTCAAGATTTTAGGAAAATTTATGATATAGTGGTCAAATGTTGTCTAATGGTACCAAATCCAGCAGTGATTTTGTTTCAGATCCCAAGTGACGCAGAATGTTTTACGGTGGTTGACCTATGACAAAAAACATTCTCAGTGCATCTTCATCAGGATAGCCAATGTATTTTCTGTTTTAAATGTTGTAATCATGTGTATTGTAGGTGTAGAATCCCACATGGTTTTTCAGTGTCTCCATTCATATTTAATCAGGTGTTGAAAAAGAATTTGTAATCATTGGAAATGCCTTTCCTATCAGCATTAGTTCAGTACATTGATTATCTTTTGGTTGCTTTGAAGACAAAGAAAGCATGCAGGTAGGATACAATTGCCTTATTGAATCATTTGGGTGATAATGGACATAAAGGGCCTCATTCCAACCATGGCCGCCAACAGGCTGGCGGTGCTTCACATGGCATTCTGACCGCGGCTGTAAAGCCGCGGTCTCCCAGCCGGGTCCGGCGGTTTCCCGCCGGATTTCCCCCGGCTGGGGGTATCCTCCATGGTGGCGCTGCTTGCAGCGTCGCCATGGGGATTCCGACCCCCTTCCCGCCAGCCTGTTTCTGGCGGTTTTCACCGCCAGAAACAGGATGGTGGGAACGGGTGTCGTGGGGCCCCTGGGGGCCCCTGCACTGCCCATTGCACTGGCATGGGCAGTGCAGGGGCCCCCTAACAGGGCCCCAGCAGGATTTTCACTGTCTGCTTTGCAGACAGTGAAAATCGCGACGGGTGCAACTGCACCCGTGGCACCCCTGCAACAACGCCGGCTCCATTCGGAGCCGGCTTCAATGTTGCAGGGGCTTTCCCACTGGGCCGGCGGGCGCTCTTTTGGAGGGAGCCCACCGGCCCAACGGGAAAGTAGGAATGGCCGCCGCGGTCTTTTGACCGCGGTGCGGTCATTCGGCGGCCAGATTTTGGCGGGCGGCGGTTCAGAATGAGGGCCAAAGTGTCCCCAGCAAAATGACAGTACTGTCAGAGAGAAGTGAAATATTTGGACACTAAATAGAAAATGGAACAAGGAAAGTGTCCAGAGAAAGAGTTACAGCTATTTTGAAAATGAATCCTCCAGTTATACAAAGAGATGTCAGGATGTTTGTGGGAATAGTGAGTTGCTGTCGCCAATGAGTTCCCAATTTTTCTGTTATTTCAAAGTCATTGCAGACACTGACCCACAAAGATATTTCTGGCCCTGTGCCATTTGATGAAGCTTGTATGAAACTTTTACTCAACTGAAAGAGAGTTTGTGCAGAGTACCAGCGTTTGCAATGCCTGACTACACAAAACTATTTATGTTGTTTTGCCAGGAATGTGATTTTTGTGTTCTTTCTGTCCTTGTACAGGTAAATAGTGGTGTAAATCACCATGTAGCATATTTTTCTGCTACCTTGGACCAATCACAGCAGCTTTATCTGGCTGTTTGAGGACTGTGGCTGTGGTTGGTTTGTCACTAACTCAATGTGAGAGTATTATGATGGGACATTCTTTAACTGTCCTGATCTCTCACTCTGTAGAGGTTTTGCTCACCTAAACAAAGACCCAAATGTTACCTTGAAAATGTGTACAGTGCTTAACCCAGCAACCTTGCTCCCAGTTCACAATGTTGAAATTGAGAAACTGAAAGAAATTTAACATGACTGGCTGGAGGTTACTGAATTTTGCACAAAACCCAGACCTGACATTCAGGATACTCCGTTAGGGGAAACTGAACAAATTGTTTTTGCCAATGATTCCTGTCTAAGAGATAATGTGGGAACATTGAACTCTGGATATGCTGTGTTCATAATTTATGGTATACTCAAAGTTTAATGGCTTCAGAGAGTGTTTTCTGCACAAGTGGCTGAATTAGTGGCTTTTACTTGATATGCTGTATTTTGCACAGCTTAATGTTACAATTTTCACTGACAGTCAATATGGATTTGGTCTAGTCCATGACTTTGGTCAGTTGTTGGCACAGAGACCTTTTCTGGTTCATCAATTAGAAATGGTGATATAATTCATGATTTGTTACAAGCCCTACAATTACCTGAGAGGAAAGATGTGGTTAAATGAAGTGCACACCAGAAATCAAATGATTTTGTTTCAATGGGAAATGCTTATGAAGATCAAGTCACAAGGTTTTGCGAATTGAACTGCATTTCTTTAAACGAGGAATGAAAAGAAGTAAAAGATGTTGAAGTAAACGCAAGTTACACATTATTAGTGATTGATACATGGGAGGAAATCAAACGTTTGCAGACAAATATACCCGAAGACAAAAAGAAATGTTGGATAAAATTGAAATGTTTTCAAAGAGATGCTGATGATATTTGTATTTCTAATGAAAGGCAAATAGTTTTGCCAAACTGTTTACTGACACAAATGGCAAGATGCTATCATAGTAAAGCACACATTGGTAAAGATGCAATGATTCCCACATTTAAGCAATCCTGGTTCAATCCAAAATTTAGACAGGTTGCTAAAGCAATTTGTCACAGATGTGTTACATGCCAACAAATATATGTGGGAAAAAGTACATTTGTTAATTCGAGTCACTTTGGAAGAGCAGGAGGTCCATTCAGCAGAATGCACATGGATTTAATTGAGATGCCTGTGTGTGGTGGTTTGAGATGTGTGTTGGTGATTATCTGTATTTTTAGTCACTGGATTGAAGCTTACCCCATACGTGCAAATGATGGTCTCACAGTAGCAAAGCTCTTACTTAGAGAGTTAATACTTCGCTTTGGGTTCCCGGCCTCTTTAGAGTCAGACAGAGGAAGTCACTTCAACAACGAGGTGATAACATTACTATGTTCAGCTTTAAGCATTTAGAAGAAGTTGCACTGTAGCTACCGCCCTGAAGCTTCTGGAATAGTAGAGCAAATGAATGGTACTCTGAAGGGACGATTTGCAAAAATGTGTGCATCTACAAATCTGAAGTGGCCAGATGCTTTGCCTTTCATTTTGATGAGCATGAGAAACACACCTGACCGAAAGACTGGACTTTCACCCCATGAAATCATCATGCGTAAAGCAATGAGATTGCCAGCTGTTCCTGTAAATGCTCTTGTGAATATAACAGATAATATGGTGCTGGATTACTGCAACAGTCTGGCTGATGTGGTTCTTTCTTTCTCTCACCATGTGGAAGTGACAGCTGTGCTGTCATCCCAAGACCAGTGTCACAGTCAGCAAGATGGTGATTGGGTGATCGTCAAGAAGCACATGTGGAAAACTTGTCTGGAACCTAGGTGTAAGGGGCCTTTCCAGGTTGTACTTGTTACAATGACTTCTGTGAAGTTTGCTGGGATCCCTAACTGTTTTCATACCAGCCACACTCAAAAAGTTTCCTATCCTCTGGAAGTTGAGAGCACCAACAACTACTATACAGTCTCAAGGAGCAAGAAGAGAGAACGTGGAGACAAAAACAGAGACAGTGCAAACTGTTGAAGATCCAAGCACACCTCTAAGAGATGAAATAAAGGTTTCAGAAATTGTTCAAGCACCAGTAAACATAGTAGAAGAGTCTAGTCAGAGGAGGATTCTCCCAGAGGCATACAATTGGGAAGATCAGTTGAAACAAATCACGTTTCCTGAAGCAGCTGAGGATGGAGCTGAGTTGAATCAAAGTCATGCAGATTTGACTCCTCTTGAATTAGCTAATGTTGCAGGTATTTCAATTCAAAGTCAAAATCCTGAAGAATCAGGAAGAGTTGTAAGTCCAGTCAAAAGACACTGTCAAAGAAATCTGTGAAAGAAGACAGGTGCCACAAGCTGCAAACAAGTGAAAGTGTTCCAGATGTGCTATCAACTATAAATAAGAGCCAGACACAACAACAAGAGCAGAAACAGATGAAGGAGAAATAAGTGCAAAACAGAGATCAAAGAGAAAAAGAGTCGCAAGTCAAAGATACTCAGGTCCCGAATGGGCGTATTTTACAACAGATGTTTGGCAATGTGAATTTTTGTCCCTTTGTTTTATCATGAATTTCCATATCAATATTTTGGAACCGGAAGTTACTTTTGAACTAAAATTTGAAGCTACATTGCCAGCTGAATAAGCAAGACATTATGCACTACAAGTGATAATCACTGTCTAATAGACAATGATCTACTGAAAGAGACTTTTGAAAACTGTTTCTTTACAAGCTGCTCAATCGATTTTTGACAACATTCTGGAGAAAAGCCTGAAAGCTGCTATAAATAACTGCAAAGAATACTGAAGAACATGTTTTGATTTTAAGTTTTGGTTGCATAGTTGAATATGTTTCTTTTTCTTTCACTTTCTGACTCTTTACAGGTCATGGGTAACAATCACTATTGGGTGAAAAACAATAGATGTTGCACATGTATGTGTATTGGTTTGGGAATTGCATGTGTGCTAGTATGTTTATTGTTGATTGTAAGTATGAGCATTTATAGTAAAGCTGAAGCTAATTATACAACCTCTTCAGAAACCACTGCACTTTTGAAATTAGATAGGATTAATAGGGATGAGAAATATTTACACTTAGACAACTCAAAGGGAGATCTTTCTTCTATTTTTGTTTCACAGCTTGCTGTATGAATATGTTGAGACAATGAATGTGAGAGAAATGTCACTAATGTATGAAATGAGCTGAAGTTGTTTACTAAAAATGCTCTATAAGCAAGAGTATATACAGTATTTCTACTCCAATTTCGATGTTGTGTTTTCTTTTGTTCCGAATAACCAACACTTGAGTAACATAGCTAAAGAGAAATATAGTGATCTTGTGGGATCTTTAATCCTATACTAACATTTCGCACACCTCATCGACATCAAAATAACCTCGCATGCTTGCTTTCAACAGTAAAAAAATATTTTGTAGATCAAACTGATGAAAGAAAAAGCATTTAAGGAGAAAATAGAAAAAGGGTTAGTGAAGAGGACATTTAGAAATGAGTATGCATTTACACAAAAACACAAGGGAATCTTGCTTTAGATTTTCAACATGTAGGAAAGTTTTGCATAAATAGACCTCAATCCAGAACTGATACTAATTTTGTGGGAATGAGTGACTGCAGACATGTATCTCTTTCTAAGAATTCATGGGATTTTACGTTAAGTGGCCAATTATTAATTGGCTTATTATCATCTCCCAAACGGAAAGTATGGAACTTGTTATTTGGGATTTGTATTCCCGAAGATTTACCAGATTGGCCATAAATATGACACATATAACTTGAACGAATTGCAAAGACCAAAATCAAAAAGAGAAACTTATTCTGAAATAATTAGGAATATATTTGGAGCAAATATTCCTTCATTAGGAGTTGTTCAGATGCTTTTTAGTGGTCCTCCAGAACCGCCTTGCATTAGACATACTTTTGGCAAAGGAGGGCGGAGACTGTTGGATGCTCAAAACAAAACATTGTTACACTTGCATTCCAGATAATAGTAAAGGTATTAGGAACTTTATTAAGAATCTGACTGCTACAAACTGAGATTTAAAAGATCTGAAAGAACCAGGGGCATGAAAAAATAGTGGCCAAAGTGTTACTAAAGTGCAAAGTTGGCTTGGTAATCTCGATCAAGGTATTGTGGGAAAAATATTAAAATCATTATTAACTGTGGTTGTACATGTCATCTGTATAAAATGATTTGACAAGCTATACATACTGATAAAAAAAACAAAGGGTGAAAATGAACAGAGAAGGGAGGAGATTGCATTAGAAAAAATGAGAAGCAGATACTTTCATGATTTGAGACAAACTGAAAACTGTGGAAAACTGAGAAACAATAGATAATCTAGACAAACTGAACTTTGAACGGACTCACAAGTATTAATACAAGTATTAATAAGTATATATTGTGACAGCACATATAGTCATCAGAAGAGGGATTGTTGGAGTGCAAACATTATTAATAAAATTGCGACATTAAAACATAATGAAATAACATGTATTAAAAAGTTATACTGAAAACGTGTGTTTTGGAAAATATCATCACCTTAGTGGCAGCCACAATATGGTTCGAAATAATGATATATGACAGTCTAAAAAAATGTATTTTGTTTATATATAATTAAATAAATTGAAAAATGAATATTAATATGTACTTAAAGGGATTAATCATTTGAATATTATGAAATGTTTCATTTTTGATCTTTTATCATTGGCTTTAAAAGGGACTCACAATTTAGTACTTTTCCAAAAGACAATGTTTGAAAATGTTAACGCTGCAAAATATGTTTCTCTAATCATTCTGTGTTATTTGCAATTGTGAAAAAGTTATGTTCTTCTGTTGTAACATTTGTCTGTCTTCCTGCTGCGAGATAATATGTACCCAGGAACAATAGTCTTCAGTGCTCATGTATAACCTGCAACAATTGTTTTCTACTGAGGAAACTGCTGACTGCAGTGAGAGAAGATGAGCCAATCGTGAATTCAGAAAATGAAGAAAAGATACTTCTGAAATGTGGAGTCAATTCAATTGGCTCTGACTTAAACCACCCCATAGACTGACCAATAGAAGCTTAGCTAGGTGTTTTCCTGGACCTTAATGTAACATATTTAGGTGATGTAAGTTCAGAGTTCCTTTTACTATGCCAGCGATAAGTGTTCCTGAAGAAGATCAAAAGATGCTCCGCTGATGAAGACATCATTACTTGCTGATCCATTTAGGAGAGGTATAACCAAATGTGCATTTGTCTTTATTGCAGATTTCTGTTTTCTCTTTATAGAAACCAACCACTAATTTGTTTAGCACCATAGTCAGATGTTTTCCAAATTCATTTCTGTCTTCTTTCCTCTTTGCATGAAGCCCAAACATGCACATCAGATGAGATTAATAGTTAAAAATGCCACAATCTAAATTTTACTGTTTCATAGAAATTGATTGTAAACAATTATTCTGTGATAATTAACTGTATTCTGTGTCTATAATTCATCTGTTATTGTTATAATTCTGCATGGTGGTTCTTGAATGTTTAATGATAAATATTTTGTCTAAATTAAGATTCTTCCACAGATTTGGTCATCCTGTATTTTTTCTGTACTTCTATCATTTGGTCTTGCATTTGATTTACACGATCTCAGAATTGTTAATGTAAAGGGCAATACATGTTTGAACCTTATTAAACTGGTATGGTGATTCATAGCCACATAGGTCACGGTGCCTATAAATTACTAAAAGAAATATTGAAAGTGATGTTTATTGATTTGATTTTACTGATGTCGACTGTTAGGGTGGTATCTCACTCCTATCTGAGTCCAAAGATTTGTGTTGACTTTTCAGGGTAATTGCTGGTTACCCTAAACGTGTCACCTTATAAATAAATTATCAAAACAAAAATAAGGCTAGACATGCCACACCATCAACTGCTAACATTTGATGTAATAAAACATTACATTTTTAGCTGCTGTTTGTTTGTTACTGCTCTTCAAATGCTACGTAAAGGGAAGGCCCCTGGGTTAGATGGTATCCCAGGCGACTTGTATTTGTCCCGACCCAGAACTTGGTCTTTATACTTAAATACACTTAGCAACGAGATCCTGAGGGGTGGTGGGTTTCCCTCCACATGGCAAGGAGCAATCATAATCCCTGTTTCTAAAAAGGGCTCAAGGGAATTACCAACCAACTATAGGCCAATAAGTCTAATTGACATTAGCCAAAAAGTTTTCTGTAAGCAAGTCCTGACCAGACTGCAGGCATGGATAGAGGACTCACAGATCCTTTCTGATCTTCAGGCAGGATTTAGGAAAGGAGTGAGTACAATTGATCAGGTGTTTAGGTTCAATCTTCTTTGTTGGAAATATTTTACACTCAACAAGATCCACTTGTATGTAGCCTTTATCGACCTAAAAGCTGCTTTCGACATGGTCCCAAGGGACTTATTGTGGAATGTCCTTGAGACCTATAAACTCGACAAAGAGATGCTGAGATTGATCAGGTGTCTCCACAAGGGTACTCATGCCCAGGTACGCTGGTCTCAAGGCGGAGACTTGACTGAAGCCATACCTGTTGACAGGGGGGTCAGACAGGGGTGTGTCTTTGCCCCTACTTAACCTCTTTATCAACGGTGTGGTTGACCAGTTGATGAACTGTAACCATGATGCCCCAAAGTTAGCAGGAACTCCTGTCCCTATATTAATGTTCGCGGATGATACCTTATTGATCTCAAGAACCCCAATGGGCCTCCAAAACGAACTAGATGCTTTTTCTAAATTTTGCACCAAGAGGGGCCTTGAGATAAATCTCTCCAAGACTAAATTTATGGCCTTCAATCCGCACAAGTCTTTCAGGGGGAAAATGACTATAGCAGGACAATTGGTAGAGAGAGTTAGTCAATTCCACTATCTGGGGATCAGACTATCGGATGATCAACGGTGGTCGGCACAGATTGAGAAGAGTTTGTCTGTCTTCCGACAGAGGTCAGTTGTGATAGGGAGGAAAATTGCAAATATCTCAGAAGGAGAAATCTCACCTGCCATTACAGTATACAAGGCAGCGACAGTGGCTGCTTCAACCTATGGTGCTGAGCTATGGGGGCATTGCAACTCTAGAGGTTTAACGACGGTGGAAAACCGCTTCCTGCATAATTTTCTGCGATTACCAATGAGTACTCCTCTCATTCTCCTTAGATTTGACTTAGCTCTAAACGAGATCCACAATGAGATTGCCTTAAGACCTCTTATGCACTGGGTCCGTCTTTGGACATCCGAACACTTGTCCATCTACCAAGTAGCTGTAGCTGAGCTTTTAGCGGACGGTGGCGTATTGAAAATTCCTTGGCTTAAATACATTAGAGATATGTGCCAATTCATCAAAATGGAGGAGGTGTGGAGAGATCCTTGTAATTTAACAAAGGAAGTAAAGGCACCAATAAGTCTGTGGTACTGGGAGACCATCTTGGTGCAAACTTGGACCAATATGGCCCAAGGCAGCAGGACGCTACAGTTTTTAGACCATAAATGTAGCCCCAAGTTTGAGGCCTATATGGACAACATCAATCCCCCCTATGCCAAAACCCTTTTTATTAAATTTAGGCTAGGGATATTGCCACTCATGACATTCACTGCAAGATGGAGCAAGGAGGATTACAACTCGAGTTTTTGTCATTTTTGCCCTGAGCAACCAGAGACACTTGCACACTTTATGTTTTTTTGTCCCAGATATTCGGCGTCCAGTAAGAAGTGGATTATCCCTCTATGTAGATCAATGGGGATAAGGAAACATAACATATCCTTGTGAATTCTTGCAAGTGACACAAGTGACAAGGTAGTTTTTGCAGTTACTAAGGTATTTACAAAGCGCATGGGCCATAAGAACCAGAGAAAATTCTGCTGATTGATTGGCATAACCATAACTACTCTAGGCAAAAGAAGACTAATAGTGTAATCAAGACAGGAAGGCTTAGCTTTTTTTTAAAAAGGGAGAATCTCTGATGCCAGCCTTGTATTGTTGTTATAATTCTGTGTATTAATAATTCATTTTAGATTAAACTATTTTAGGTAAAAATAGATTACTATGCGGAATTAAGACAGATAGGCTTACAGTATTTCAAAATCTGATACCCGTCCTGTATTGTTCTTACAATTGAGTGTTTTAACAACTTAACCCAGTAGATATTTTAGCACTCTTAAATGTATTATGTGGAATCCTTCCTTTTATCTATTTATAATTTTACTGCATGATTATGGTTTGGATACTTTTATGGCTCCCAGCCGAAATAAAGTTATTTATTGATTGATTGATACTGTGCATTTCTTCTGATTTAGCAGAAATTGTGGCGTGAGGGAGAAACAAAGTAAATGTGCAAAGTTGTAGTCAGTTCTCTAAGACTGCGTCTGCCACTCTTGTAAAATCAATGTGTAGGCTCTGTGCCATTGTATGTACCTTTGTGGATGTGCCATGCAGTACAAATGGCCAATTGTGCTCTAGAAAAGTACCAAAACAGTTGTCAAGCCATAATCTCATTAAAACCCATGAAAACGGAGGCTAATATGATACACCTTGGTCTCAAAACCATAGCCTTCACTCTAAGACTGTTTGTCCAAACCCTTTATCCTTAAGTAAAAAAATAACTTGCTTCTATTTTGAACCCCCAGCTGTTGGAAACTCCTCAGGTTTCTGTGGTGTGAAAGTTTTGTATTATTGTTTATTTTACAAGCACCTTTTTGGGGTTTGACATAAGCAGGCTATGTCCTACCTTTGTACAACCTTGATAACTTTACATTATTTTTATCTGCAGTTTCAGTATAGCGCTCTGCGAAAGTATGAATAGGTTAAGTCCAAAATGTACTGGGATATCAGTTACATATGGTATAGCCTATAAAATGTGCATTTTCAAACGTTTCGTGTGTTTCTTAAAGTACACATTGCGTTAGAGAATGTGTGGGAGGGAGAGTACCACAGGCATCCACCTTCAGAACTGAATAAGCATCTTCCGAAACATGTGCACCTCAAAGGCAAAGTGATAACCTGGACTCCGGCAACCAAAGCCTTTATTTGGGCTTAGCAGCATCTCCTGGAGGCAGCACAGCAAAAATGCTGTTGCAAAATTCTCACTCACACTGACATCCCTTCTTTGGCTCCTACTAAGTTGTAAGCTCCAATCCTCACATGGCTTGCTGCTTCATGTGCCCTTTCAAAACAAAATGGAGGGCAAGTCAACAACCTTATTATTGAAAATTTTAGATTGCAAAGGACTTTGATAACTGTTCTTTCATTTTTTAAGCCATATTGAGACTTGCAATTACTGCTCTCCATTGTTGTTTTCTGGTAGAATTCACTTTCAGGAGGTTGCATTCAGGGTCAGATTAGGATCAAAAAGAGGCTGGGCAACCAATCAAAAAAAGCGTCCCACATTTGCAAACTGCAAACTTTTGTGAAGCATCAGTATTTTAGTAGGGGGATAATTTTGGAAGAACTTTATGGTAAAGAATGTCTGATATTGCTTGTATGACCAGTGACATTGGTCTGGGCTGAAAATTCCATTATTGTACTGAAACTCTTTCATAATGTGCATCTTGAGGTCTCCATTATCCCATGCTCCCCTTCATATCTCTACATCCCAGACTGTCTTTTAGATCATAATCCATATATAACCTAACGGAGGCAACAAATGATGAGCCAAAATGATGAGTACAAATTTAAAAATTGTGGAAAAAGTGTCTGGAAAGGAGCGGGTACTACTAGATGAAAGTCATATTGCTTGGTGTTTTGCCTCCCCTTATCAGTTATCCAGTAAATATGTGTGAATGAGAAGGGGTGCCTTGAATAGTATTTTACTTTTTTCAATTTTTCCAAGATAAGTCATGTACTAAATGGTACTTAAAGGAAAAAGCTGATAAAAATGTAAATAGCTGGTGGCTTTTTCAAATTTGTATGGATTACTTTTCTATAAAGAGCAAAGATATGAGATGATAACAGTGATTCTCTTCCTCATAATAATGGGGTGGATGATATATATTTATATAGCTGAAATTGTGAGGATGAACTCAACCGTTGAGACGTAATGATGAGAGTGGTATCAATATTAAAATTAGATCCTCTCTGGATGCAAAGACTTACACAATTTTAATAAAAACGGCACGCACCCTTACCGTGGACAACAAAATAGAAAGGATAATCTCTGCTCATGGCCTCTGAAATGCAAGAGAGAGATGCTCATTGTGAGTGCTTTGTGGAAGAGACTGCATGGACAAAATGCTGGAAGTGATAGGCTCTGTAGTGGAAAAGGCAAACCATTAACACAAATAAAATGTGTTGATATTTTTTCTATCTATCTATCTATCTATCTATCTATCTATCTATCTATCTATCTATCTATCTATCTATCTATCTATCTATCTATCTAACCATCTATCTATGTGTGTGCATAAACACACACATGCTATATGTGTGGGGGCTCTGATTTTCTTTAAGGAGTTATTGGTTGAAGTTGTTGAATGCAGGGCTATTCACTATGAAGGCAACCAAGACTTGGCCTTATCCCACTTTCTTCCACCATCCCACTCTTTCTGTCTCTTTATTGCACTCTTTCAGGTTAATTTTCCTCTCTCTTTTCTTCTTTGTCACTGCTTTCTTATGACTCTGTTCCCCTTCCTTTCTGCTTTTCTCTCTCTTGCTCTGATCAAAATCTCATGATAGAAAATAAGCCTTGGTGTCTAAAAATGAGTGCTTGTGCTAACCACTACCACTTATCTGCACACATTAATCACTCTGTGTTGATGTTGTGATAAGAGGACGGGGATGTGTTGGATGAGGACGAATGAAGTGAGCCACAGACATTGCTGCAAGCTACCTAAAACACAGCGACATGTTGGTGCGCCGTATAAGGCCCTTTGCAATGCTTGACTGCTTACCTTTCTATTGCTTATTTCTATAGTTGAGTTATAAACCTATACTAATGAGGTGCAACAAATGCCCAGACACTGTTGACAAGTGTAAAAAGGACACAGTAATGAACTAATACCATCATAAAATGTGCGCCTTACACCACATACTTTGCCTTGTGTTGCAGCATAATTTGTTCAACCCTACTATATAATTTGCCCCCCTAATGCCTCATAATTCTAGTGGTCCTGGTTATATTAATATACCCCAGCAGACAGCACATTAATTACTGTGCCAGTTAACTACAGACGTAAACACTTTTAGTTTCACTGTTTTGTTTTAAAGGGCTTTATTCTTTTTCAAGGAAGGAGTACATGATCAGTGTTGGACCTGGGCCTTTTTTCAGGTTCATTCCTAGACTTTTTGCCTGCTTCCTCCTATTGTGTCTGACCACTTGTTGTTGGCTCTAGGACTCTGAGCACTTTATCACTGCTGATCAGTGCTAAAGTGCAGGTGATGTCCCTTCTAAAGTTGGTATGATTGGCTTATACCTAATTGGCACATTTAATTTACCTGTAAGTCCCTTGTATAGTGGTATCCCTATATCCAGGGCCTGTGAATTAATTGCTACTAGTTGTCCTGCAGTGCTGCCTGCGCCACCCACTGAAGTAGCCTTTCAAACCTGTCTCAGGCCTGCTAGCGCAGGGCCTGCGTGCACAGTTTACTGCCACAGGGACCTGGCATCTAAATTTACTTTCCAGGCCCAGAACTCCCCTTTTACTACATGTGTCACCTCTAAGTAGGCCCTATCTAGCCTTGTGGGCAGGGTGCTATGTATGAAGAAGGCAGGACATATGCCTAGTTGCGTGGCATGTCCTGGTAGTGACAAACAGCCTACCAGGATCAGGTGCAGGCATGCTGTAGAGTGAGGTGCTGGGCTCAGGAGAGCTTGCAGTGTGTCCCCTGCTTCTCCACCAGTGGAGGAGATTCGGTTTCCCTTTCACAGAGGAGCTGTCTGCCGAATTCCCACCCCTGACCGCAAGCGAGGTACCGGGACAAGGCGGGAACTTATTTTCAGAGCCTGCAGACTCGGTGCCACCAGGCCCTGCCCCTGTTGTGCCAGGAAGCCCCTGTTGTTGCTGGGCCCCACTGGATAACGAGGAGCAAAGGGTGGGGCAGAAGCCTCATCAGAGGCCCCCCCCTGCAATGCTGGGTTTTGGCCCCTTGTCTTGATTGTGGCTCTGCCCTGCCCGGGGGAGCCGGTCATGGCCCAGGAGCTACAGAAATTGTAGGTGCCCGGTTTTGGTGCAGGCCCCAGGAGGGGCCCCTGTATAAAATTCGAGGGGGAGCATGCCACCCACCACCCCCCAACCATAAAACAGCTCCTGTTTTCTTGCAAAGGAGCATGAGGCCCTGTTTGTTTCTGAGACACACGAGGTACCTTCCACATAAAAAAGCAGGTACTTTTGGTGGCATTTAAATTGATTTTTTATGCTGCTCATGCCTTGCCTGCCTGTATTTTCCTGATGTTCCTTTTATGGGCATTCTGGAATGTTAAGCTAACCTGTTCCTTTTTATGGTGTGCCATATGTTTTCTAATGTTCCTGGTATGATCATTTATGGTACATGTATGACAAGTGCATTTCTATAGTAATGTTTGTCCTGGCTACTACTTATGTTGCAGAATAATGAGAAACCTTTGTGCTACACATGAATACTGCTGGTTTCTGCAGAGTAATAGTACTCTGTAATGTTCTGACAACTGCTTGGGTAGCATGGTATTACTGACATTTTGTATTTGGTCTAATCATGTTGTGTACAATACAGTTTATTTTCATGTAACTTGGTGTTGTGTTTCCTTTGTGGTGGGGATAGTGCATCACGTGTGTTGTTTGTGTTGTGCAAACTCTTTACACATTGACTCTGGGATAGTCCTGACTGCTCGTGCTATGATACCAAGGGGGTGAGCAGGGGTTATCTTGGGTGTGTAACTCCCTCACCCTGAGTAGAGTGGGTGGGTTCTCGCTGGCTTAGATGCAAACCCTAGCCGACCAGAAACACCATTTCTAACAATCAAATATTTGATCTCTCTGAAAAATAGTAACACTTTCTGTGGGGCCCTCCTTTGACTAAGGTAATTTGAAAGCTTCACTGCTGTGACAGTAAGGCCCAGAAAACTCACAACCAAGAGTATCTGCTAACAAAGCTTCTCAACTAAGTGCCAAACCTTCAAGAAACAGGTAAGGCAGGGGGGTTGCTTTCTGGTTGAATTCTGGGTTTGAAATGGGAGATTGGTAGAGGAGTTCATTGTAACACACCCTACATGATATAGCTAATTGCACCATTACTCACAAAGCTCAGGGATTGAATGAATCTGAACTCTTCTCTTGCTCTCTAGAATACAATTGAGGGCATCTATCTGTGCCTTATATTAATGCTTCATTAGCACTGGTACTCATTATCTGATTAAGGGAAGATTTCTATAGTTGTCTGAAATATTCCAAAGGCATACTACCTTTGCATCTGCAAAGGCCTTACGTTCCTTCTTTAACAAGGATGTGTTATAAAAAATTACCTGAATAATAATTTGTTCATTCATTCACAAGTATTTATACATCCACTCATTTATTAACACCCTTCCAACCACAGATCCACTTGAAATGTTGTGTGCTTATTTTAGGACTTCTCAGAGAAGCTACTTTCAAGCAGGGCCTCCATGAACATAGACAGATATGCAGATCCACATACTGTGGAATCCAGGGGCCTAGATTCTTGGGCACTAGACTTGAAGACCACACCAAGCTGCATGCAGTTTGGGAAACACTTGAAAAAACTCTTCAATCTCACTTTCTATTAGAATTTATTCAGAAAAGAGGTACTACTAAAGAACAGCAGATACAGGGGGTCATTATGAACACAGCAGGAATCCTCCCCGTGTTCATGCTGGCGGTCTTATCACAGACCGCCAGCCCCCGCGAGACACCGCCGGCCGAATAATTAGCATTCCGCTGGGCCGGCGGGCGGAAACACTGTTTCCGCCCGCCGGCCCAGCGGAATGCTGGGCCGGGACATTGCTGATGGCTTCACATGGAGCCATCGTCAATGCCGCTGTGCGGCGGGTGCAGCAACACCTGTCACGCAGATCACTGCCCGTAAATCGGGCAGTGACCTGAGTGACGGGACTCTGCATGGGGGCCTCTGCATTGCCCATGACCTCTTCATCACCTCTAAATTGCCAATGGGGAGGAGAGAGTCAATTTGGCAACAGATTGTGGACAAGATTAACAGTGTGGCAGAGGTTAGGAGAACTGTCACTGAGTGTAAGAAATGCTGGCATGACTGCAAGCGCAGGAAATAGGAAAAACTGGCAAGGAACAGGAAGGCAGCACTGCAGACCCGAGGTGGGAGTCCAGCACCGCAAGAGGACTTGGACGAGATGGTTGCAGCCATCATCCCGGAGGAAATCGTCACTGGTATCGCCGGACAGCGCAGACTACCAGGAAACAACACATAAGCAGGGTAAGTTGCATGAGGGACCAAGATGCCTAGATGTCAAGTGCACAAAGGGGGAGGCACATACCTACTACACAATGCACGTAAGCCCTGCAAAGCAGGCAGTGGAAAGTGCAAAGGGGCATGGCACGGGACTCCCTGCACTGCCCAAGACAGGTGCATGGGTTGTGCAGGGGCGTCCAGGGGCAGAGTACAACACAACACCAACAACCTTTGCATGGGGGTACACCACTATGCCAAGGCTGCTGGAAATGCTGAAGCAGACCACAAGGGTAGGGTAGAAAGTAAAACTGGTCTGGTGTCACAGGACATCTGGTATTGTCAGAATGTAAACTAGAGGACAATGCCCAGTCTCAGGCCATTGGCTCAAGCGGCATTCACCATTGACAACAGTTGACGCTACTACCTGTACTGTGCTGTGTGCGTTGGTCAATTAGGAAATGGCAGTTAAGTGCCCATGGCACAAACACACTCAAAATGAGGGTTCAGTATGACTACGTGATCAGTCCCCATCAATCCCTATCCAAGTGCAACTCCTGTCAACTGCTCATGTCCATAGACTCAATAACCATCAGGCACTGTCACATACATAATGATGTACACAGCAGTAATCTCATACCGATGCTGCCCATTCCTGGGTTTACCCCTGTGCCTGTGTCACAATAGCTGCAATGCCACCATACAACATCTCAGGTGTCATAGTGCTAAGACAACTGCATTGAGGGGGAGGACATATGTGTGTAGGAAGGCAAAAACACCTGCACAGGCACAAGAGGAAATTGAACTCTGCCAGGTCCATCAGTGCAATGCAATGTAGCACAAATACGCAAACATCAACATGAGAAACTACCAATGGTAACACCTGTATTGTTTCATGGAAATGCCATACATGGTGTGGTGCTAGGTCTCAGTACCGCATAGGTGTATGTGAAAAAAGATAGACTGGGACAGAGCCATGTTGTCATGTGTGGTGCTGTGGCATCAGCACACCAATAATCATTGAAAGGCCTCACCATGCTAATGGAAGCAGAGGGAGGGTTTATGAGGACAAGAAGGTGGCAAGCCACAATTTGGACAGAACCCACACCTAGAAGATGTGACTCAGACAATTGCCCAAACTTCCTACACTACATGTGACATGCATGTGGGGCATAGGGCTGAGAGACTGCAAACATTAATGACAGGAGCAATGCATGGGAACCAACATGACAATGTACAACCAATAGGAAGTCAGTGACGTCACATTACAACTGGCACAACACAGACACACTAATTGTACAATATCTCATTGCAGAGGACGATGGCTCTCTGTGGATCTGACTGCCCTGGACTACCCTGATGACCTGGATGACCAGCTGACAACCATCAGCCAGGAAACCCTCCAGACACCACCTCCAGTCACAAGGAGGAGCATACATGTAGCAGCCACCCCAGAGGACCCACACACCACCCCAATAGTACGACCTGCCAGTTCAAACACAGCTGAGGACTCTGATGAGACAGGGACCACCTTTGAGAGGACAGTAGTGGGAGTGTAGCGGGAGCGGGCCAAGGAGGTGCGGGTGGGGATGCAAACTATGGCAGCCAGCCTTGAGGGGATGTGCATGATGACATCTGCAGAACAGACAGCAGCCAAACAAGTTACACAATCCCTACTGTCTGAAGTCCAACAGTGTGTGAGGGACCTGACCACTGCTGCGAGGGAGTTGCTAAAACACCTGCCCTCCCAATCTTTGCTACTGCATGCATGACAACAAGCTGGACTCCATACACCGAGAACTGGCCTCCCTCAGGGCAGACATGGCTGCCTACCACAGGGATGTTGCTGGCATTCTTAATAATCAGCAGCTCGTCCTTGCTGCAGTTATGCCATATGTAGTTCCACAGATGGCAGCTGCTGGGTATTTGGTGTCCACTCCTCCAACCACTGAAGTGTGTATTGCCCACTCAAACCCACCAGCACCACCATCAAGGGCAGAGGAGACGGCACACACATCAGAGGCTGAAGATGTGGAACAGATCATCTTCACCCGTAGGAGTACCCGGTAGCACCAGCCCATGCCACATGGGCACTGATTTTCCTTTGTCCTGTGCTTGACAACATGCCAGTGTTGCTACAGTTAGTGGCATGCACTCTTCACCGACACACTGTTAACCTTCCCACTAAGGACTGCAATTGTCTCTCCCTATTCCATTGGCAATTCATGTTCCTCTGCACTGAACAACACTTCATCTCAGCATGTCCAATGACATGTCCCTCAACCTTGTATTTGTGTTGCATCACAATAGAATTATTTACACTAATGGGGTCACAGACCTGGACTATGTAAATATTGCACTACAGCAGTTTAAAATAAACATCACCTACACACCCACTTTGTCTCTGTGTAATGTGACACATCTACTTTGCTGGAGATTTGTGATGCATGTAACATGTCTATGGTCACAGAGTGTCAATACCAGAGTGCAGAAATAATGTGGACAGATATCTACGCACAAGGGCCCTGATTTATACTTATTTTGCGCTGCATTTGCATAATTTCTTACACAAAAGCGGCGCAAACTTACAAAATGTCATTGTATTGTGTAAGTTTGCGCTGCTTTTGCATCAAAGAATTACGCAAATGCAGCACAAAATAAGTATGTATCAGGGACAAGGTATCTACAAGATGAAAGTCAATGCTGGCCACATCCCCTACAAGCAAGTCATTGTGTATGTGACATTTGTTTTAAAACATACATGCCTCGCCCACAACATACAGCAGGAATGGCTGTGTAAGAGTGTTTGGCCAATAACGTCAGCTGGGAGTACAAGTAAAACACATTGGCGTGGATTTTGTATACCTGATCTCATCTGAAATTGGCACTAATCAGTTTAGCAGTGTTCACATGAATTTCAGGCTGCATGCAGACGTCCCACAGTGCCCAACATCACGACACAGGATCAAAACAATTACAGCTTAAAAAGCACACCTACCTGTGCAATACATGGGAATCATAGTCACGTTGAGTGGTGGGTACAATGGATGGCAGATGCATTGAGATTTAGATTTGTTGTAGCTGCCAGTGTGACAGCTCAGTTGGACGTGGGAATCAACATGTCAAGAGAGGGATGTGGATGCAGGATGGAATTCACAGGCCAACAGGCAATTGGCACTGTACACTCATGCAAAAACCCTGAGCCCCAAACATATGACACATACAATAATCTTTAATAACTATGTACGAAACAGAACTTAAAACTATGTAACACACCTATACTAATCTAATCTATCCTAACTATAGATTACCCAAAACTGTCCCTAACTACCCTATGCTAAGCTTACTTACTACATTTACGAACACACTCTAAACATTAGCTCCCTTTCCCCCTTATATGACGAGACACATGTAGGACAACATATACTACCCTAAACATATACTACCTAATTATAAACAAATATCTATTTTTTTGTATTTAAAAAAAAAAAAGTAAATACACAAAAGCCCCAACATTAACCCCCACCCACTGACCCACAAACTAGCATGTAATAATATGAACCCGCCAAACCTACTTATCCTATCTAAAGAACTACCCTACTCTAACCTATCACTAGACCCCTTAAGCCCACTACAAAACAGGAGGAGGAATAAGGAGGGTGGGGACTGAATCATGGGTGGGGGGAGGCAAGAGTTCACATGTTTGCCCTCCTCAGTGTCTTTTTAAGTGCCTTCGGCCTCTTTGTATTTTTGTCCACATCCTTCTGTATTGTGTCAAGTTTTTTTAACACTTTCCTCATGTCCCTCTGGAGCTCAGCAATTGCGGCCATGTCCATTGCAACAGGTGTGGTGGTCTGTGTTGCAGACGTTGATGGTGCATCAGGTGTGGTGGTCGGTGGTGCAAAGGTTAATGGTGCAGCAGTTGGGTGCAGTTGTGGTGGTGGCTACAACCTTTGTGGCCAATGCAGGTCACTCTTAGCTGAAAGCCCACCATTCTCCTGTAGCTCTCTCTCTCTGATAGCGTCTTGCCATCCTTCGGTACCCAGACTCAACATCCAAGATGTGTCTGTATCTCACTGCCCGCTTCTGGAAAGCCCTGATCGTCGCTACTTTCATGTTGGCAGCTATAAAAATGAGACAAGCAACCATCAGTGTCATCATTGTGTGATGCATGTACAGATGATAATCTATCACTCTGCCTCAATTTGCACATGCAGTCCAAATCACAGTCCAGATGATACAATGTCCCTGATGAATGTAATGGCAACGCTGCCTACCCATCATGTCTTTTGCACTACAGCAAAGCACACCAAGAGTTGGACCATATAAAGTGATCTGTGCATTGATGTAGGGCAATGTGTCACAATGCAAAGGCAGCAACTACTTCACAAGGGCCAGGTCGACTAATCTTTATCATCTGAGGAAACTTCAAGCACCTAAGACCAGTGATTTGTAGAGGTAATTGGCCGGATGGTATGCAGTTGCTAATCATAAGGGGTCAGTGTGGTTTGGGGCACATGCAAGCTTGAATGCTTGAATACATATATGTTGTTCCTCTACCCCTGTGCCTCAGGGGGCATGGGCATGCAATACATTATCACAACTGTCGAGGACAACCACAAAGGCATGTCCACTTGTACATGGATTTAGTGAGTGGAACACATGTCAGGAGGGCTGCCACCTAGGAATAAGGTATTCATAGGTCATTCACATCTACATTCATGTGTCCAGTTGTGGACAGCCATCAATACCTTATCTGCCAACACAATTCCCAAAACACCCACATTGATGCCAGCACAAGTCTGGCCTTGACCTGGATGCACACCTATTGTATACCACATAAGTGTCACGTAAATGGAAAACAACTTATGCTAGATGCTGGGTGATAGTTACCCATACAGTCCTACATGTACATTACAATACAGGGATGCAAAATTTTGTGTAGAAAACTGATGCATCACTGTGTTGTGAGAATGAGGGTATGACCCAGTGACAATATACTGACACTGGAGCACTTCCAAGTCACATGTGGGCCTACATGTGGCTAGTGATCACCTTGTTCACACGCTGCTTCCTATTGCACAGCACAAGACTCCCAAGATGTGACTCTCTGCCTGTGATTGTCTAACCCTTGCACAGAACACTATGTCAACATCCAGTCAAGTAATATATCAGATCACGTGCCAGCTCATCATATCTTGCAATAACTGCAACACACAAGAGTCACTCACACAACAGATGCAATCACTACACAGGACAGACATTATCACACTTGCTGGATATGGCTGGGTCCTGAAATCGAGCCACTTCCCCGATGGTATAGGGGGCTGGTTCACCTGTAAGACATGGAAAGAAAATATATGCTCAATGCCAGATCACTGCACAAACGTGTGGACAAAATATCACATTTTACATGAGTGAGCTGGTGATCCTGCATGTAGACACTCCAACAGACATACCACTGCAAACTCATATTGACCCTGACAATTCAGTGAGTGATAGACACATATCTGCACACATGCACTGGACCTAACAATCATGTGATGCTAAATCCGACAACAAACATTTGCGGCTAATCCATTTCAGACAGTACTCCATGTCATGATTTGTATTTGGGTGACAATTTCAATGGCACTTCCCTGGTGCACTGTAATACTAGTGGTTTGGGTATTGTGGCTTGTTTATCAAGGGACACTGAGTTACTATGTGATGGACATGTGGCACAATTTTCAGTCTGCAATTATCATGCATTCAGTGGTCCATGACAGATGTGGCACAGTTGTATATAGGTAACAAATGCCCCATTAGCAGTGTCCCCTTAGCTTTGTATGCCCCATTTGCCAACATAATCGCAGGGATCATGTGTGGATAATGATGACAATGTAGCACTAAACATGGATTGGCCACTTTGCTGTCCTGATACAGTAAAATGTGGTATGCTGACAGAGTCTTACCTGATCATCATTGACAGAATGCTTGGGCACAGGTGATGTCATTGCACCTGAAATGTGTGACTAAGGGTCACATGTACGAAGATCAGGTTTTGTGAGTCGCACATTGCAAGACTTAGCAACTCGCAATTTGCGAGGAGGATAATCTGAGGTCAATGACACTGTTTGCAAATCACAAATGGGGTGGCAACTGATCTACCTCATGAATTTTAACGCAGTAGGTCTCATTTTGCAAACCCCTTGGGAATGGCTGCACTACCAGGGATGCTCGCCTGCTGGGCTCAGCAGACCACCATGTCTGTGACTGCTTTCAAATGCAGATGTATCTTTATTTTAAAAATGCAGCCTTATTTCATCAAGGGTAAACAGAAAGCATGTCAAAAACCAATATTATAACTTTTATATATTTTTTAAAGCAGACAGTGGTCCGTGGAACAATTTTTCGGCATGCATTCGCAAAGGGGAAGGGATCTCATGGGGACCACTCCCCTTTTGCGAATGGGTTAGCACCAACTTGAAACTGGTGGTAACTGCAATTGTTTAGTGACTGCATTCGCGGTTACCAAACAATCAATCAGCAGACAGCGACTCACTAATAGGAAGGGAACGCCCCTTCCTAAATGCTACTAGCAAACCCTGTTTTGTGATTCGGCAATGTGATTGCAGAATGGTAAAATTGGGTATGTGCATTGGAATAAACATTTTTTCTTGACACAAACACACAAAATCTGAAAACTAGGCAGTCTGTGACAATTAAACATAGCTTGGCATGTGTGGCCCTAAGTGATAGTCATCCATGACTCAACAAACCTCAGGACTGTATTGTAAACATGTATAGACATGTGGACTAAATCTCAGTACTGGGACACTAACAGTTTGTTCTGCTTGCATTCCACACGGCCACAAACATTGCATGCAGCACGGGGAGACATCTGCTACTGTCACTCAGGAGCATTCTACTGTACACATTTATCAATGTGATACTCACCAACAGAGCCACCGATCACCACGCCCAGTGGTTGAGCAGATCTTGCTCTCTTGCCCCCAGGTCAGTCCAGCAATGCTTCAGCTGGTGCTCATTCCTGCTCGTGTGGTATACTCTTTTCAGGTGGTAGAGCACCTTGCCCCACCGCAGCCGCCTTGCCTCTGTGTGATACCCCTGTATCACACACTCACCCATCTCCAGCATCAATGGAAGGAAGTGGCACACCAGCCACACAACGCCCCCAAGCTCCTCCTCCTCCATGCGGGTCAGCCTCGCCCTTCCCATCATGTCCTTGCCCAACAAAGCAAAACTGAAAAAGTGTAAAAAATAAGGAAAATAAATGTAAAAAACAGAAACTTACAGCCCAAACCTAAGAACCCCAACTAACCCAACTCATCTAACCCCCAGACAGACACCCAGGAGTACAAATACAATCCAAAAGACTCTAAACTACACAAAAGCACATACACAGGTATGAAAAACAAACAGAATACACAAAAGATACAAGAGAGACACCACAAGATACAAGAAACGCAATCCAGACACCAGTAATACAGAGACACAGCCACACAGTCAAGAAAAAGCACAGACTGTATAGTGAAAGTGAACCATGCCTGTAAACAGGATTTCCTACTACATAACTTTCTGTCCCCTTTGCAGCCTGTTTTCCGTCATGCGTGTATTTTTGTGACACATACGATGTTTGTGTGAATATATTTGAATGCGTAAACTACATGTGCGGCAAAATACCATGCATTACCTGTAGACTTCAATGAAAGTGGATATCGGCATGTGAGTGGTGCGAAGGTGGAATTAACGCTAAGGGCCCGTGTATGGTTAGATAGGGTTTGCATGATTTTTCTACGCATTTGCATCACAATTTTTGACTCAAACTGTGATTGCGCGATTGTTAAATATTTAACATGCATGCACCCTTTATCAACATGAAGATAGTATGGTATAGCCTGCAGTGTGTGGCATAGTGGTTGGCCACATGTGGTAGAGCATCCAACTGTGTGTTTTGTGTTTCAATGATCTGTAACAACAATATGTATGTTTCTGAAGGAAGGGTATGCAATACATTGGATGTAATGCTCATGTAAGAAAGTGTTTCAAATGGGTATCTACATCTGATGTCAATCAGTGATCTACAACAGTCATGATATGTGTTTGTAATATGTGTTGAATCATGTGATGTGTGTAGTTGTTTGACTTTGGGGACATTACATTTCACCCAACAAACAAAACTCAGGGATGATTGAGGATGGCTGATGAGTGCTATGTTGGATATGCTACCCCTCATGTGTCATTAATTGTTGGTTATGACTTCGTGGTGACTTGTGTATGAACTACACATATGACGGCCATGTGTACATGTTTGGTACGTACTGTGTTTGAGACACTGTGCCTTAATTCCACCCATAAAATGTTTGGTACACATCAGTTTGACTCATAAGAATCACCTATGTTACTTATGTTGCTGTGGAGGACCTGCTGCCCTGGCTGCATGTGTTAACATATTTTCATATGTGCATTCCACAGAAGTGTCCAGTTCAAGTGTGTGGGCATGTGTACCCTGTGTCAGGATTGGTCCCCATGGTGTTATGGTTTCGGGCGGGTCTAGTCAGGACTCTGTTAGGGGAACCCCTTGGGTTCACAGAGTATCTCGCAAGGAAGTAGTGTACCAAAGAAGAAGAGCAGCTAAAGGCATACACGGGGAAAAGGCCAGCTATGGTAAGGCAGAGAAAACAGAAATGTGAAGGCAGAGCAACCTTAGTGTGAACCAATATGGAACGGGTCAGTAATGGACAAACACACTGGGCTTATCACTAAGATTGTACACAGGGTAGGGCTCAGAACTTTCCACAGCAATAGGGAACGTCAGTGCCTCTGTGCAGATTAATCTTGCAGATAGTAACCATAAAAAGGAGTCAGCAGAAGTAATTCTGTGTCTGGACCCTCAGGGCACAAACCAGGATTGTACTTACAAACACGAGACAAGCCCTTGTGGGTCCGGCTGGAGACACAGTGGCAATTCTTGGAATACAGCCATAGCACACTGTCACTAATAGGCACTAATGACTACACGCAACACTAGCCAAAGAATGGGGGCTGGATTTTCCTCCTGGAAACAAGGTGCCAGCCCAAATACAAAGGAAAACACTTCTATACAGGTAAGGACTGATAGGACACTTACTAGACCCGATAACCCAAGAGGAAACAGAAAGCGAGGGGACCAACTAGGAGGCAAAGCAAGTCAAAGGGAACAGGCTCTGGTTGATGCAAAGACTGGAACACGTCTGGGAAACAGAAAGCAGGCTCTGGCAGAAACAAACATGAACAAGGCTGAGAAACAGGGAGCAGACTCTGACTGTAATAAGAAGGAACCGGACTGGGTAAACAGAAGGCAGGTTCAGGCTGAATCTGGACTGTAACACACTCCAACAAGTGGGCTGGAACACAAAGGAATTGTACTCCAATGCACAACAAGGAGCTTCAGGGAATGGCAGCTTATAAGCAGTTCCAGGCAGCTGCAAGGCCAGGGCAGAGTCACATGGCTGGGCTGCACAATAGAGGTCACAGGTGTGTGAAGCTTCAGTCTCTCACAAGTCCTAGAGGAGAGAGTCCAGTATAAAGGGACAACCAGACTTTTCCCATAAGAAGCAATGGACAGAAGATTACAAGTCTTACTGACTACCAGGCAGTGCATTATGGGACCAGAAGCCCATGCAAACTAATGTAGTTCTTCTATAGCATGCCATATGGAAAAGGGAAGCAAACAGGAGTCAGAAAGGGACTCTGGGTGAGTGGTAATGATGACTACCAGGGTACAGATAGACTGTTTACAGTGCCCCCTAGAGATGAGAGGGCAGACACTTAACACATGGCAGTGGAAGGACTTATGTCCAGGGATGGACTGCGCAGGGCATGTGCTGTGAACATTGCTTGTCATACCTGGGACACTAATGTTATCCATTTTCAGAAATGATGCCCTCCCCTTGTCACACAAGCTCCTTGCAGAGATTGCCAATGTTACACTTACTAATGTCAGGGGTCTGTTCATACATTCCTGTTTCCATTGATATTTCATATCCACTGCCTCATGCATGGGTGTGCTTATTTACCTTACGTTGGCGATGTCATAGTTGTGTATCATGTGCTACAGTAGACCATGTTGGCAACGTGGATGTGTGTCATATGCTGTGGTCCATTCATTTTGTCCTTCATATGTGAAATTCAAAAGATGAGTATTTTTTATATGTGTCTGGTGTTTGCTGTACAATCATACGCATCACATGTGATGTTGCAACAGAAGTAGTCAGATTTGTCTTTGTAACATGCTCCCTGAGGTAATACTCACATTCCTAAAGAACATGTAATAGAGAAAGAAAAAAACAGAGCAGGATTGTGTGATTAAGTAAGGTGTTTATTTACTTATTCTAACAAGGTGTGTAGAGTGACTATTGGTTGAAAAATATTTGAGCAATTAGATGTCTGCAGTGCATTCCTGCAGCTGTGTTTTGCTGTCCCCCCTTTGCACCATCCTCCTCCTCCCCCCCCTCCTCAGGCAGTTCTTTCTCTGGCTCATATAGAGGGATGTTCCTCCTCACACAAATGTTCTGCAGGATAGCACAGGTAAGTATGATTTGGCAAACAATGTGTGGGGCATATAGGAGGCTGCCTCCTGTGATGTGAAGGCACCTAAATCTGGACTTTAGGATGCCAAAGGTCCTTTCAACAATGGTGCGTGTCCTCCAATGTGCCTCATTATAGGCACGCTCTGCTGCTGTGCTTGGGTTGGAGAATGGGGTCATGATCCATGGTTGGTTCCTGTAACCCTGATCCGCTGCAAAAGATAATAGGAGTGAGTATTTTGTTAGTGCTTGCAACAGGAATGTCATGTAGCACGGCAGTTGAAATCTTGTGTCGTCTGTGACTCATATGTGTTTGTGGTATAGTGTGAGATCTTGGGCATTTGACTTGACAACTTGTGTTTGGCTCATTTACCTGGGATCTATAATTTTGTTTCCAAACTGCTGATCAGTATGTATGTACCATGCATTGTGTAGTGTCCAACATGTTTTAGTGTGCTTTCACTGGAGGGGACATAATACTTCCACACACACACAATAGATTCCAATGTGGTGGTAACATGGTTGCACTACATGGCCTGGACATCCTATCCAATTAGACATATGTCATTGCATATGAAATGCAACAGTGAGGCCCTTTGATTTGGCTAGGTGATAATGCACAACACATCTCCATAAGTTGGCAGCACTGAGGTGTTCCGTATTGACAATGCACAATTGTCCCATGTGTTACTTTGTTATAGGCAAACCTTTGTTGTTCCGTCTCCCAGTGGCTCATGTGCAACCGTGCACCTACACTACCAAACATGCTCCAGGGAACCTGGCTAACTGCCTTGTGGAGGTGGATGTATCTGTGCAGGAAGGGCCATCTCCCTGAACATATGTTATTTTGATGGACAATTTGCTCTCTCAGGGTGTGCAGCAGTGTGCAGTTTGCATTAGTGGCACATCAATATGTGTTCATAGCACAGTCCACTTCCTTATTGCTACCTGGCAACGGCACTCCAGGAGTGATGTATGATGTTGGGACTGTCACAGTATTTCCGTGTCACCTACATGTGAGTCAGAATCATCATGCTATGTGTCTTATGGTGTTAGACCTTCAACAGCACACATTGCATAACCCTTCCACACTACATACTGCTTGGGAGGGTGTCGATTGACTATGTGGCCTTAAGTCATTGTAAATGGTTGATCTTCCAAGTTATACTTCCAGTGCAGGACATGTCATTGTCACTGTGTGCTTTGACATTGGTCCCTTGTTGCTCTAGAGTGGCAGCTAATGTTTGTGACAGCCGTCATTTGTCCATAGATGTGTATCCCATTGTGTCAATGTGTACAACATAACTACCTGTGTCACACCTCAGTGTCATCCTAGCCACGTGTCAATTTAGTGGTGTATGTTTTGTGTGTCCTACAGAGTTGCTGTGCTTTGTGTATATTGTTAGGTTTATGTACTTACCGACAAGAAGGCCATTGCCATATTGTCCATCCTGGAAGTGCTGATTGATCGTGCTGTGGCGGAATATGAAGGAATCATGTACACTCCCTGGATACTTGACCAAGATGTTGGTGAACAATCGCTGGTGGTCAACTATGGCCATACCAGAAAGCACATTGATGGAATGTGTGTGCTTTCTCTTCCGGAATAGATGCTCTGTTGCTGCAGGTGGTACGATCCAGACATGGGTGCAGTCAATTGCACCAAGCACATGCGGGAAGCCATGTATTTGGTGAAAGCCCTGTTTTATCTCCTGCTGCTTCTGCTGGGACTTGGGGAAGCTGATGTGCCGGGCTGTGAGGGAGATTATGGCATCTATTACCTTGGGCAGGAAGGCGGAGAATGAGGGCTGTGAGACCCCAGTGACCAGGGCGTCAGTTGTTTGGAAGGGACCACTTGCCAACATATGGAGGACAGCTAGCAGCTTGATCATGGTGGTATATTGTGTGGTGTCTGCAGGCTAGCTGTTATTTGTGGCTCAATTTGGTGCCGAAGCTGCTGTATGGCTTCCCCGTTCAGTCGATACCTCCGGATGAGGTCCTGTTCCCTGGGGCCATGGAGGGTTGTCCTGTTCCGGAAGACCCTCTCCTGCCTTCTGCATTGCCTTTGTGGGCCACGTTGGGAAGGAGGTGGCTGCTGCTGTTGGTCCTGTTCTCTGCATCATCTTGCAAGCTGCATCAGTAACACCTCCATGTTGTCCTGTTGGGCTGTGATGTTGCTTGTGTATGTTTTCATTAAGTAGTCATGTGTTTGCCTCATTTTAACGCCTTTCCTGACCAAGGTGTTACATTTTTACGCAAATCAGGTTTAGCGCCATCCTTCGGGTTCGCCTCCCACCCGTGCATCATTTTTGCCCTGTTGGATAAATATGCCGCTAAGGTGTTTGAGTCATTTTTAGGACGGGACGCCTACCTTGCATCTCATTGACGCAAGGCAGTTTCATGGATCCTTAAAATGACGCTAGACGGGTACCATTACCAACATTGGAAAGGCACCCACCTTAGCTCATCTGTACGGGTTGGAACAATTGTATGCAGTCCACTTCTATTGCTCCTCAATTTACTTGGCTCAAGGTTACTTTCTCAGGCTCACTATAGGTAAAACAATAGGACATCTATTTCCAAACTAGCATTTCATGGGAACGAAGCCTGAAAGGAAAGTCAAGTTTTGAAGAATGGCAAAAAGGAAAAATAGCCCACCTCCTATTAAAGGTTCCAACAGGAATCCTAGAAAAATATAATCAATGTTGAGCACAACTTATAAAGTAAAGGAATACATATGGATTGCAAAAATAACTTTTGAAAGAATATTTAAATAGGAGAAACATTTGTGGTTTCAGGCAGACATTGAATATTTCATGTATATGTATGATTTAATGGATTCCAGTGTTTCCTCCCAAACAATATATGTTGATAGGTGTATTATTTAAGCATCTGTCTTCTTCCTTTTTATGTAATTTTTATTGATGGATGAGTGAGGTGTAATTGTGTATGAACAATGGTAGATAGAGATTTTTTCATTTTTTCCCATTTTTTGACTTTAGAGTTTGTTTATATATCTAATCAGTAGGCACTCGATGTGAAATAATAAAGGGGGTCATTCCGACCCTGGCGGTAAATACCGCCAGGGCCGGGGACCGCGGGAGCACCGCCAACAGGCTGGCGGTGCTCCCTTGGGCATTCTGACCGCGGCGGTTCGGCCGCTGTCAGAAGAGGAAAACCGCCGGTTTTCCGCTGCCCTGGGAATCCCCCATGGCGGCGCAGCTTGCTGCGCCGCCATGGGGGATTCCGACCCCCTCACCGCCATCCTGTTCCTGGCGGTTCCGCCCGCCAGGAACAGGATGGCGGTGAGGGGTGTCGTGGGGCAATGGCATGGGCACTGCAGGGGCCCCCATAAGAGGGCCCCACTTTGTATTTCAGTGTCTGCATTGCAGACACTGAAATACGCGACGGGTGCCACTGCACCCGTCGCACACCCTCCACTCCGCCGGCTCCATTCGGAGCCGGCCTCCTCATGGAGGGCTGTTTCCCACTGGGCTGGCGGGCGGCCTTTTGGCTCCCGCCGCCCGCCGGGGTCAGAATGACCCCCAAAGTATTTAACTTTCTTTGTATATAATTTGAATTTTGATGTATGCATATTTTGTGCTCAACATTGATTATATTTTTCTAGGATTCCTGTTGGAACCTTTAATAAGAGGTGGGTTATTTTTCCTTTTTGCTAGTTTGTCCCTGTCCCGCTCCTCATTAGTTATTTGGGGTCCCTTTCTAATCTCTTGACGTTTTGAAGAATGGATAAACATTTTTCTGCACATTTATGAAACAGGGCCTTGCAGGTTTCAATTAGGCTAACTAAAGTGAATTAAATTACACATTCATTTATGCAAATTAATGCACATATACCATTTAAATTCATGAATTCATCATTAATAAGCACCGTCAGTGTTCATGTTACAATAGGTTTAGAACAAAATAACTCTGTTAATACATTCCATTAACTATAATTCAGGTCTGTATTTTTCAACACTTGCATGTAACATTTAAAATATTACTTTTGAAATATTCATTGTCATTTGTTAACATGAGAAAAAACATTTTGAGTCAAGTTAATTGATTATATATGAAGTTTTAAGGCTATACCACAACACTTAAAATCTCTACTCTACAATGGATGCACCTTAACATAGGCTTTCAGTGCGCCATGTCACAGTTTATATATTAGTGTTTCCAATAAAAAAATGAAAACATAGTCACATATTAATGATTCCGTGCCATCAAAGGTAGCAATACCAATTCTGCTATATCAATCCCCCCCTATGATGGTGAATCAAGCCATCGCATCAGATTACAATCTCTCATATCAATGATACAGATCAAAATGTTTGAGGTCGCGCCAGGAAAGATCTTATGGATTCCTCTAACTGCTTTATATCACTGAAATAGATGCTTCGTCTAGTCTCCAGCTCAATTTCTTCCCTTTTTTTTCCTTTCTGTGCTCTCATCTCTTTCAGCTTCTTGTATAACTTGTAGAGACCAAATAAACTAAGACACAAAAGGCTATAATCAATACAGATCTCTGGATATTGGCAACAATTACTTTCCCTAAACTTCCAAATCACTTTCCAACTTCTGAAAACCCATTCCTTATTAATTCCCAGACACCAATAATCTCTAACGTCTTCAAATCCTTTTTTCAGGTTTGTCATATTCGCAGTGTACTTTCCCAGCCCCTTACTAATGTCAGAATGTAAGTGCAACATTGTTGAACCTGCAACATCTAGCAAATCCCACCCTCTTTTGCAAAAAGGATATCTAACACAAGTTGATTTTGAAAAGATATTGATTGTAAGGAAACCTTTTCAGTGACCAACTAACCTAACAGAGGTTTCTTTAACTATTCCCCTCTCCCCAGCCATCATGTAATGTAAATATTGATAAGACCAATGTAGATTGATGGCATGGTATGCAGTTTCTTCCTTGGATCATTGCAGGGGTTGGGACAAACTTAACAATGAGGACTGGGTGAGTTATATCCAAAGGTTTGAGTGGTTGTCAGGACACTTGGACTGTTGTACTTATAGTGGGGATCACATCTGTGGGCATGCTAATGTTCAGAGGGCTGCTATTAGCCACTTCATACACTCAGCTTATTGAGAAGCTTGAAATCAGATAATTTTGACACACAATCTGACCTACTCATTGGATTTTCATAGCCAGGGTAAGGGGAATGAGGAATATCATAGACTTTATGCTTTATACTTTATATCATAATCCTATCTGTTTATGTCTTGCTATCAATTTACAGCCAGAGATATCAGACACAATAAAGTTGCCTGTCAGCTACTCTGTAAACAAAGGGGTCTGAAAGAATTGGAGTATTATCAAACCAAACAGGTTCTTTAGCAATCTGATCACTGTAGCTGTCAATTATATTTTTTGTTGCCTTTCATTGGATGGGGCTCCAGACAATATTCAGGAGAGCTTTACTTAAATTAGCAGAACTGTGGCACATAACGTATATCCTAATAAACCATTGAGAGAGAGTTTTGCTAAACCGTGGTTAAGCCATTAATGTACAGCGGCACCTAAGAAGTTAAAAAAGGCTACAATAGGACTCCACACAAGATAGAGAATATTAGAGGAGCTAGAAATAGCTACAAGCAAGTTCTTAAAAATAGGAGGCTAGAAATTAGAAACAAGGCTTTGGAGGATTTAGATAAAGCAGTTTATCTGAAAGACTATTGACTTTTCTGGGAAACTGTAAACGTGCCTTTTTATGGATAATCCAGTCACTGACATTGAGTGCCATATTTCCGACCAGGACTGGATTGACCATTTTACTCTCATTTTCAATCGGATTGTGAGGTAGATGATCAGGGAAAGGGCCCTAGGCCAGATTCCCTAGCATTAAATGAGGACTGATTAGTAGATCTTATGGATCCAGTATCTGTTACTAAAGCCATCCAGAGCGCAGCTAGTGGTAGGGCTCAGGGCCCTGATGAGGTCCCAATAGATCTATTTAAACACAATGTAGATTTCTGAACCCTTCTTTTAACTAATATTTTTAGGGCAGCAGTTAAGGTTAATTTAATTTATTCATGGAGAGAGGCTATTATAGTGGCAATATACAAAACGGGTGACCAGAATTTGCCGACATGCTACTGCCCAATTTCATTAATAGATTCCACAGCAAAGATTCTTCAGCCAGTCATCCTGGATGTACTGGAGTACTGGACAGAGGACACCTTTTTTTTAAACATTTCAATATGGATTTAGACCCAGCCTAGTGACTGTAGAGCAGGCTCTTGATCTAACCCTCATCTGGTAGAAGTATGTCAAGACAAGGAAAGGTTCCCTTCATATGGCATTTATGGACCTCTCCTAGGCCTTTGATTTAGTGGATAGGTAAATATTGTGGGAGTTAATGGATCAGACAGACATTGATTACTCCTTGATGGATCTTGTAAAGTGCCTGTATCGGAACACAATTACAAAAGTGCATTATACACAGTCCGGGGACTGTACAAAACCAATAATGGTTACTAGAGGAGGGATGCAGGGATGTATTTTAGCCCCTTTTTTGTTTTTAAAGTTCTTAAAAGTCTTATAGTAAAGACGTCCCCTGAATTGACATTCACATAGTCCTGCTACTTTTATATGCGGACAGCACTGTTCTTTTAGCACTATCAGCAAATGGCCTGCTGAATCTAAAAACTAAATCTTAAGGTCAACCATCAAAAATTATTTGTAATGACTTGAACACAAAAGATGGGAGCAGCCTGTGAAATGATATTCAGATTTGCTAAAAAGGATAGGCTGTAAACCTATTACAGACATGACCCAGCCCCATAGGAGTAACTGTTTTTCGCTTGGAGTACATGGTGCCTGAGTGTGGTGATGTGCTGTTCTAGGGAAGCTGCAGGTAGCAGAAAATATTTTTCTCTGCAGACTTCTAGTGATACCCCAAACCACTTCACTTCAGCTTTATTTCACACCTAAAACTGCTGCTAGCGTGCCTGGTCCTTAATAAGGGGACGCACATAGGTTGATGAACCTTTTGATTCGCATGGACTATCCTAGTTAGGGTATGGCTGGTACCCTAATGATCAATATACAACTCAATAAACATTAGTCATCATCAGCAATGAATGAAAAGAACACAACTTCTCATGACCCTCCAGTCAATGATAACCACAACTTGTTATACGTTTAGTGATTTTTATTTCCCTATTTGTTACAATACTAAGGTGGTCATTACAACCCTGGCGGACGGTGTTAAAGCGGCGGTAAGACCGCAAACAGTCTGGCGGTAAAAAAATTGGAATTATGACCGTGGCGGAAACTGCCAACAAAGACAGCCACTTTAACACTCCGACCGCCACGGCGGTACAGACAAGCAGCGCGGCGGTCACCGCCAACAGACAGGCGGAAGACAATGTACCGCCCATAGTATCACAACCCGCCAATCCGCCACATTTTCCGGGGTGGATTCTCCGTGGATAAAAACACGGCGGAAACAGTTTCTGCAATGGTAAAATGCTCCGCTGAAAACATCCCACGAGGAAGGAGGACTCCATGGAGCCTGAACTCCAAATCCTACCGGCCCTCTACGAAGACCAACGCCTGCGCCGGCGACGACAACAGTGAGTACTGCACCTATGACATAGGGGAGGGGGGAGGCAAAAGTTAGGGGGGCACACACGCAACACCCCCACCCCCACCCCACCCTCGCATATTACAACACACACACCAAAGCATTTACAAAAATAACATCAACAACCCACAACCCCCCCGGAAGAAAGCAAAGACAAAACAAAATCAATCCGAACCTTGTAATGTATCAATATACATGTCTCAAAAATATACAGATATATTAGCTAACCATACAAAAGTATATACATTTCGAGAAGTAGTGCAGATATGCACAAATAAATGTCTGTGCACCACTAGTCCAAAAATGCATGGGCGAGGCCCACAAAAGATACCTATCCACACACGGAGAGAACACTGCCGGGGCATCAGATAGAAATACTACAGGCACCTCAGGGGGAAGGGAAGGGGGGGCACCTCAGCCGGAGGAGTGCAAAGCCAGATCCACGACGGGGCTCCATGCCCACTGTTTCATCCTGGGGAGTGCAAAGCCACAGTCTCTCAAGTCTCTACGGTGGGTGGCTTGCCCACTGTTCCATCCTGGGGAGTGCAAAGCCACAGTCTCTCAAGTCTCACAAGTGGGTAGCTTGCCCACTGTACCATCCTGGGGAGTGCAAAGCCACAGTCTCTCAAGTCTGTACAGTGGGTGGCTTGCCCACTGTTCCATCCTGGGGAGTGCAAAGCCACAGTCTCTCAAGTCTCTACAGTGGGTGGCTTGCCCACTGTTCCATCCTGGGGAGTGCAAAGCCACAGTCTCTCAAGTCTCTACAGTGGGTGGCTTGCCCACTGTTCCATCCTGGGGAGTGCAAAGCCACAGTCTCTCGAATCTCTACAGTGGGTGGCTTGCCCTTTGTTCCATCCTGGGGAGTGCAAAGCCACAGTCTCTCAAGTATCACAAGTGGGTGGCTTGCCCACTGTATCATCCTGGGGAGTGCAAAGCCACAGTTTCCAAAGTAGATAACAGCCTCCACTGGTTCAGGAGGGGGACTGGTGCCCAGACTGGATTAGTCTCCCAGTGGAAGTTTCTGTACCGTCCCTGGCCCACCCGCACATGGGATAACGATGCTTGATGTGGTGGACATTTCATACTTCCCTGGTGCATGCCCTGTTCAGCGGTGCTTTGCCATGGCGGTGTCTGGACTGTTCAGCGGTGCTTTGCCATACCGGTTCTGGTCTGTTCAGCAGTGCTTTGCCATGGCGGTGTCTGGACTCTTCAGCAGTGCTTTGCCATGGCGGTGCCTGGACTCTTCAGTGGTGCTTTGCCATGGCGGTGTCTGGACTGTTCAGCGGTGCTTTGCTATGGCGGTTCTGGACTGTTCAGCGGTGCTTTGCCATGGCGGTGTCTGGACTGTTCAGCGGTGCTTTGCCATGGCGGTGTCTGGACTGTTCAGCGGTGCGTTGCCATGCCGGTTCTGGACTGTTCAGCGGTGCTTTGCCATGACGGTGTCTGGACTCTTCAGCGGTGCGTTGCCATGCCGGTTCTGGACTGTTCAGCGGTGCTTTGCCATGACGGTGTCTGGACTCTTCAGCGGTGCTTTGCCATGGCGGTGTCTGGACTGTTCAGCGGTGCTTTGCCATGCCGGTTCTGGACTCTTCAGTGGTGCTTTGCCATGGCGGTGTCTGGACTCTTCAGCAGTGCTTTGCCATGGCGGTGTCTGGACTGTTCAGCGGTGCTTTGCCATGCCGTTTCTGGACTGTTCAGCGGTGCTTTGCCATGCCGGATCTGGACTGGGCATTGGTGTGTGGCATGACGTTCTCTGGACTGGGCATTGGTGTGTGGCATGACGTTCCCTCATTGCCCAGCGGGGCTGTGGCAGCCGGGCCCCTCCTGGGCACTGACTTTGGCGTGGTCTCCTGACCAGTGACGATACTTTGGCCCTCCTGGGCAATGACTCTGGCGGTGGCGGTGGTCTCCTGACCAGTGACGGTACTTGGGCCCTCCTGGGCACTGACTCTGGCGGTGGCGGTGGTCTCCTGACCAGTGACGATACTTCGGCCCTCCTGGGCAATGACTGGCGGTGGTCTCCTGACCATTGACGATAGTTGTGCCCTCCTGGGCACTGACTCTGGCGATGGTCTCCTGACCAGTGACGATACTTGTGCCCTCCTGGGCAATGACTCTGGCGGTGGTCTCCTGACCAGTGACGATATTTGGGCCCTCCTGGGCAATGACTCTGGCGGTGGCGGTGGTCTCCTGACCAGTGACGGTACTTGGGCCCTCCTGGGCACTGACTCTGGCGGTGGTCTCCTGACCAGTGATGATACTTGTGCCCTCCTGGGCACTGACTCTGGCGGTAGCGGTGGTCTCCTGACCAGTGACAATACTTGTGCCCTCCTGGGCAATGACTCTGGCGGTGGTCTCCTGACTAGTGACAATACTTGGGCCCTCCTGGGCAATTACTCTGGCGGTGGCGGTGGTCTCCTGACCAGTGACGGTACTTGGGCCCTCCTGGGCACTGACTCTGGCGGTGGTCTCCTGACCAGTGACGATACTTGTGCCCTCCTGGGCACTGACTCTGGTGGTGGCGGTGGTCTCCTGACCAGTGACGATACTTGTGCCCTTCTGGGCAATGACTCTGGCGGTGGTCTCCTGACCAGTGACGATACTTGGGCCCTCCTGGGCAATGACTCTGGCGGTGCCGGTGGTCTCCTGACCAGTGACGGTACTTGGGCCCTTCTGGGCACTGACTCTGGCGGTGGTCTCCTGACCAGTGACGATACTTGTGCCCTCCTGGGCAATGACTCTGGCGGTGGTCTCCTGACCAGTGACGACGGTGCTGGCGGTGGCGTCCCGACCGCCGGGAAGGATGCCGCTCTTCTCTGCCGTGCTGCTCACACTAGGCTGTGCAGACTTCCGCTGGCCCTTCCCCACCTTTGGAGGACTCACAGCTGACTCTGCCATCCACCTGGAACCCCTGTGAGTTGTTTTGCCACCAGGAGTCTTCACAGGGTCCCGTCGGCCACTTTCCAATTTCAGAGCCTTTACAGGGGTCGGGCTGCCAGTGCCTTGGCTCCGGGTCACACTGCCAGTCCTGGTGGCCGGTGCACTCCACACACCTTGAACAGGTACCACTGGTATTGGATGCTTTTTGGCTGAGGCGCTACGACTGGACTGATGAAGTGGAGGGGGGGGCAAAAAGGTCAACTTTACACAGGGACAGTTTCTGACGAACACTGGGATGGGTAGTTGAAGGGGGTCTGGGAGTGGAGGAAGAGGAGGTGGTTGTAGGAGGTGTCACTTTAGGTGTCTTGAGTGCAGGTGCAGGTACTGGAGCCTGTCATGAGGTGGATGTATGTTGGGTGTGTGGGTGCCCGCGTTTGTGTACTTTGGGAGGGGGCGTCACAGACACACTGGGAGAGGACACAGGGGACGTGTAAATGGTAGTGGAGGTGGTGAGTGCAGGTGAGCGGGGTGTGGTGCTGGGTGTTCTGGTGCGCGTCCTGGTGCTTGTAGATGTAGTGCATGCAGGTGTGAGTGTAGACGAGACTGGGAGGGAGGAGGGAGACGACGAGGAGGGGGACACAGTGGAGGCAGTGGATGTTGCTGTGTCTGCACATGGGTGGTGCTTGCGTGTGTGCCTGTGGGTTGTGTGGTGCCTATGTTTGCCTGAGCTACTTATGGGTGTAGAGGTGTGTGCATGCTGGTCTGATGGTGTGCTTGGGATAGGCTGGGGTACAGGGGATTGGGTCTGGGTGGAGGAGGTTGGAGGGGGCAGGCTAGACACAGGGACAATGGCTGCCATCAGTGCTGAGGCCAGAGATTGCAGGGGTCGCTGAAGGGTAGCCTGACCAGAATGAATGCCCTCCAGGAATGCATTACTGTGTTGCAACTCCCTTTCTACACCCTGGATGGCATTCACAATGGTAGACTGCCCAACAGTGAGTGACCTGAGGAGGTCAATGGCCTCCTCACTGAGGGCAGCAGGGGTGACTGGGGCAGGGCCTGAGGTGCCTGGGGCGAAGGTGATGCCCACCCTCCTGGGTGAGCGGGCACGGGGCGAACGCTGAGGGGCTGCTGGGAGGGCGGTGCTGGTAGGGGAGGTGGCGGCTGTACCTGTTGAAGTGGGGCGCACAGATGGTGCCGCCACCACAAGGGAGCTCCCATCGTCGGACGAGTCTGTGTCCCTGGTTGGTGATCCGGTGCCCGACGTGAAGCTCCTCTCGCCCTCCGTCCCACTGGTGCATTCAGAGTCCGTGGTGTGGCCCTCCAAGGCCATGTGGGATGCAGCTCCCTCGTGCTCCGGTGCCACTGTACCTCCGCCTGATGATGCTGATGCACATAAGAACATGGAGAGCACAAAAAGGGGGGGAGGGAAGACAGAAGAAAGACAGGTTGAGTGCATGGCATACCTCGACCGTTGGCAGACACTACAGACACAGCAGCCCCCTGCACTACGCCCTGCTCCTGGCCTCTACAGATGCTATTCCTGGGATCTGGCCTACATGGCTATGGTGGACCTCTGCACACATGGATGCCACAGGGGCATCTATACCTCTACTTGGCACTCTACTGCGGAGGGGTAGGGAGCCACATGGCCTGCATTACAGAGGGGCCTATTCTACCTATGTCTGCCTGGCCTAGGTACACCCACAGGACTCCTCCCCCACCCAGACCCCTCCACTGCGCGCAAAGTCCGCAGAATGATGTTGTACTCACCCCCTTGTGTCTGCTGTGATGCCCTCAAGCACCCTTCCAACTCAGGGTAGGCCACCGCCAGGATCCGGAACGTCAGGGGGGTCATGGGGCGAAGGGCACCCCTCCCACGTTGGGAGGCCATCCCCAGCTGAGCCTCCGCTGTCTTCTTGCTCCAGCGGCGAATGTCCTCCCATCGTTTACGGCAGTGGGTGCCCCGTCTCTGGTGGACCCCCAGGGTCCAGACGTCCTTGGCTATGGCATGCCAGATGTCCTTCTTTTGGTGGGTGCTGACCTACATGACATGCACAAGGGAAGAAGAGAAGTCATTAACAACCGCACCGTCAATGTGCGTGGCCCGCCTCCCCACCCTAGCCATGTGGCACATTCATTCACATGCATTAATGTTCCCTGAAATCTGCCCCCTTCCCTCTTCAAACCAGCCCTCTCCACCCAGGCCTAGCCCATACAACGTGCTCCCAGTGTACTTACCTGTTGGTCTGGAGGACCGTAGAGTAGTGTGTACTGGGGGAGGACCCCGTCTACCAGTTTCTCCAACTCCTGAGCAGTGAAGGCAGGGGCCCTTTCCCCAGATGCAGCAGCCATCATCGCTTCCAGACCGAGGTCACAGCAGCACTTGCAGTGTAGGTCCTCTCCTGTCGAAGATCAGGTATCTAGTGATAGAACAGATAGAAAATGGCGGTGACGTCCGCGGCGGTGACGTCCGCGACAGTGCGTATCATTACCGCCGGCGCACTTCCTCATTGGCTCCTGGGACCCATAGGGTCCGATGTAAACCAATGCAGCATTGCGCCGCGGTCTACGACCGCCTACCGCGACGGTGTGCAACGCCAACGCAGTTACCCCACAATCCCATTGTCCCAGTTTAGAGGTCAGGCAGCCGCCATTTCAGGGGCCCACATGGCTCCATTTACTTCTGCGTCACACATAGCTAGGCCTACACTCAACACACATACAGGAAGGGTTTTGTGTTTGGTGTCGTGTTCTGTGTAACTGTGGGTACATACCTGGAAAAAAGTTGACTCAATCCTCGCTGTTGTCCTTCCTAGGCGCCGTCAGATGGGACAATTGAGAAGATGGCGGAATCCTCCTGTGTACCGACCGTTGGTGGACCTGTTGACAATGGAGGAGCGACATTTAATCGTGACCTACAGGTTTGACCGTGCCACTATCCAGGAACTATGTACCCAGTTGGAGCCAGACCTGATGTCACCAATCCGCCATCCCACTGGAATCCCCCCTGACGTGCAGGTGCTGTCAGTGCTCCATTTCCTTGCAAGTGGGTCTTTTCAAACAACTGTGGCCATGGCATCAGGGATGTCCCAGCCTATGTTTTCCAACGTGCTGTCCAGAGTGTTGTCTGACCTGCTGAAACACGTAAGGAGATACATCATATTCCCTGAGGTGGAATATTTGGCTAAATAGAAAGGTGACTTCTATGCCCTTGGACATATCCCCAACGTCATAGGTGCTATTGATGGGACCCATGTGGCTTTGGTCCCCCCCCACAGGAGTGAACAGGTGTACAGGAACCGGAAGATTTATCATTCCATGAATGTACAGATGGTCTGTTTGGCAGACCAGTACATCTTGCAGGTAAATGCAATGTTCCCTGGCTCAGTGCATGACGCCTACATCCTGCGGAATATCAGCATCCCTGGTGTGATGGGTCAACTCCAGAGGCACCGTGTGTGGCTATTAGGGGACTCTGGTTACCCCAACCTTTCCTGGCTATTGACCCCAGTGAGGAATCCCAGGACCAGGGCAGAGGAACGCTACAATGAGGCCCATGGGCGGGATAGGAGGGTGATCGAACGCACCTTCGGCCTCCTGAAGGCCAGGTTCAGGTGCCTCCATATGACAGGTGGTTCCCTATTCTACTCACCAAAGAAGGTGTGCCAGATCATCATCGCCTGCTCGATGCTTCACAATCTTGCTTTGCTACGCCAGGTGCCTTTTCTGCAGGAGGATAGTCCAGATGACGGTGTTGTACCAGCTGTGGAGCCTGTGGACAGTGATGAGGAGGAAGCTGAGGAAGAAGACAACGACAACAGGGAGTCAGTCATACAGCAATATTTCCAGTGACACACAGGTGAGAACATTTTCTTTTTTAACATGACATTCACTGTCACACGTCTTACTCTATCCAGTGTGTAATTGAATGGGATTATTTGGTAACTGAGTTGTTCCTTTCCATTACGGTTTCACAGGTGTGGTTACCAACGTGTGTCATCTGCATGCATCCTTCAAGGACTTGTGATGTGTGACATTGGTATGTTGCCTTAACAATAGAAGAAGAAACATTTTGACACTGTCATTGATCATACATTTTACTAAATCATAGACTGACTCCACAATGTTTTGTGGTTCAAGGGTGTTTATTTAAGTGCTCAAAAATGGAGGGGGGTTGTAAAATGGTGATGGGTGATGGTGGAGGAATGTCCATGGCAGAGTCCAGTCTATTAGTCTCACAGGTGCACTGCCCATCTGGGCATAGGAAGTGGAGCTGGGGCAGTTAAAGTATGGACAGGGTAACAAAGTGGGACGGTGGGGGGACAATCAGGGTGGTGTCATTTCCTGGCGGTGGTCTTGCCATCTTGCTCTGTCCTGTTCCTGGATCTCAGGGACCGCTTGCGTGGCGGTTGTCCGTCTGCAGGGGGTGGGGTGCTGGTGTGGTGGTCCTGTGGCGGTGCCTTCTGACCACTAGCGCCGGCGGAGGTGTTGGGCAGTTCATCGTCCATGCTAGTGTCAGGGGCCCCTTGGAGTGCCACGGTGTCCCTCAAGGTCTGCTGTATGTCCTTCAGCACCCCTACGATGGTGCCCAAGGCGGAGCTGATGGTCCTGAGCTCCTCCCTGAAGCCCAAATACTGTTCCTCCTGCAGGCGCTGGGTCTCCTGAAACTTGACCAGGACTGTTGCCATCGTCTCCTGGGAGTGGTGGTATGCTCCCATGATGGAAGATAGGGCCTCGTGGAGAGTGGGTTCCCTTGGCCTGTCCGCCCCCTGTCGCACAGCAGCCCTCCCAGTTCCTCTGTGTTCCTGTGCCTCCGTCCCCTGGACAGTGTGCTCACTACCACTGCCCCCAGGTCCCTGTTGTTGTTGGGGTGGTGGGTTATCCTGGGTTCCCTGTAGTGGTGGACACACAGCTGATTGACCTGTCCTGGGAACGAAGGTTTGGTCCCGCTGGGTGGGTGCTGTGCTGGTGTTACCAGAGGGTGGAAGGTCAGTGTTGGGCTGTTCCTGTGCAAGGGGAACCGACTGTCCCGAGGCCCACGATGGTCCGGGCTGGTCATCAGGCTCCAGTAGGGCAGAGCTGCTATCGTCACTGTGGGCCTCTTCTGTGGGTGGAGTGGAGATGTCTGGACCCTCCAGTGTGGTGACGGCCCTTTGTGATCCTGCAGGGGCATAAGAGCATGATTATTGCATGTGTGTGTGTCATGGTGTGCAATGGGTGGGTGAGCGTGTACCCCAGTGCTAGCATTCCTGTGTGGGGGCTTGTGTGATGATGGTTAGGGGGTTGTTCTGGGTATGTGCAGTGAGCATGCTTTGGTGAGGGGTGACCATGCTTAGTTGTGTCATGCAGGGCTTGTTGTTGGGATGTGTAGTTTGTGTTCTTAGTACATTAGTGTGGAGTTGGAGTGATAGGGGAGGGTGTGAGGGTGGGGGTGTGTGATAGCATGCAGGTAGGGTGGGGGATCTGATAGTTAAGATTTGACTTACCAGTGTCCATTCCTCCACCGACTCCTCCGAGGCCCTCTGGATGCATGATGGTCAAGACTTACTCCTCCCATGTTGTTAGTTGTGGGGGAGGAGGTGGGGGTCCGCCGCCAGTCCGCTGTACCGCGATGTTGTGCCTGGAGACCGCTGAACGCACCTTCCCCCGTAGGTCGTTCCACCTCTTCCTGATGTCCTCCCGATTTCTTGGGTGTTGTCCCACTGCATTGACCCTGTCGACTATTCTTCGCCATAGCTCCATCTTCCTGGCTATGGAGGTGTGCGGCACCTCTGATCCAAATAGCTGTAGCTCTACCCGTAGGATTTCCTCCACCATGACCCTGAGCTCCTCCTCGGAAAATCGGGGGTGTCTTTGGCGTCCCATGGGGTGGTGTGTGTGATGTGTGAGGTGGTGTATGTGGTGATGAGTGTAGTGATGTGTAGTGGTGTGTGGTGTTTTGTGCGTGGATGTTGTGTGGGTGATGGTGTTGTGTGCCTCTGTGTGGTGGTATTGTCTATTCTGTGCTCTCTCTCTGGCCTTCTTCCTGTAATTTTGGTCGTAGGGGTTTGTGGGTGATGTGGGTGTGTGTTTTATATTGTGTTGGGTGTGTGGGAGTGGTGTGTGTATGTGTATCAGGTGTGTGTATTTCGAAATGTCCAATGTGGCAGTGTTTTGGAGATATGTGTGTATTTTGAGCGTGGCGGTGTGTACCGCCTATGGAATACCGCGGTTGAAAGACCGCCGCGTGGATTCGTGTGTCGTAATAGCATGGGCGTGTTTCTGTTGGCGTGGAGGTGGAGGTTTTGTTTTCGCCAGTTTAACACTGACCTTTGGTGTGCGGGACTTGTGTGGGTGTCTAAGTTTCTGCGGATTCCGAGATGTGGGTCATAATAGCTGTGGCGGAATTCTGCGGCCGCGGCGGTCTATTGGCGGTCTTCTGCACGGCGGTAAGCGGCTTTTACCACCAATGTTGTAATGACCCCCTAAGTCATAAGATTAATTCAACACAATACAAATCAAATGAAAATAATTTCATATTAGTTTATTAAAAGGTGCCAAAAATATAATCTAACCAAGACTTAGTAAGATTCAATAGAAAGATCAAAGGTATCAAGTTCTCTCTGTTCAAAGAGTTCAGCAGAACAGTTGGTCAGTCATTTATCTCTTAAGTCAGTTAGGTTGTCAAGTAAGGGGAAACCTCATCTAGTCCAGATCAGCATCAGAATGTGGGACTTCATGCAAGCAATTTAGAAACAAGAATTTTGGAAAAACCATCTAGCTAAGAAAACTAATTTGACAGCGCAGTTGGTACCGAGAAAGGAAAGGCATAAAGTTATATTCAGTCACATTATCATATCTACCTATCCTCGGTTTGCATCAGCAACAGAGTCAGACTTCTTCCTAAGGTCATCAGTCAGTCAGCATCACATCAGATTCACAAGTATGAGCCCAATGACAGAATCTCAAATCGCCTTAACAACACCTAGTATCTGCGTCTGGCATTTGACATCTCTCTCCATCCGTCTAGTCTCCCTCCCCTCTGTCAGGTTGTTATATCGAAGTTACCCAGACTATCCCCCAATTTCTAATTGGTCACTTAATCACCAGTTATGACTCTACCCAAGAGTTCTTTTATTCCAAATGTATGAATTCTAATATTGCACAGTTACCATTTTGTTGTTTGGCCCGCTTTATGATGTCCTCATCATCCGGCTCATCAGGTATCGAAAATGTTGCATCTTCTTCTCCAATCAGTGCCTTCATTATTCAAGTCCTGGGAAAGTACGCTCAGTGCGCTTTACACTCTCGATCGCTACAATTCTAGTTTCATCATCTCCTGTCCGTCGGTTCATGTAAAGGTTTCAGCTAAGCAAATTTTATCAAACATTGAGCAGTTCACGGTTAGTACAGCTTGTCAGCATTTTCCATTAAACGCGAAGAATTCAGCTCCTGCATGAGGCCTGGCAAACTAGGCCAAGACATTAGCTACGTTAAGGTCTACCATCATCGCAAAACATAGGTTATATCTCTCAATATGACATATCACTACATTATTTTTAAATGTTTTTCTATATTTCATATATGCTAGTCATTTTAGTAGTACATTCGTGAATCTTGGTGGACAGTCTCAAAGGTCACAATTTCAAAGGTGCACATTAATTTTCTACGTTAACCATTTTCTAACAAATTCATTATTTACGCACATAATTAATACATTTTAATTAAGTCATTTTGTGTTAACACTGGGAATGGGTTTTCTTGAGGATTTTGTAGGGATAGTCCCTCTGTTATTAAGGATGAGGATGTGGAGCATCCCCAAGGTCTGGCTTTTTGCGGGAAGATCTGGAGGATTGTTTAAATCTGGATAATATGCCCACTATTCTGTGGTTGGCTTGCGTTAAATATAGCTTTTTATAGTTTAGGTTTGAGTACTCTTTTTGATTTGCACAAAGCAATAGGTCCCTAAACAAAAAATAGGGATAAAGGATCTTTACTTTATATAGGGTGGGGGGCTGAATTGAAAGGTCCGTTATTATGGGTACTATTAATACCTATAGACTATTATTTAACACAGCTAAATAATCCCTAGCACAGAGTCTATTTGACAAGGGTAAGATTAAACATGGTTCATCATCTAGTTGCCTTCCTTTTAGCTGGCTCCAAGGTTGCCTTTTTTTCTTGTTGCCCAAGTGATACTACCTCTTTACAATCAACTGTGCACTTTATGTTATTTTGCAAACTGTATCGCTTGTTAAGAGTTCCGTTTATACGTCCCATTCTCTTGCACAACCACTTTACATCATATGGAGATGGACTGGGGAGGTTTCCGTCTTTAACTACACCAGAAATCTGTTTTTGTGTGATTTACTATATCATTGCTGATATAAAACTTAGGAAAATTATGTTTCCTAAACTATTAAATTAGGGTGCTTTAATAGGCTCTGTTTTCAATTTTTTTCAGTGATTGTATATTTTTCTTTCAGGTATATTATTGATGCTCGAAGGATGGGGTCAAATTATAATTTGGGAAATTATATCTTGTTGTGCCCTTTTAAATTTTAAGTGTTGTCATGTTTTTATAACTGTTATGATTGTGAAGACTCTTTTTATAATTGTGCTTTATGTTAATCAAATTGACCGAATAAAGATATTAAACTTACTCTTGTTGCAATTTAACTCTATGAGTTTTCTAATTTCAGACAAAAAATCAAAATCCTAAATAAAAAATCAAAACTGAAAAATGCAAAAATGCAAATTGTGGAAGCAAAAATATCAACTGCCTCTTTCAGTCCTTTTTTATTTGTGAGCAAAGCAAATGGCAAAACAGTCTCTGTGGCAAAGTTCAGTTGTAAGTTGTAAAAATGTCCTTGATCTTCTACAAAGTCCATCAAGTTTTCTATAAAATGTTCAAAAAGACTCTAACTACTGCGCAAATCAAAATTCATCAAAAAACATTTTCAGGGTCTAATGTCTTAATTCATCAAGTGGCAACAAAATTTCAAAGTTCAGTTCTGCCACAAGAACTGATTCAAGAATGATCAATTGGATACAGATTGTTAAAGCAAAAGGTTGTAAATTCCTTCTCCCAGTCGTTTACTGTAAAATATGTCCGTTCAGCTGTTCTGTACTTTTGATAAAGAAATCTCTGCTCTTTATCAGTATCACTGTCGCTCTGACCAGATTCTTCAGTTTCTTCTGGGATCATTGGGGGCACTTGCAGTACTGGCAGAGTTTGTTCACTTGGCCATTTGGCCCTGGGTACAACTCTTTTTTGCTAAAGCACTAGGTCCTTCGTCAGCATCTAATCATTGTGGAGCCAACTGTTTCTGTCTCGATCCTTCAGTACCACCCACTGCTGATGACTCACTCATCCCCCTCTCAGACAGCAATTGTGATGTACTTGTTGTTTGTGCATCCCAAACAATTTGACTAATGTGTTTTTTCCATCTCACTGTAACCGACTCTTCAGGGACAGGTGCTGTACCACCAAGGGGACCTGAAACTTTGCGAGTACTTAATTGGGGAGACCAGCTGTTGTAGTCACGAGCATGACCTTGTGTGGCCCCTTCCAATGTGGTTCTAAGCAGGACGTCCGTGTGTGTCTCTTCACCATAGCATAGTCATCTGGACACAATGTCGTAGTTTGGACTCTTGCTCTAGGCAAGACTACTGGTTTAAGGATGATAGTACTTTTGTTTGTAGGCAACTATGCCTATCCTACAACAAGTCGCAGCTGTCGTCCCAACCCTTCAGGCTCACTAGCAGCACCTCACCAAACACAATAGTAAAAGGTGATTTGTTGCAGCCTTTACACATGGACTCGAGAGTAAGACATCTCAGGGAGTGTTGTGGTTAAACGGAGATTACCCCTTTCTCACAGATACATTATGTCTCAACCAAACACAGGCAATAACGAAGATGCAGTAAAGTTTCAATAGTTTTTATTTAACAAAACTGCAATTTGCGATATGTTGCATGGGCTGCAATGATTAGGCTAATGAACAGTAGAAGAAACAGAATTGTGAAGACCAGAGTCATTATTACGAAGACCCCAACCATCTTGCAATAGCATGTAAAGGACATAAGAGGTGTAATATGCCCTAATATGATAGGCCTAACCTCCTACCTAAAGGAGAGCTGGGTTAGTTAAACCTAATCTGCCAATGCCATGTCCATGAGAGGAGTCCCCAACCCTTGTTACCTTGGAATGATGTCTCTATCTCAGACTCCGCAGGGACACAAAGACTGGGTCAGCGTCAAGACAACATGCAGCATCGATATCAGCGATGGTGGCGATGCCCTCTGGTCGGAATCCCTCTGATTATCTGTCTAAAGTGCGATGTATTTATACAGATCTACCAGGACCCCTGACATAGGTGTGCTCCCAAACAATAGATAACAGACATGCTTGGGACGGCAATTATTATAAACAAATCCCTCGAAAGTATAGAGAGGGGAAATCCCTAAGTGTGAACACCTACTGTTTGTTTGTCTTTGTCACTTGATCTTGACGCCTTAGTGCAGTGGCACTGATAATCTTAGATGAATTAAATAATTAAATGGGCTATGACAGAGCAAGCTAAGTAGGTTAAAAGTCACAAGGTGACGGGGCATGAGTCTGCAGGCCAAAGGCTAAGTTAACTCCTGTTATCCCATTAAAACAAACTAGGATACACTACACCCTCCCCATTGCTGTAACAGGTATGACAAAGGTACAGAAACCCAAACGTTACTACTGCTCTGAACTAAAAAGCTAAAAACTAGCTAAAAAACTCTTTAAAATATGTTAAAAAAAGAAAAGGATAAAAACAGTTCAGCTAAAATACATACAGAGATGTTAATGTCAACCATGAGAAGCACAGCGTGCCAAAGCAAAGTGTCAATTTAAATGCATAATTTTAATCGGGAAATGGCAAGCCAATTCATCAAATTATTTGCTGTAAGCGTGACCTCGAAGAGTGTCATCGAAGTCACCAACCAAGGACCTCAAAAATAAGTCCACATCATCTGATGTTAAGTCAAGTGCTGGGCGGACAAACGAATCCACAGAGCAGTAGTGAGCAGAAGTCTCTAGTGTAAAGTCATCCGTTGCAGTGCTGTCGTCCATGGTAGACCTTAAAACGGAAGGCTCATAGGTGGCCTCGCGGAGCAACCTCAGTCTCAAGGGGCATGGCCGTCTATGAACCCTCATCAGGGACATCAGCAGTTCGTGGTCCACAGGAGATGTCGGTGCAACAGCAAGACAGACCATAGGCAGCTGTCCAAAGAGGCACCACACGCAGCAGAAAACTGGTTGTACGCACCAGAGAAGGGGCCGAAATGACAACGACCAATCATGCTCCAATTCCACCAGCAAGGGTGCACCGAAGATCCGAACCATGCGTTCACGCCACAGCGGGGTTGGTTGGAGCGGCTCCATTGCTATGCGTAGCTGAAAAGAAGCAACCCCTGCGCACCAGAAGAAATAGCAGTAGTAGTCCGCCAATCAAAGCCAAAATAATTGGAAAGCCACCAAACACACTTGAAAAGAGCGAATGGATGGCCAACGGTATGACTCCGAAGACAGTCTGGAAGATGGACACGAAACCAGACCCAACAGCCTTAAAGAAGTGGACAATCCCAGTAGTGCTTGAAGCATTGAATATTCTGGATACCAGTTCTCCAAAGTGCTTTGGGAAGTTGGTATTTAATAGGGATTGTATCGCGGCTGATGATCTTGCAATCTGGAGAGCATACTTTTCTCTTGGGGATGTCAAGGCAATCTGTTTTTGAAACAATAGCGCCTTTAGCCTGCTCAGCTTGTCATAGTTCACATTAATAGTATCTATGTGGGGCCACATGTCAGATACTTTTATCTCTCGTGTGGGGGGGAATAAAACATGTCCACAACACGTAACGACCTTCGAGACCGAGATTGCAAAGGCAATTCCTGGTCGCATGCCGCAACAACTTTAATCGTTCAGTACCACATAACTTCCATTGGAAAGTACATGAAATACCGGTCGAATCAAAGGGACGGGAGTACCCTTCAGAAAACAGGCCATGCTCGTGACCCCCGCATTGCAAAGGCCGTGAAGGGACACCTGCTTACATGTCATCGGATGACTAACAGTAGTCTCACATTCACTTCCTTTAAAAAAAGAAAGTGGTTAATGCTCTTGTCGCACATCTAAATCCAATCAAGTTCGAAGTCGTACAGCGTATGTTTAGGGCATGGTGCCAACCTGGTCAAGAAAACCCAACCACCACGGGTTTCACAGATACACAGAATAACACACGGAACCCAGTAGGGACCACCTATTTCCTGTGCTGTTAGGTACAAAATGAAAAAAGAAGAGGACCAGTGTACTCAAAGTCTGTATAATAAATATGTAATCCAAGTAGAGTTTCAAAAGGTACTTTTAATCCAAGATCAGAAAACAGCCAACACGTGTTTCGTCCTTGCGGACTTTTTCAAGGCTGAAACATAAACAAATAGCAATGCTTGTCTATATAGTTATTTACATAAAAATAAAAGAAAAGGATAAAAACAAGAAAATAAGTGATACACGTGTGAAGATTCCACAAATGGATGCAAATTATAGCATGAGGGATAAAGCTCTTCAGTGTATATAGATATTTAGATATATGAGATACCCCATAGTTGGACCAAGCAGAAAAATGACACATGCTATTTAGTATAGAATAAGGTGATCGTAAGTAGAAAGAGAAAAAAAAGAATTTATTTATTTAATATATGTTCTTTCAAGTGTAGGTGAGAGTGGTTTTCTCTATCCAGTAAAGAAGAATGTAAAGGAAACCTTTTTCCTCTAGTTGTTAATAAACCCTAAAAGAGTACATGCATGGAAAACATCGTGTGTGGCAGACCATATTAGTGAGGCAAGCATGAAGAAAGTTAATAGTTAGAGAGATCACTATTACCTCATAGGTTCAAGTATGGAAAAAGACTAGTTTCAGTAGGGCTTCTTGTGCCCCAACAGTACATTTTCGAATCTGGGGGAGAGAGGCAATGTAAAGCGTTTGTGATATTGTAAGGTTAAGGACTGAAATAGGTCAGATAAAATAGCGAGGTAGGAGGGAAAGGAAAAAAGGTCTACCTACCCACTATATAGGATCAGTTCTTGCCATATAGTATGGCTTGCATTACTTTTATTATACTTTATGGCTTGTCATATATATGAAGACAGGTCATATGGTGTGTCCGTACACCAGATGGTGATATCATGGGGTCCCTAAGGGCCCAGTCTGCAAAAAATAGAAAATATATATGTATAAGCGAACCAGTAAAAGAACAAACAGCTGTAAGGTAAAAAGACCGAGCACAGGTGAGGATATCTATTAAATGCGGTACAGCACACACTATTATAGATACTGGAATACCTGAATAGTTATAAGCCTTTGTAGAAATAAGTGTGTGTCTCTAGCTAGCATTAAGCAGCTATGCTTGTATTGTCAGAGAAAGCTGAATCCAAGTCCCCGTTTAAGGAGGATAAAGAGAGACAAAAACGTAGCGAGTTTACCCCCTTGGGGGTTAACGTAAGTTTAACTCAAAAAGTTCAAAAAGTGCAAGTGCCCTAGGGCAGCTAGTAAAGTAACATACCTTATTTCTGTAAAGCACCGTACGTTTGGTAGCGTCGGTGTGAAGAGTAGAGAGGGGAAGCTCGTGATAACGCTTCCGTGCCGTCCATAAGGTGTTCGTCTCTCCGAGTGTCGGCGTCTATATGCGCGCACTCTGAAGATAGAGAGAGGACTATGGCCAAACATGAATAGGGCACCTGAACGTGCCCTGGCTGTAAACGGGCGTCGGCGGACGCCATATTGGTAGTGCGCTAGGCAGATAAGAAACTGTCTGAATATACTGAAAAAACCCATTTGAAGAGGTTTAAATGGGACATGTCTCAAATTAAGGACTAAGGCAGTATTAAAAGATTGAAAACACACGGAGAGATAGGAGAGAAATATCGTGACTTAATAGTGTTGTGAAGGGTGAACAGAGGCAAAAAAAAGAACAGTGTTCCCAAAAACAAACATGCTTACGTGGTGCTACCATTATCAAACTGGTGTTAAGGAAGATAAGTCCCATATGTTTGGAAAGCAGTCACGAATCTACAGATGGTGGGGGAGCAGTGACATATTACACAAAACCATGTGATTATGTGTCCTCCAAAATAGTCTAAATCCCAAAACAGCTATAATAATTTAAATGGACCATAGAAACAGACTTTTCTCTTTCCTTTTGCATTATAGAGATAAGCATAGAAATAAGATAATAGCTCTCAGCATGTTTACAATGCTCATATATAAACGAATACAATACACTCGATGGATTCATTATCTTAGTACAGAACGGAGAAGGTTACAGTCAATACATTTCACATGTACAAATGAAGGCAAAGCATCAAAGCCGTTAATATAAAGTACAAATCTTAGTAGTAATAGGCTTAATACCATGTTCGAAGATGATGGGGGGTTCCATATTGTGAACCGAATAGAAACATGCTATGGTACCCAAGATGAATCACAAGGTACATCAATGATACAAGAAAACATTTAAAATGATCTAGTATGAAGAGACAATATGAAGAGAACAGATATTTACTGGAAACTCAACCTCAAAGAAAACATTCATCCAAAAGTTTTTTTGTCCCACCAATGGAGTCAAATAACACAGAGCTGTGAGTTCAGGTTGCGGTAGTTTACAGAAATACATGGAGATCTTTGTGAATATTCAAGCCCTGTTCGACAGCCCGTAATTTAATTATCCATCTGCTTTCTAAGCGTCTCAGAGCCAGGGTACGGTTGCCCCCACGGGGCATTTTGCTTAAAGAATCTATTCCATGTATGGTAATGTCCAGGACTTCCCTTTGTCCATGTTGCTCATTGTAATGAGACGCAAATGGATAGTTGGCATTGTGTGTTCGGATGGCTCTCAAATGTTCTTGGATTCTCTCCTTCAAGGGGCGGATGGTGCTACCTACATAGATGAGTCCACATAGGCACACAATGCAATACACAACGTAGCTCGTATTGCAATTAATAAAATGTTTGATTTTATGTTCGACCTGGGTGTTATATTGGAATCCCAGTGTCTTGTCTTTAATGTAGCCACAGATACTACAGTGACCACACTTATAGGTGCCTGGTGGCAGTTTGGGTAACCAAGTACCGTTGTTGACTGGGGGCAGAAAACTGTGGCATAGCTGGTCCCGTAGAGAAAGACCTCTGTTTCGCCGTTCAGACATTTATAATCAAAGGCAGCTCCCACTCTTCCTTAATATAGATATCGCCTAGCTGCTCATACCTCCCCACTGCAAGATGCTTCAGGCAGCTTGAGAAATGAAAGGTCAAAATGGGTAAATTAATTATGCTATGTAAGAGCCAAATAGTTGAAGGACTCTCTGCTACCGTGAAGGGCAAATTTTCTAACTTTTCTGCGTGAAGCATGGTAAAACTAGCTTCTCTTTTAGCCATTGTCTGTTGTTCCCCGGAAAAGTTGAAAGCAGTGAATAATTCACTCCCGTTAATATATTTCCATGGAATGCGGCCATTTTTCAGTGTCTGTAATGTCTAACCCAGCTGCATGATGGAACGTAGCTGTGTCTGTCCATGATATTACCGGGACAAGTGTGCCCGAGTGATATCAATAGCAGACAACACTATATTTGATAGTAAATAAATCCTGTTGGACAGAGTATTCATGCCATTGTCGACAACTGCTAAAGCCTTCTCTAAGTTTTTCTTATACAATTTCTTAAACGCGCAACAGCCTCAATCTATGAAAGTTTCCAGATCTCATTATACATAGAATATAAGAACCTTTTTGAGCGCTGTTTTCTAGGACCCAGCAGAAAATCCTGCAAGTCTACATCGTCAGAAAGAGTGTTTAGATTTTTCTTAACTGCAGCTAACGTGTTAGTCTGTACCCATTGTTGGCACAGTTTACCCACACTATGGCCCTCATTACAACCCTGGTGTTCGGTGTTAAAGCAGTGGTAATACCGCCAACAGGCCAGCGGAAAAAAAATGGAATCACGACCATGGGGGACCGCCAACATAGACAGCCACTTTAACACTCCGACCGCCACAACGGTAGAAACAACCACTGCAGCGGTCATTGCCTACAGACAGGCAGAGGACAAAGTACCACCCACTATATCACAACAGGCCTATCCGCCACCATTTCCGGGGCGGAACCAACGCTATCAAAAGCACGGCGGAAACAGTACACAGAAGGGACACCACTCACCTCTCGACACCCAACGAGGAACCAGGACGCCATGGAGCCCGAACTACACGTCCTGCCCATGCTGCTCTTCCTCCTGCTCTACCAGGAGCAGGACAGACGCCGTTGACGACCACCGTGAGTACTGCACCTACAACACAGGGGAGCAGGGGAGGGAAAAGAGAGCGACAGACACACACAACACGCAATACCCCCACCCACACCCTCACCCACAACACCATACACACAAATACATGCAGCAACATTATATACACGCCCCCTCACCCCCTGGAAGAATGCAAGGACAAAATTAAATGATTGTAACGACTGTAATCATGAAAAATCTGATAGTGGACGTTTAAAATTCAGTATATACAAATATGTACACCAACTACACAAGTCCTGATAGTGTACCAATCATTGTCCGTTGACCAGTGGTCCCAAAATGCATGGGCGAAGCCCACACAAGATACCTGACTCGAAATGGAGAGAACACTGCAGCGGCATCAGATCGAAAATAAACAGGCACCTCAGCTGGATGAATGCATGACGCCACTGCTGCACAAGGGGCTCCATGCCCATTGCTCTATCCTGGGGAGCGCAAAGCCATCCAGTGGGTGGTTTGCCCACTGCTTTATCCTGGGGAGTGCAAAGCCACAGTCTCTGAAGTCTTTCCAGTGGGTGGTTTGCTCACTGCTTTATCCTGGGGAGTGCAAAGCCACAGTCTCTCAAGTCTTTCCAGTGGGTGGTTTGCCCACTGCTTTATCCTAGGGAGTGCAAAGTCATAGTCTCTCAAGTCTTTCCAGAGGGTGGTTTGCCCACTGCTTTATCCTGGGGAGTACAAAGCAACAGTTTCTCAAGTGGAAAACAGTCTACACTGGTTCTGGAGGGGGCCTTGTGCCCAGAGTGCTTCATCCTGCCAAGGAATGAGGAATTGGATGCCTTTCTCCACTGGTTCTAGAGGGGGCATTGTGCCCAGAGTGCTTCATCCTGCCAAGGACTGAGGTAGTGGATGTGAATCTCCACTGGTTCTGGTGGGGGCATTGTGCCCAGAGTGCTTCATCCTGCCAAGGACTGAGGTAGTGGATGCTTTTCTCCACTGGTTCTGGAGGGGGCTTGGTGCCCAGAGTGTTTCATCCTGCCAAGGACTGAGGTGGTGGATGTGAATATCCACTGGTTCTGGAGGGGGCATGGTGCCCAGAGTGCTTCATCCTGCCAAGGACTGAGGTAGTGGATCCCTTTCTCCACTGGTTCTGGAGGGGGCTTGGTGCCCAGAGTGCTCCACATGCAGTGTGGCCGGTCCCATTCCCTTACCTGGGTGTGTGTGCCATGAGATTGCCTAGGAACAGGTAACATGATACGCCATTGATGCAGAGACATACCCCACACTGCTGCGGCTTCACCTTCCACCTGCAGGTGCAAACAGTGATTGAAGTCATGCCTCATGGAAGCTGGGCAGGGTCCTGGAAGTCTCCTCCAGCCTCGGATGACTGACCACTAGGGATGGTAGCCATGTCAGCAGTGATGCCACTGTCCGAGCACGTCGCGGGGCTGGTGGCGGTGCTTGCGGTGGTGTCTGTGGCTGCGTGCTGGCGGTGGTGCATGGGTCAGCACCTGTTGAGGGACACAGCAGGACGTCTCCTGCAGCCTCGGACGGCTGCCCACTGGGGATGATGCTGGGGACTGTTGCTGAAGCTGCAGATGTGCCGGTGGCGGTGCAGGTGGCTGTGCAGGTGGCGGTGCTGGTGGCGGTGCAGGTGGCGGTGCTGGTGGCGGTGCGTGTGGCAGGGCAGGTTGCGGTGTTCGCCGCCATACAGGTTGGTGTAGTCGTGGACAGAAGGGTTGACACTAGTCCCTCAGTCGGTGCCACCGTGCCCTGTCCTGACCTGCTCTTCTGCTTTTGTCTCTTCCCCACCTTTGATGGTCCTGCAGGTGTCTTGCCACTATCCCCTTTTGTTTTGGTGGAGCCCTTGGTGGCTGGTAGGTGCAGCTTCTCCCTCCAGGATGTGGGCACCTTCTTCACCTTAGCAGGTGGCGGAATGTCTTTGCCCTCACTACATGGCACACTGGCAGCCCTGATGAGTGGCGCACTCAATGACCCCACAGTTGCTGGCACCACTGTGCCTGGGGATTTGGTGGCTGAGGTGCTGGGCTGGGACCTAGAAAGCCTGGCCCTAGGGGAAGGACGGAGTGGGAGGTGAAGGGAAGAGGTCAAAGTTTGCCATGAAAAGTTTTTTAGACACACTGGGACGGGAAGATGGAGGAGGTTTGGGAGTCGAGGAAGAGGTAGTGGTTGTAGGAGGTGTACGTTTGCCGAATTTGGGTGAAGGTGCATGGGCCGGAGGCAGTTGTGAGGTGGATGGCTGTTGGGTGGGTGTGTGCCTGTGTTTGTGTACCTTGGGAGGAGGGCTCACAGACACACTGGGAGAGGACATTGGGGATGTGTGCATGGTAATGAGGGTGGTGATTGCACGTGAGCGGTGTGTAGTGATGGGCGTGCTGGTGATGGAGGTAGTGGCTGAGGATGTAGTGCATGCAGGTGTGAGTGGAGACGAGACAGGGAGGGAGGAGGAGGACAAGGAGGGGGAGGGATACAGTGGAGGCAGTGGATGTTGCTGTGTCTGCATGGGTATGGTGCTTGTGTGAGCGCCTGTGGGATGTGTGGTGCTTATGTTTGCCATGTCCACTCTTGTGTGTTGATGAGTGTGCATTCTGGTCTGATGGTGTGCTTGGGATAGGCTGAGGTACAAGGAATTGGGTCATGGTGGAGGAAGTTGGAGGGGGGAGGCTGGACACAGGGACAATGGCTGCCATCAGTGCCGAGGCCAGAGACTGAAATGCTCCATGTTTGGCCACCTGCCCAGAATGAATGCCCTCCAGGTATCCATTTGTTTGTTGCAAATGCCTCTCAACACCCTGGATGGCATTCAAAATGGTAGATTGCCCAACAGTGAGGGATCTCAGGAGGTCAATAGCCTCCTCACTGAGGGCAGCAGGGCTTACTGGGGCAGGGGCTGAGGTGCCTGGGGCGAAGGAGATGCCCACCCTCCTGGGCGAGCGGGCACGGGACACACGCTGAGGGGCTACTGGGAGGGCGGTGCTGGTAGGGGGGGTGGCGGCTGTACCTGTTGATGCGGTGGGCACAGAGGTGCTCACCACCACAAGGGAGCTCTCATCAGAGGAGGATTCGCTGTCACTGGTGTATGCTCCTGTCCCCGTCTTGGAGCTCCCCTCGCCCTCCGTCCCACTGGTGGCTTCAGACTCTGTTGTTTCACCCTCCAGGGCCAAGTGGGTTGCAGCTCCATCCTGCTCCGGTGCCACTGGTCCTCCCCCAGATTGTGCTATTGCACACAAGAACAGGGAGACAAAACAAAAAGGGGGTGGGGGAACCGAAGAAAAACACATTCAGTGCATGCAACACCACTACTGTTGGCGGACACAACACACAGGGAGCAGCCCTATGCACTAACCCATGCACTAACAGTTCCTAGCAAATTTACTTGGCCATGGGGTACAAGGCCTAAGCCCAATTGCTGCACACCTGGAAGTCACAGGAGCCTGACTAGGTGTAGATGGCTATTACCACTAGTGGGGTTGGAGTGCCACAGAGCCTGCCTAACAAAGGACCTTGCCTACCAAGTTCCCCCTGGCCTAGGGGAACCCATAGCCCACCTCCCCCACCCAGACACCACATAATGCGCTTAGAGTCAGCTGAATGAGAGTGTACTCACCCCCTTGTGGCTGCTGTGATGCCCTCAAGCACCCATCCAACTCCGGATAGGCCACCACCAGGATCCGATACATCAGGGGGGTCATGGTGAGACGGGAACCCCTTCAATGTTGGGAGGCCATCCCCAGCTCGGCCTCTGCCGTCTTCTTGCTCCAGCGGCGCAGGTCCTCCCATCTTTTACGGCAGTGGGTGCTCCGTCTAGGGTAGACCCCCAGGATCCAGACATCTTTGGCGATGGCACACCAAATACCCTTCTTCTGGTGGGCGCTGACCTAGAGGAAAGGTACAGGAGGAAAGGAAATTACTCACCCGTCCGGACTGTCATACTCATTGCCCACCAGTTCCCACCCATGCCCTGACACACATACACTCACCATCCTCACATGCAGGCCTCAGCCCCCCCATTGTATCTTCCATCCACACCACTCAAAACAGGCATTGCCCACACAGCATGCTCACAGTGTACTCGCCTGTTTGTCTTGAGGAAAGTACAGTTGCGTGTACTGGGGGAAGACCCCATCCGCCAGTTTCACCAACTCCTCCGAAGTGAAGGCAGGGGCCCTTTCCCCAGACACTGTAGCCATTGTCGCTTCCAGACACAGGTCACAGCAGCACTTGCAGTGTAGGTCCTCTCCTGTTGAAGGTCAGGTATCAAGTGAGTGAACAGATAGAAAATGGCAGTCAAATCCTTGGCGATGCGTACCGTCACCACCTGCGTACATCATCATTGGCTCCTGGGACCCATATGGCCCAATGCTAACCAATGCTGAATTGTGCTGCGGTCTTCGACCGCCCACCGTGACTGTGTACAATGCCAGCGCAGTTACCTCATTTCCCCTTGTCCCAATGTAAAAGGTCAGGCAGCCGCCATTTCAGGGGTCCACAGGGGATGGATAAAAACTGCGTCACACCTATCTAGGCCCGGAATACAGACAGATACCGGCACATTGCGATTTACCAACGTTTCAGCAAATAACACATTGTGATACCTCAGTGTTGGATGACCCTCTGCTCGCTGTTCTCCTCCATAGCGCACGTCTGCTGGGGCAGGTGATGAGATGGCGGAATCCTCCGGTGTACAGAACCCTGGTGGACCTGTCAACAATGGAAGAGAGACACATCATAATCTCATACAGACTTGATCGTGCAACAACCATGGAACTGTGTGCCCAGTTGGAGCCAGACCTGATTTCATCTATCCGCCATCCCACAGGAATCCCCCCTCTAGTGCAGGTTCTGTCTGTACTCCATTTCCTGGCCAGTGGGTCTTTTCAAACAACAGTGGCCATGGCATCAGGGATGTCCCAGCCAATGTTCTCTAACGTGTTGTCCAGAGTGTTATCTGCCCTTCTGAAACACATGCGCAGCTACATCGTTTTCCCTCAGGTGGAGGATTTGCCCACAGTGAAAGGTGACTTCTATGCCCTGGGACATATCCCCATCATTGGTGCCATTGATGGTACACATGTTGCATTTGTACCCCCCCGCAGGAATGAACAGGTGTATAGAAACCGGAAAAGCTACCATTCGATGAATATGCTGATGGTGTGTTTGGCAGACCAGTACATCTCCCTTGTGAATGCCAAGTATCCTGGCTCAGTGCATGACGCTTACATTTTGAGGAATAGCAGCATCCCTTAAGTGATGGGCCAACTCCAGAGGCACCGTGTGTGGCTAATAGGTGAGGCCAAGGTCCCAAGGTCCCAACACAGTTGACATAGGTGTCTGGGTATGAGGTTGTCCCTAAGGGTTAGTGTGTGTCTAACAGTTGTACCTCGACATTTGCAGGTGACTCTGGTTACCCCAACGTGTCATGGCTACTGACCCCAGTGAGGAATCCCAGGGCAAGGGCAGAGGGACGCTACAATGAGGCACATGGGCGAACTGGGAGGATTGTAGGACACACCTTTGGCCTCCTGAAGGCCAGATTCTGGTGCCTCCATCTGACAGGTGGCTCCATATACTACTCACCGAAGAAGGTGGCCTGCTGTATGCTGCACAACCTGGCTTTGCAACGCCAGATGCCTTTTGTGCAGGAGGATGGGCCAGATGGTGGTCTTGTGGCAGCTGTGGAGCCTATGGACAGTGAAGAAGAGGAGGCAGAAGAAGATGTCGACAACCGAAACAACATCATCATGCAATACTTCCAGTGAGACACAGGTAAGAAGATGTAACTGCTTCCCACATCTCATACTATTGTTGGAGCTAGCATAAGTCTGTCATTTTCACTCAGTGTATGGAACCTGACTTGTTACTTTGCCTTTCCATTTCACAGATCTGGGTCCCACTTTGTGACCTCTGCTATGTTTACTGCTGGCCTACAGCTGTGTTACATTGGTATGTGAACAAGTACATAGACATTGGAATATTCCAGAGATTTTTCAATTACACATTTGTGAAAGCACAGACTGACTTCATATTGTTTTGTGATTCAAGTGTGTTTATTTCTGTGCAAATAAGTGGAGTGGGTTGTAAAATGGGCTGAGGTGATGGTGGAGGGATGTCCATGGCAGAGTACAGCCTATTTGTTTCACTGGTGCATTGTCCAATGGGGCATAGGAAGTGGAGCAATGGCAGTTTAAGGTGGACAGGGTGTCAAAGTGGGACAGAAGGGTGACATTCAGGTCTTATTTCCTGGCAGGGTCTTGTCAGTGTTCTCTGTCTTGTTCCTGGATCTCAGGGACCGTTTGCGGGGTGGTTCTCCTTCTGCAGGGGGTGGGGTGCTGGTGGCCTGTTGTTCCTGTGGCGGTGCCTCCTGTCTACTAGCGCCAGCGGAGGTGGAGGCCTATTCATCATCCAGGCTAGTGTCAGGGGCCCGTTGGTGTGCCACTGTGTCCCTCCTGGTGTTGAGAAGGTCTGCAAGCACCCCTGCAATGGTGACCAGGGTGGTGTTGATAGACTTCAAGTCCTCCCTGATCCCCAGGGTGTGTCCCTTCTGCAGCCGCTGGGTCTCCTGAAACTTGGCCAGTACCGTGCCCATGTTCTCCTGGGAATGGTGGTAAGCTCCCATGATGTTGGAGAGTGCCTCGTGGAGAGTGGGTTCCCTGGGCCTGTCCTCTCCCTGTCGCACAGCAGTCCTCCCAGCTTCCCTGTTATTCTGTGACTCTGTCCCCTGAACGTGTGCCCACTGCCACTGCCCCCAGGTCCCTTATCGTCCTGTGTTAGTGGGGTTGCCTGGGTTCCCTGTAGTGGTGGACACACTGCTGATTGACGTGTCCTGGGGACGGAGTGATGGGCCCGCTGGGTGGGTGCTGTGGCGGTGTTTCCTGAGGGGGGAGGTTCAGTGGTGGTTTGTGACTGTGTTCCTGATGGGCCGGGCTGGTCATCTTGATCCAGGTGTGTCGAGCTGCTGTCATCACTGTGGGCCTCTTTTGTGGGGGTTCTGGATATGTCTGGCACCTCCTGTCCAGTGACGTTGGGTAGGGGTCTTGTTGGGGTGTAAATGCATAGTTATTGTATCTGTGTGTGCCATCTTGTGCAATGGGTGAGATACCCTCTACTCCTGTGCTTGCATTATAGGCTTGGCCCTTGTGTGATTTTGGGGCATGAGTGAGTCTCTCTACTGGACATGCTTTGGTGATGGGTGTCCATGCATTGGTGTTACATGCAGGGCTTGATTTCGGGATGTGTGGGTTGTGTTATTGGGGTATCTGTGGGTTGTTGGGGTGATGGGTGTGAGGGTGAGGGTGGGAGTATGTGATGGCATGTAGGTGGGGTGGGGGTATAAAGTAGTAAAGATTTGCCTTAGCAGAGTCCAGTCCACCTGCTACTCCTGCGAGGCCCTCAGGATGCATGATCGCCAAGACTTGCTCCTCCCATGTTGTTAGTTGTGGGGAAGGAGGTGGGGATCCACCGCCAGTCCACTGTACAGCAATCTGGTGTCTGGATACCACGGAACACACCTTCCCCCACAGGTCGTTCCACCTCTTCCTGATGTCATCCTGTGTTCTTGGATGCTGTCCCACTGCGTTAACCCTGTCGACAATTCTGCGCCATAGCTCCATCTTCCTTGCAATGGATGTCTGCTGTGCCTGTGATCCGAATAGCTGTGGCTCTACCCAGACGATTTCCTCCACCATGACCCTGAGCTCCTCCTCGGAGAACCTGGGGTGTCTTTGGGGGTTCCATGATGTTGTGTGGGTGATGTGTGAGGTGCTGTCTGTTGTGATGTGTGAGGGGATATGTTGGTGTGTGTTGTTTGAAGTGCGTGGATGTTGTATGAGTGATGGTGTTGTGTGTCTGTGGATGCTGGTGTTGTGTTAGGTAGTCTCTCTCTCTGGCCTACTTTCAGATTTTTTTTTGGAAGGGTTTGTGGGTTATGTGGGTGTGTGCTTTATATTTGATTGGGTGTGTGGGTGTGGTGTGTGTATGTGTGTCAGGTGTGTGTATTTTGAATTGTCCAATGTGGTTGAGTTTTATGTATGTGTGTGTATTTTGAGTGCAGCAGTGTGTACCGCCAATGGTTTACCGCGGTTGAAAAACCGCTGCATTGATTCGTGGGACGTGATACTGTGGGCGTCTTCCTGTTGGCGTGAGGGTGCAGGTTTTGGTATCGCCAGTTTATCACCTTTGGTATGGCGGACTTGTGTGGGTGTCTGTATTGTGGTGGATTCCGAGCTGTAGGTCGTAGTACCTGTAGCGGAATTCCGCTGCCGCAATGGTATGTTGGCAGTCTTCTGCACGGCGGAAAGCAGGATTTACCACCAGGGCAGTAATGAGGGCCTATATGTTGTAACTATACCTGTATGTTGACCTGATACAAAGCAAGGGTCTGGCCTGTTAATTGAAAACCCCCCTGAAGAGTTAAAAAAACGCGCTTGCCACTCATTAGTGTCAGTTGGCCATATTAACCACCCGCCGGGACTGGAAAGTGAAGAATTATAGGTACCAGCCCTAACCATTGCATCTAGTCTTTCCCCGGTGATGTTAAGGAAATATAACCAATCCTTAAACCTTGCCAGAGTGGGGATACTGGGCGTATTCATGGCTTTAATTTTTGCTAACCGCAGACAGGATGTCTGCTGAAGAGTGTCATTTAAGAAAATCATTTGCACAGGAATCAGGCATGCTCAAAATAAAGCCTCCCTACCCTGTATCTACCAATCTTGTGTTCCCCATACACTTTTCAAGTTAATAGTGCTCTTCCAGTATTCGTAACCTTCAACTGCGAGCCGGGAAACAAAGGGATCTGTATAAATCAGTTTTGTGTCAGTTAGCAAAAGTTTCCTAATTTGTGCTGGAGGCAATTTAAAATAATACGACTCCCCATTTTTCGTGTGATGCCCAGAATTTTTTTTTAATTTATCAGTATAGTATTTTGGGCTCCCCACTGGTGGTGTTGAACAGTGTTCCCACTGTGTGTAGTTTAATACTGGTCTGTGTCTAGTGGCACGGTGTAGGTAGTAATGTCCCCAATTGTTATAACATAACATTTCCCCATAATTTATTGTATGTTGATATACATCATCACTTTCAAAAGCTGAATAGTCCTTCATTTCAGTTAGCATGGAATCAACTGTTTGGACATCCCAATCATCAGATACAACATCAGGTGTAATTACATCTGTCAAAGATATTCTGAACACGTATGGTATTTGAATAATCTCTGTAGGCCCGCATATATCAAAGGGAACTTTGTCCCACACAATCCCATCAGAAATCGGTATTGCTGTAATATTTACAAGGGACAAGTCTCTTCGGACCTTATGCGAGGAATGATATGGAGTTAAAACTTCATCAACAGGCTCAACAGAGAAGTGATCCGGAATATAGTGACCATTTATGAGCAAAAAGAAAACAGTCACAAAACCAACCCCAAAAAATAATGCTGAAAATGTCAGACAGAACCATAAGTAGTTCCACAGGTATATTAAATAGTTCTTTTTAAGCCATTGATACAGCTTACTTCTTTTTGAGACATTGTAAATCACAGTAGTGGATGAGTCTGAAGAAAAGTCATCATAGTCTATGAAATAGCCAGAGGCAGTCTCTGCAAAAACTGGAGCCAGGGCATTACTTATACTTTGATCCACTTCACATGGAGGCTCTTGGTAAACAGTGTCATCAGTCTGTGAAGTGTTCGTATAAAAAACAGCCAAATCTTGGACAGGAGTTGTCATTGAAGTGGTGACTGGAACTAGCAAAAGTTTGTTTTCCGCCCTCCCCATGGTCGAGGTGGTGTTTGGAACAGCGTTGGACATTGTTGCATAGTCCGTAGTAGTGTTGTTCATCCTACTATGTAGATGTATGTCCTGTTGGGTAGTGAGAGGGGATCGGGAACCACCCAAGGGACCTCTTGGTCTACTGTGAAGGATCAGCCACATGGTGTAATTTGACGTCATCAATGGAAATGAATCTGTTCATTCGAGAACCAGACAGTGGTGATAAGATGACAGTCCTGGTACCTTGAATTCCCAAGACCGGTACAAGTGCTCTGTATGAAGGACCAAATTCCTTCTTCACAGCGATCTTCTCACGAACCAGATCCCCAACTTTAGGAATCCAGCCAGTCAAAGTTTTCGCTAAATCCCTTAGTCCTAAGGTGGCAGAACTGGTAGATGATTTATCATCACGAAATTGCTGAAGCTCCTGTAAGACAGTGAGACGTTCATTTATGTCAAATGGTGTTTCTGCTGCCACCATACCAGAGGCATCAAGATCTGGGACATACATAGGTATTCCAAAGAGAACCTCACAAGGAGTGCGTCCCCCCAAGGACCGTCTTGGAAGACTATTCAGTGCTCTCTGGACCTCATGCAGGTGATGTAGCCAACTGCAGCCTGAACCTAGTACTCGAGCAGTTAAGGACTGCTTTAGATCACAATTCCACCTCTCCACGACTGAATCTCCCTCAGGATGGTATGGTGAGGAGTAATGGAGTTCAACACCCATTGTCCCCATGGTGTCCCTGAATGCCTTAGAGGCAAATGCAGGGCCCTTGTCCGAATGGAATGCTGCAACCGCACATGTACCAATAAAGATCAGCAAGTCTTTTATAACAGTTTGAGCGTCAGCTGACCGCTGCGGCCATATCCACAGGAATCTAGAACAAGAATCTACAGTAACTAAAATATATTTGTATGCACCATCAGGCTGTAGGGTACCACAATGGTACTGGTACACACACTGTAGTGGCCTGTTGGACACTAAGAGGGATGTCTGTGGGGGGCGTTTGATATTAGAGCCCTTTATCTGCTGGCATATGTCACAGCAAAAGACATATTTCTTTGTCCGTCTGCATAGACCAGGCCACCAGAAGCATTTCTGTAAGAGTGTTATCGTGGGCGGTATATCAACATGTGCAGAAGTGACACCCTCATGCGCTGCTTTTACTAGATCTAATCTCTGGTCTTTGTTAGGGATCACTCGATCTCCAACCACAGGAATTGTTGCGTAGGCAACATTCTGTACACTGATATGGTAAGAATAGCTTGTAGGGTATCCCTTTGGAAGGGGCTTGCCTGCAGCCGAAGCTTTCACTGCAGTTAGTATTTCATCATCCAATCTCGTTTGTGAATGAGTCACTGCAGCCACAGAAGCCATTGCTACTGCTGCTTTGGCCGCTTCATCAGCCAATGTGTTGCCGGTAACGTGTACTCCTACACGTTGGTGGCCCAATGTATGTACTACATGGACACACTGTAGCTTATCCTTAAGATCAGCCACCCTCCTCCACAATGTCTTGTGTTTAATGGTGTTCCCTTTAGAATCTCTAAACCCGTTCAGCTTCCAATAATTAAGATAATCATTGTATGACTGAACGCAGTAGTATGAGTTGCAGGCTATTAAAGTCAGTCTTCATGGATCTGTGTGTTCAAGCGCTAGTATTAGAGCTTTAAGTTCAGCCAACTGAGCTGTGCAATCCCCTAGGGTATGCGTATAGGTATTATGAGGGTGGAAGACTCCATCTTCCATCACTCCGCTCACGGCGGTGCAAGCGGCTGAGTATTGATGTTTCGTACCTACAGCCAGTTGTGCTGAACCATCATTGTATATGACAGTACGGTATCTGTCTAGTGGCAAGATATTTAGAGGAGCGGGGTACTGTTTGTACTGGAGAAGCTCTTGTGTCTGAAGTTTTGGATCAAAAATGTAATCAACATCAGTGGCGGTCAGAGACGTTGCCCACTGAATCCAACGTGGATGTAATGCTTTAGCATTGGGAACGCTTGCTTTGGTGACAGCCACTAATGCCGGAACCGGGGAAGCAACAATAATACGTTTCCCCTGGGCAAGTGGCCTCTCTTTTATGACGGCCATCTGAACTGCCTTCAGAATCTTTTCTGTGGGTGCAAAACGCTGTTCTGCATTAGAGTATGAATATGATTTATATGCTATAGGTACCGTGTCACCCTCATTGAAGGTGACATAAATAAATCCAAAGGCACCAGCAATTATTCTGATGACCAAATTTGTTTTATTGTCACATGTGTGCAAGGGTTTAGCTTCTAGCATGTCCTGTTGCATTTCCCTAAAGATGCGTGTGTGCTCGACTGTCCAGTGTCTGCTAAAAAATTTGGGCTGAACCAAGTCATAAAGTGGCTTGATACGTTGTGCATAGTCTGGAATGTATGTTCTGCCAAAGTTAAAGAAACCCAGTGATGACTGTAGTTTCTTAAGCATGTTAAGAGGGTGCAGTTGAGCACATTTCTCTAGAAAGTGCGGGGCCAGGCTCTTCCCCTTGTTTGATAGCTCATATCCCAGGAACAATACACTGAGAAAGGCAATCTTAATTTTAAAGTTGAATTTGTATCCGAGGTCTGCAAATCCCAAAATGATCCGATCGACCCTTACAAGATGAATGTCGAGGTCGACGTTTGTGAGATATATGTCATCCACGTAGGATAACACCTCGGAATCAATATCATGTAATATTGATGTTACACGGGCTGAGAATAGCCCCAGGCTATTCTTATAGCCTTGAGGTAAATGACAAAAGCGTTTCTGAGAGCCAAATGAGAACGCACTCAGGTCCTGACTTTCATGTGCTAAATTCTGGCAGAAAAGGCCATTACATATGTCTAATGTTGTTTTATATTTTTTACGCACTATAGTGTTTATTAGTGCCGTGCTATGTGAGTTTTGTATAGCATATGTGCGTGTATGACTATTTAAATGTCTATAATCAATGACTCCTGTATGAATGGTCTGGCTTTGCAACGGGGAATAACGGGTTATTCATTGCAGATGGACAGGGCTCAATTACTCCCTGGTATTCGAGCTGGGTGATGATCTCCCTCACCGGAGCTTTTGCTTCATGTTTAACAGGATATTGTGGCTGTGGTTGGGGTGTGGACCTAACGGGAATAACATGACAAGGAGACTCCTTGTCCCAAGCTACATGAGTGCAATATAACGCAGGTGCCTGCGCTTAAGCCCATTCAGCAGCATAGGCTTCTTTTTCTGCTTCCGGAACAAGATCAGAGAAAGAAGGCAAAATTACATCTTCCCCATGCGGGAGCTTACGGACGTGCTCAAGTGGCCAGTCTCTTTCGGCCAATAGGATGCCACTAGTAAGTTCAACCCAAAATATCACACTAATGATGCGCTCAATGTCTCCCTCTATCTGAATTTTGAAATTGTAAACCCTGTCGGGTGGGAGAACGTGGCCATCCGCAGTTTCAACTGCAATAAAATCGCTAGTTGCTGTCGCATCCAGATGATCTTTCAGACTCTGGCAACATATTGTGACCTCTGCTGCGCTGTCTAACAGAGTCACTGCCCACGTCTTGTTCCTCACAGTGTTCTCAAGTGTACTGGCATTTTTAGCTGTCAGTGCTGCCACCTTTTTTCTTTTTGAACTGTGGCTTTTTTGCTGAGGAGTTTTTTCTTCTTTTTTAATTGTAGGCTGCAGCGAGTCTTTCTTTTGTTTCACATATTCAGCACGTCGATCAGGATGGCCCCCTCTCTTGCTACGTCTATCCGGTGCGTCCTGAAAGGAACGAGAGGGATGTGAATCAGTATACTTGTCAGGAGTTTTAATATTCTCCCCATTTCTGAGATTGTATCTCCTTTCGGAGTTCTCCGGGTGTGAAGAATCAACTCTCTTATTTCTTCTTTCCTTGAAATCTTTTTGTTTTTACCAGCGCTTTTTAGAACCCTCTTGTGCCTGCTTTGTACCCTCCTTAAGGGCGGTACCTTGTAACTCCAATTTCTTCAGTTTGGCACCAAAACTATCCCGCCCTATACTAGTATAGGTGTCCGAAATTATTTTTGGTAGCTGTCTCTCTTGTTCCAAGTGTGGAGTTTCCCGGAGACGCTGGTGTATTGCCAGTGCTACCGCTACCCCTTTAATATTACTGAGTATTATTGAGGAAACCGCGTCAAAGTTACGCATTAATTTCATCCCCAAATCCGAGGCTGGCGCAGCCCCGTGCTCATTCTGTATTTGTTTTAACACCTCCGGTAAATTGGCAAGTGTCGGGGTACCATGTGTTGTAGGGTAAATAGCAGCGAAGACTGTTCCCCATGTGGCGCAGTCATCCACCGAGGGAACCATCACAAAGGGCAAGCACACAGTGAGCAGTCGATGTTTTTACGGTGGTCCCGTATGGGGAAAAACAGTTTTCAGCTGATTAGTTTTCTGGGCAATCCAGAATCGTATTTTTCCCCGTTCTGTAGGTACTTTACCCATGATAGTATGCACTGTTTGTGGATTAATCCCAGTAGCCAATTGGTAACCACCAGGTGCTGGCGGTGCTGGACGCGCTGGTGCGGTGTTCAAAGTTCGCATTACGAACTGAACTAGTCGCCTATAAAAGTCACTAATTCATTATATAAATCTCGCAGGTCTGCTATTGGCATATTTTGTATGCATGGGTGAGGTATGTATGTGGCAAACATAGGCCACGTTGGTCCATCATTACTTAAGGGACCTAGCCTCACTCTTTGTAATATGTATGGTAGGGCACCTTCAAACCGGTTCTGATGCTCTTGGTATGAGAGCGATATTTCATGATACTGGTATGCTCGGTACAGTTGAGGTACGTTCGCAATTTCATATGAGTGGAATGTATGTGTACTTTGGTCCACCTCAGGAAAGGTAACCCAACAATAAAATGTTTCTGTTTGGTATGTTTCATTAGCCTCTATTATTAGAGTAAAATCCCGCCCTCATTTGTCAAGCCATGCGCAAATAGGTGTTGTGTTAGGGCTTGTCTAGCATTTTCAGGAATGGCGTTAGCCATAGTTGTTTAGAAAAATGGAACACCAAATGGGGACCAAAGTCCTTTAATGAGTTCAAGCTCGAACAACCTACAGCGTAATCAGGTGTTACCTTTTCAGCTGAGGAGGAATTTCCCAAAGACAACGGACGTCTCTGTATATTGGTACTTAGGGTACCTGTTGTCTGTGAGACAGTGATAGTTGGGGTATCCGTAAATTAGTGCCTAAACACCTTCGTTGGTGGCGCCATGTCATAGTTTGGACTCTTGCTCTAGGCAAGACTGCTGGTTTAAGGATGACAGTACTTTTGTTTGTAGGCAACTATGCCTATCCTACAACAAGTCACAGCTGTCGTCCCAACCCTTCCGGCTTACTAGCAGCACCTCACCAAACACAATAGTAAAAGGTGATTTGTGGCAGCCTTTACGCATGGACTCGAGAGTAAGACATCTCAGGGAGTGTTGTGGTTAAACAGAGATCACCCCTTTCTCACAGATACATTATGTCTCAACCAAACACAGGCAATAACGAAGATGCCGTAAAGTTTCAATAGTTTTTATTTAACACAACTGCAATTTGCGATATGTTGCATGGGCTGCAATGATGAGGATAATGAACAGTGCAAGAAACAGAATTGTGAAGACAAGTGTCATTATTACAAAGACCCCCACCATCTTGCAATAGCATGTAAAAGACGTAAGAGGTGTAATATGCCCTAATACCCTAACATGATAGGCCTAACCTCCTACCTAAAGTAGAGCTGGGTTTGTTAAACCTAATCTGCCAATGCCATGTCCATGAGAGGAACCTCCAACCCTTGTTACCTTGGAATGAGGTCTCTAACTCAGACTCCGCACAGACACGAAGACTGGGTCAGCGTCAAGACAACGTGCAACATCGATATCAGCAATGGTGGTGATGCCCTCTGTCTAAAGTGCAATGTATTTATATAGATCTACCAGGACCCCTGACATAGGTGTGTTCCCAAACAATAGATAACAGACATGCTTGGGACGGCAATTATTATAAACAAATCCCTCGAAAGTATAGAGACGGAAAATCCCTAAGTGTCAACACCTACTGTTTGTTTGTCTTTGTCGCTTGATCTTGACGCCTTAGAACGGTGGCACTGATAATGCAAAGCATAACAAGTGGCCTAACAGGCCTAAGGTAGCCATCTTAGATGAATTAAGTAATTAAATGGGCTAAGACAGAGCAAGCTAAGTAGGTTAGAAGTCACTAGGTGATGGGGGCACAAGCCTGCAAGCCAAAGGCTAAGCTAACTACAACAGTTCATGACAGAGTTCCTGCTATGGCTTGATAGCAGCTTCTCCAACCTGATGAGATGCAGAACGAACCATGTCAGCTAGTCCTTTTCAATAATCCAGTACAAAGATATCTGTGATGCTCACAAGCACATTTGGATGTACAGCTGGTACTCTCATAGCATGTCCCATGTTAATATTATGTGCGGACAGGCCAGTTTTTCAGTCCGGAGTATTGCCCAAACTCATCAAAACAGGAGACAATGTGTCAGGCCATTTCAGAGAGTTTGAGACACGCACTTTCGGCAATCTAGACTTCAAAGTTCCATTAACTTGTTTCACTAATCCGGAAGCCTCAGGCCTGTAACTGCAATGTAGCCTTTGCTCAACTTGTAAACCAGCACACAATAATCTCAGGACTTCAGTGTTAAAGTGTGTCCCTCAGTCTGACTCTAGAGAAGTTTGGAAGCCAAACCTCAGAATCAACTCTCCAAGTAACAGTTAGGCAACTGTAAGACTGTTACTTCTCCTGGCCGGGTAAGTTTCCACCCAACAAGAAAAAATGCAAACAATAGCCAAAATGTATCACAGTCCATTGCACATAAGTAGCTCAATAAAATCGAGCTTCATCCTGTTGAAAGGTCCTCCTGATCAGCCTATGTGACTCAGTGTGACTGATGTATGTTTGCCTAGATTCATCTGCTGACATGTGATACATCTATGACATGAATCTGAATCTGGCCTTAAAGCAAGTTTGCTCAAATACCCTAACCATAGCATTACAGCCAACATGAGCTTAACCATTCTAATGCCTAGCCATTGGAGGAAACAAAAGTTTAGGCATCATAACTCTCCCATCTCTTGAAACACAAACATCATCTTCATCTCTTTTGATAAAACCTGCTCTAACCCAACTTTGCTATGCTTCCTTCGACACATATTCTTGCAACCCCTTAAATTCTTCTCAGGTATCTGTAGCAGTTAACAGAAGAATGTAACATGTCTCCTCATTTGACTCACAGGAGTACTTACCATTAAAGACAGTACAATTCAAAGCACAGAATCTTGTTACCTCATCGGTGTGATTGTTTCAAAGAGTTACATAATCAATGGCTTTGCATGTGCAGAGCACTTCACAACCACAATTTGGGCAGCAACTGTAATGCATTCAACGGATTATACACTTTGGCCCTCATTTTGACCTTGGCCGTAAATCCCACTTACCACCATGCGGACTGCCGCCAACATACCGCTGCCGCAGCGGATTACCACTACCCATATTATGACCCACACATAGCAATCCGTCACTATACAGCCACACACACAAGTCCGTCAGCCAAAAGGTCAGTGATAAACTGGCGGTACCAAAACCCATACCGTTACGCCAACAGAACTACGCACACAGCATTATGACCCTTGAATCACCACGGTGTACATTCAATGGCGCTGAACCATTGGGGCTACATACTGCCACACTCAAAATACACACACACATACGAAACAACACCACATTGGACAATTTGAATAACACACACCTGACACACATACACACACCACACCCACACACCCACTGCACTATAAAACACCCACCCACATTACCCACAACCCTTTGCCATTACAAACAAGTGCTACAGGAGAGATAGCAAGGCCACAGACAAGACCACAGACACACACCACCATCACCTATACATCATTCACGCACCCCACATCACACACCCCAACACAGCACCCCACACACCCTCACCCACACCACTCACACTACACCCATGTCACCACAACAACACCCCAGGTTCCCTGATGAGGAGCTAAGGGTCATGGTGGAGGAAATCATCCATGTAGAGCCACTGATATTCGGATCACAGGTGCAACAGACGTCCATTGCAAGGAAGATGAAGCTATGGCGGAGAATCTTGGACAGGGTCAATGCCCTGGGACAGCACCCGAGAACAAGGGATGACATCAGGAAGAGGTGGAACGATCTAAAGGGGAAAGGTGCATTCCACAGCAGCAAAACACCAAATAGCTGTAGAGAGGACTGGTGATGGAACCACACCTCCTCCCCCACAACTAACAACATGGGAGGAGCAAGTCTTGGCGATCATGCATCCTGAGGGCCTGGCAGGAGTAGGAGGAGGACTGGACTCTGGTAAATCAACTCCTTACTACTATCACCCCCTACCTGCATGCCATCACAAACCCCCACCCCTACCCTCACTTCCATCACTTCACCACCTCCCACATACCCCACTATCACAACACACTCATCCCAATACCAAGCCATGCATGCAACACCAATGCATGGACACCCCTCACAGACCTGCATGGACACCCATCACTAAAGCATGCACACTAGAGACAATCACCTACCCCACAAAATCACTACTAAAACAAGGCAAGGCTGCCAGGGCAATAGCAGCCATACAGGGCAACACACCAATGCACTAGATGACACACACAGAAACAATAACACTGCATTTACATCCCATGGATTCCCCACCAAACGTCACTGGAGAGAAGGTGCCAGGAACTTTTAGTCCACCACCAGAAGAGGTCCGCAGTGATGACAGTAGCTCTGGACCCCTTGATCTGGATGACCAACCAGGCCCATCAGGGATCCCTGGACAGTCGGCTACCCAGGCACAGTCCCATACCACCACAGAGCCTTCCCCCTCTGGAAACACCACCACAGTACCCACCCAGTGGGCACAGTCCCCTGTCCCCAGGACACGTCAATCAGCAGTGTGTCCACCCCTACAGGGACCCCAAGCCACCCCACACACAGAGAACAATCAGGGACCTGCTATCAGTGGCAGTGGGCACACGGTTCAGGCGACAGCGGCACAGGACAACAGGAAGCTGGGAGGACTGTTGTGCGAGAGGGGGAGGACAGGCCCAGGGAACCGACTCTCCAGGAGGCACTTACCAACAACGTAGGAGCATACCACCTTTCCCAGGAGACGGTGGGCCAGATACTGGACAAGTGGCAGGAGACCCAGCGGCTGCAGGAGGGACAGTACCTGGGGATCAGGGAGGACTTGAAGGACATAAACATCATCCTGGTCACCATTTCATTGGGTGCTGGCTGACATGGCCAACACCATGAGGGAGGCAGTGGCACACCACCGGGCCCCTGACACTAGCCAAACTGATGAACAGCCTTCTATCTCCGCTGCCGCTAGTGGACAGTAGGCCGTACCACAGGACCAACAGGCCACCAGCACCTCACCCCCTGCAGAAGAAGAACCACCCCGCAAACAGTCCCTGCGATCCAAGCAGAAGCCAGGGAACATTACCAATACCCGCGCGAGGAAATAAGACTCTCCTGAATGTCACCCTTGTGTCCCACTCTATCACCCTATCCACCTTGAACTGCCATTGCTCCCCTTTCTATTCCCCCTTGGACAATGCACCTGTGACACAAATAGACTGGGCTTCAACCTGGCCTTTCCTCCATCATCACCCCAGCCCATTGCACATCCCCTTCTAATCATTAGCACTTAAATAAACACCATTTGAAAAAATATATGCATGGAGTCTGTCAAATCATATAACCGTGTATTTGTTTAACAAGCTTTAAACACTGCATTATAACTGTACAGTATTGTATACATAGGAATGAGCTGTAGTTGGCTGCAGTCAAAACACCAGGAGCGATAGTGGGACACAAATATCTGAAAATAGAGATGCCAAAGGATACAGTAAGTGGGCATAGAATTTTGAAGATTAGCCTTCCAGTGACAATGTCATATACAAAACTATTCATGTAAAGTGTTATTACAGTGTCTTACCTGTGTGTCATTGGAAGTACTGCCTTATAATAGCACTTCTGTTGTCCTCATCCTCATCCTCTGCCTCCTCATCTTCACTGTCCACAGGGTCCACTGCTGCCACACGGCCACCTCCTGCCTCATCCTCCTGCAGAAAAGGCACCTGGTGACGTAAGGCAAGGTTGTGCATTTGTTTAATCAGGGTAGACAATACTCTGATCAGCACTATTGAGAACATTGGCTGAGACATTCCTGCTGCCAAGCCCACTGTCACTTGGAAGGAGCCACTAGCCAGGAAATGGAGCACAGATAGGATTTGCTCAAGAGGGGGGATCCCGGTGGGCTGACGGATAACAGATATCAGGTCAGGTTCCAATTGTGCACACAGCTCTGTGATTGTGGCCATGTCCAGTCTATAGGTGAGGATAATGTGCCTGTCCTCCATTGTTGCCAAGTCCACCAGGGGCCTGTACACGGGGAATGTCTCCATCCCCGATTCATCTGCAGCGGTTGCAATCTAGGAGGTAAATGGTGGGTAGCTGGTCAGTATCCCATATTTCAAAACACTACACTGCATTGCATGTTGTGACTGTAACACAAGATTGTTGCATAGGCCCAAATGGTGCATATGTGTACTGTGATGCAGTTAGGTGCCATGGCCTGCCCCCTCCCTGAAATAGCATCTGCCTGTTCTGTGTGTAGTGACATGTGGAAATGAGGTAATACCGCTCACGTTGTGTGCCGTTGCGGGAGGCAGACGAAAACTGCAGTGAAACTCCTCATTGGATCCTATTGGGCCCTATGGGTTACAGTGGCCAATGGTGATGTACGGCAGCAGTGACAGTACGCACCGCCACGGATGTGACTGCCATTTTCTATCTGTTAACCCACTGGCGCTACCTGACCTTCAACAGGAGAGCACCTACACTGCAAGCACTGCTGTGACCTGTGTCTGGAACCGACCATGGCTCGTGTCACTGGGGAAAGGGCCCCTGCCTTTACCGCTGTGGATTTGGAGAGTCTGGTGGATGGGGTCCTACCCCAGTACCGAATGCTGTATGGGCCTCCAGACCAACAGGTGAGTACACTGTGAGCACGATGCATGGGGCATGAATGCATGGAGTGCTGTGTGTGAGGGCCTCGTGTAAGGGGGGTTGATGGATGGGTCCTGGGCAGCGTGCTGCATGTATGGTGGGCAATGTCTGTGCGTAAGTGGATGGGAGGGCTATGGTGGGACATGGATGTAGCAGGCTGGATGGTCTGACTGATACCTTTTTTCTATGTGTATTTTTCTGCAGGTCAGCGCCCATCAGAAAAAGGGTATATGGCGTGCCATCACCAAGGACGTGTGACTCTGAGGGCTTATGGCAGGCGGAGCACCCACTGTCGGAAACAGTGGGAGGACGTGAGACGCTGGTCAAGAAATATGGCGGAGGCCCAGCTGGGGATGGCCTACCAACGAGAAAGGGGTGCCCGTTGAATCCTGACCCCCCTGATGACCCACATACTGGCAATGGCCTATCTGGAGCTGGATGGGCACTTGAGGGCATCACAGCAGCCACAAGGGGGTGAGTACAGTTTCCAAATATACTACTTGCATGTGGTGGGGTGGTCTCCGGGTGGGAGATGTGGGCCTGTGGGTGCCCCTGGGCCAGGCCGAACATTGCAGGGTAGGTCCCATGTTGTGCAGGGCTTGATGTGAACCACATCCAACCAAGCTAGCAGGCATCCACTACTGAGCAGGGGTCTGTAGGTCTCTGGTATGCTGTTAGTGACATTAGGTATCACTGTCCATGGGCTGGTGACTAGCATTGTGACTGGTAGTGCATTGCTCAATAAGTAGGGCTGTTCCCTGTGTGTGTGTGTCGTGTACGCCAACGGTGGTGTTGGAGCAGCCATTGACCCAGTGTATCCTTTGTCTCTTCCCCCCATTTTTTTTTGTCACCCTGTCCTTCTCTGCATTAGCATCACCTGGCGGAGGAGCTGAGGCACCGGTGACAGAGGGAGCTGCATCACACAGGGCCCAGGAGGCCAAATCCACCGATGGTGAGGGCACAAGTGGGACGGAGGGCGAGGGAAGCACCACGGTGGAGACAGGAGTGGACAGTTCGGACATTGATACCGTCTCCGATGGAAGCTCCCTGGTGTTGGCGGACACCTCCATACCCACCCCAACTACAGATACAACCGCCACCCCCTGTACCAGCACCGCCCTCCCAGCAGCCCCTCAGCGAGTTTCCCGTGCCCGCTCACCCAGGAGGGTGGGCATCTCCTTCGGCCCAGGCACCTCAGGCCCTGCCCCAGTTAGTCCTGCTGCCCTGAGTGAGGAGGCTGTTGACCTCCTGCAATCCATCTCTGTTGGGCTGTCAACCATTGTGAATGCCATCCAGGGGCTGGCAGCCCATTTGCAACAGTCCAATGCATTCCTGGAGGGCATTCACTCTGGCATGGCGGCCAAACAGGGATCAATCCAGGCTCTGGCCTCCTCTCTGATGGCAGCCATTGTCCCTGTTTCTAGCCTCCCCCTCCAACTTCCTCTACCCAGTCCCTTTCCCCTCAACCCCAACCTATTCCAAGCACACAGGCAGACCAGCATGCACCTAGGACAACATACAGGGGTGGTTCAGGCAAAGACAAGCACCACACATCATCCCACAGGCACTCACACAAACACCATCCAGATGCAGACATACCAACATCCACTGCCTCCACTGTGTCCCCCTCCACCTCCTCATCCAACTCCCTCCCAGTAGTGTCTACACACACACCTGCATGCACTACATCCTCATCCACTACCTCCATCACTAGCATGCCTATCACTACACACCCCTCACTGGCAGTCACCACCGCCACATCCATGCACAGTCCCCTGTTTCCTCTTCCACTGTGTCTGTGCCCCCTCCTCCCAAAGTACACAAACGCAAGCACTTGGACACCCAACAGCCATCCACTTCACAACAGCATCCAGCACATGCACCTGCACCCAAACACAGCAGACACCTCCTACAACCACTCCATCTTCCTCCACTCCAAAACCTTCACAGTCTTCCCACCCCAATGTCCCTAAGAAGCTTTTCCACCGTTGACCTCTTCCCTCCCCCTCATCCTTCACGTCGGGCCAGGGTGGTCAGAACCCAGGCGAGCACCTCAGCCACTCAGTCCACGGCCACAGTAGTATCGACAGGCACTGCAGGTGGGAGAGGATCCCGGGAACCAGCCAGCAGTACTGGAAGTGTGCATGCACCAGGTGCATCAAGGAAGGGCAGGGAGGCACCACCAGCTGCGAAAGGGAAGGGCAAGGAGGCACCACCAGCTGCCAAAGTGAAGGGCAAGGAGGCACCACCAGCTGCAAAAGTGAAGGGAAGGACAGAAGGCCTGGTGCTGGGACTTATTCGGAGCCTCCACCATCAACCATGGCGGTTCAGCCGTCCGAGGCTGCAGGAGAAGGGCTGGAGCCTCCCCCCACCACTGCCAGCCCCGCCACCAGTACAACTGCCAGCAGCAGCAGTCCCAGCACTGCCACCAGCACCACTGCTAGCAGCAGCAGCCCCAGTGGGCAGCCCTCCGAGGCTGCCGGGGAAGGGCTGGAGCCTCCCCCCCCACTGCCAGCCTCGCCACCAGCACCGCCAGCAGCAGTGCCACCAGCACCACTGCCAGAACCACTGCCAGCAGCAGCAACCCCAGTGGGCAGCTGCCAGGGGCTGCAGGGGAAGGGCTGGAGCCTCCCCCCACCACTGCCCACACCAGACCCGCCACTGCCACCACTGAGCAGCCGTCACCGTCAGCGGGCAGTGTGTAGTCCTGCCTTCATGGGCTGTAGTGTTTCCTGGCCCCTGCAAATCCTGTAGGTGTGACACCCAAGTGAGAGACTGTGACCTTGCACTCCCAAAGATCTGCTTCACAGGGCACCATGCCCCCTCCAGAACCAGTGGAGGAAGCCATCCACTCACCCCATCCTTCCCAGGACGAAACACACTGTGCACAATGCCCCCTCCAGAACCAGTGGAAAAGGCCATCCACCTACCCAACATTCCCAGAATGAAGCACACTGGGCACAATGCCCCCTCCAGAACCAGCGGAGAAGCCATCCACTAGAGAGACTGTGGCCTTGCCCTCCCCAGGACCAAGCAGTGGGCAATCCACCCACTTGTCAGACTGTGGCCTTGTACTCCCCAGGACCAAGCACAGAGCATGTTGCCCCCTCCAGAGCATGTGGGCAAACCACCCACTAGGGAGACTGTGGCCTTGCACTCCCCAGGACCAAGCAGTGGGCAAACCACCCACTTGAGAGACTGTGGCATTGCACTCCCCAGGACCAAGCAGTGGGCAAACCACCCACTTGAGAGACTGTGGCCTTGCACTCCCCCAGGACATTGCACAGGGCATGTAGCCCCCTTCAGGACCAGTGGCATTGTACCATCTTCCGGCTGAGGTGCCCCCATTTCCCGTCCTCCTGAGGTGCCTGTGTGTTTTCACCTGATGCCCCTGCAGTGTTCTCTCTGTGTTGTTGCAGGAGTGAGTTGGGGCCTTGGCCTATGTCTGGTGGCCCTGTGGCCCACGGACATTGAGGACTGGGCAGTGTCCCTCCATTTGTAAATATGTAAATACGTTTGTATTTTGATGCACTTATTCATGTTATTTTATCGTATTACACTCACTTTCTTCCAATCTTTTTGTCCTTGCATTATTCCTGAGGGGTGGGGGGGTGAATGTGTAATGTTACTGCTTCTGGTTGTGTGTATGGTGTTGGGGTGGAGGGGTGGGGGGTGTTGCGTGTGTGTATCACTCTCTTTTTCCTCCCCCCTCCCTTGTGTGCTAGGCAGCAGTACTCACCTTCGTCGTCTTCACCTGCGTTGCTGCTCGTAATGCAGGAAGAGGTAGACGAGCATGGGGAAAATGTGCAACTCGGGCTCCATGGCGTCGTGGTTGTTCCCTGAGTGTCCAGAGGTGAGTCCTTTGACTTCTGTGTTCTGTTTCCACCATGCTTTGATGTCGTTCTTACCGCCTCGGAAAAGATGGCGGATAGGCCTGTCTTAATACAGTGGGCTGTTCAGTGTCTTCTGCCTGGCTGTTGGCAGTTACCGCTGTGGTGATTGTTGCTACCGCCGTGGTGGTCGGAGTGTTAAAGTGGTCATAGTTCCATTTTTTTTACCACTGGCCTGTTGGCGGTATTACCGCCGCTTTATCACCGACCGTCAGGGTTGTAATGAGGGCCTTTATCTCTATTGCAAATGGGCGAACAAGAAGAGGTCATGAAACCTCTCTAAAGCCACAAATGTCAAAGTTGTAAACAACACCAAAGCCCTATTAAATATTAGTGAAAATTGTCACCTTCAGCTGTCCAGAAACACAGCATGCTCTTATAAAAGCAACTAATACAACTATTTGGGCAGAAAAGACTCCTTGAAGCTAGGAGGCTTTGACTACACCTGAGGCTGTACAAACTGAACAACCAGCTCTCACGATGCCATCATTGTCTCTCAAACAGAAGCCACCAACAAACATCACATAATCAGGTTTGGGTAGGGGAATATCTTGATATCTGGTCATGGCTTGGTGCACAGTTCAGTGACATATAGACAGTCATGGTCAATTTCCTCAGAACAATCATGATTTACATCTTTATCATTCACAGGCAAGGGCAAAGATTTTCTGGATTCAAAGTATTAGAACACTTAGTAAAATGCTTTGCACAACCAGTATGATCTGCTCATAGCACGTAAAAACAAGCACCGCTCATTTGCTGTGTCTGGATACGGGTTAACAAAATTTCCACAGAGTGGGGCACAAAAACATTCAAAGGATGACCCATAACAATGCATTTGCACTGTTGAATGCTGACACTGACTGCAGCAACGGCTTTAAGGCAACCAGGTATGCCAAGGCAACAGGCTCAAGAGTGGCAGAAAAATATGCCACAAGTTTGTTGGTATTTTCATGCATTTGAGTCAAAACTGAGAGAGCGCAACCCTCCCTCTCACAGCAGTACAAATTAAAGCATTTATTGCAATCAGGCATTTCCAGAGCAGGGGCACAACAGAGATTTTCTCTCAGGTCTGTGAAGGCACGTTTGCAGTTGTTATCCAATGGTACAGGATCAGACACATCTGTATGTGTCAGCCTCTCCAAAGGCTTGGCCAAAAGGGAAAAGTTTGGAATACACAGGCGACAGTAGCCAACAATTCCCAAAAACATCCTCACTTCTTTCTGTGTCTTTGGGGAATACATTTTCATAATTTCTGAGATTCTTTCTTGTGATGCTTCCTTGCATCTTTATCAATGTGGTGACCTAAATACAAACCTTCTTTCTTACAATACTGCAATTTAATTGGGGAAACTTTATGTTCATTCTCATCTAAGTGGTACAACAGCCTAATTGTATCTCTTCTGCATGCTTTCAGAGTATTTGATGCCCCTAGTAGGACATACATATACTGGACTAAGACTGAATGATAGGGTATTTTAAGTGACTTTTCAATATCTGGTTAAAAATGGAAGGACCCTCAGCATACACTTGTGGAACATCAGTACCAAAACATGACTACCAAACCAAAACATGAAGAGACACTGGCTCTCCTCATGCAACAGTATGGAAAAGAATGCTTGGCACAAATCAATCACAGGGAAACACTCTGCTTCACATGGAATTGTGAATAAAATCACTGTTGGATTTGGTACCATGGGACAACAGGGATGACAATTTCATTTACTCTCCTATGGTCCTGGGATATGCAATATTTTCCACTGGGCTTTTACGGTCATATAATGGGAGACTTACATAGACATCCCATTATCTCTTTTAGAATACCCTGTTCTATCAATGAATCAATCATTGGGGTAATTCCTGCAATTCTTTCAGGTGTCTTGTTGTATGTAGGGATTTTCTCAGTTATTTTGATAGACTCAACTCCTTTAATGAGACCTAACTATTTTCCTGAAACGTCCCAAACTTCAGATGACACAGTAGCTTTCAAATCTTAAGGTAAATTATTATAAGTCAACATTGGGTGTAATGTGACACTCAGGTTTGTTTAACAATTTTAAATGCAGCATCTTCATCATTCATATGGATCTCAATACCACATTGTTTACAACTCATGGAAAGATTCACTGTGTGGAGCAGGATGCGTCCAAGCAGACTTGCAGGACTTGAATCCCATACCACAAATTGATGTTTATCTTCAAAGGCACCTATTTTCATGAGGACAGATTCCGTTACTGTTTGGACATTTGTTTATTTGCAACTCCTACATCCAGAATTCTCAACTAGAAATCACGCAGGATGACCATTCACATCACTTTCCACATTTGGACCATGTTTATCCACTTCTATGAAGCACCAATCATGTCTTCTTCTTGAGGCATCTTAACTGAAAATGTCTGAAAAATCATCAACACTTAGATCAAGTAGATGAAACCTGTGATGTAAATTGATTTGTATCTACATTTGTAACCTGATGTAAATTTTGTTGGGAAACATTTGTCTGTTGTTAGTACATTGGGGTTAGTCGAACGTGCATCTGCTGTCTCTGGGATACATTTGAATTTTGCATTCGGGGTCTCTGAGCTCTCTGCATTGGAACCTGATTATTGCCTTGCGCTGGTGTAACTCCACTAGTCTGTACCTTATTATTTGCACCATTAAAGTGACACTCCCTCCGCCAATGGCACAACAAAGTTCATAAATTGCTGAAAAGCACAATGTCAAACAATATATTCAAATGTTTCCACAGGCATTTTGAAAGTTTCACAAAACGTTCTGCCTGCTTATACCACTCCACTTGTTTCTCTCTCAATTTCGGGTAATCACCTGTGAAGGGCAAAATATCACTCCTATTCCAAGGGGCATGAACCAATCCTCCACTAGGAAATTCTCCCATAAGAACCATCTTCACATTTCCCTCAACTTGATTTGCTCCTGCCCGAGGCAAATCTGTTTATGTATTTATCTGATCTCTTTTTTTGCCCATCTTCCTTCCAACTTGTCTAACGTCCCCATTTCTGAATGTGACAAATGAATTCTCTTATCTGCAGTCTCATTCCAGGAGGTTTCATATTCAAAACATCCCTCTCACTGAAGTCTAATCTGTATTTTCTCTTCAAGGGTTTTGATTTCTCCCAATCAACATTATATCTCTGGGCTAATTCAACTAGTCTGTCATAGGCTTGTCCTACACTTTTTGTAATATTTTTGCACACAAATTTCAGTTTGTCTTCAGTGTAACTATCTAATTGAACTGTATCTACATTTCCTGATATCATCTCTTTTCATTCTAGTTTTAATCTGGATACATCCATCCAATAGCTGATCTCTCTCTGTGGTGTTTTCTGCTCTTGTACTATAATTCGCTACTTTTGTTGCACTTGTGGAACTCAAATAACTCAGCCAATCATTCAACTGCTAAATAGTATGACATGTCTTTTGGAGTGTTAAAGAGCAACCTCCTATGCAGGGGTCTGCAAACAAGGTATGGTGTCTGTTCTGATCTGTGCACAGAATACAGTGAGGATTTCTGAGAAAACCTTGCATCAGTAGTAAATCCTGTCTGACTTTTTAGTAAGGTCAGGTCTGAAATGCATGTAGGGGTCAATGGTCTTGAAAGATAATTTATTCTCTCCATCTCTGAACCACTGAGGGTCACTATTCCCTGTGCACTGCTGGATGCAAACTGATTTGGAATAACTGGGGTAGTGGGGACATTTTGAACATTCTGGACATTCAGGACATTTAACATGTGTGGATTATTCCCAGTCATGCCTGGAGCATACAAAGAAACAACTGGACCTATTGTCACTGGACCTGTCAATGCATCTGGGTTCATGTAATTCATTGGATTCTGTGGAACTTCCATTCCTAAACTCTGTCCTGACAAAGTAGTATTCAAGCTGTGCCCTGTCTGATTCAAGGTAAAATTCTGCACAGGCTGGTTTAGACTGACGTTCTACACAGACTGATTCAAATTAAAATTCTGTGCTGGCTGATTCGTGTTAGAACTCGGCACTGTCTGATTTGTGATATAGCTCTGAACTGGTTGACTTGTATTAGGAGTCTGTCCTACTGAACTCACATTCGAATCTGCCACTATAACAGGGATCTGTTCAACTGAGGCAGTAGGTACATAAAAGGTCACATTTCTCACTGTTTCACCTGCTACTCCTATCTGCTCAAAACTGTATGGAGGCAGACGATTTAATAGCTGATTTATAAAATCATCATCCAAATCACTTTCATAAGTTTTAGCTTTCTTTTCATAATCTGTTGACTGCTTTCTCTTTCCTGTACTTTTCTTACACATTGGTTTATTGCTTTCTTCTTCTTCATTAGAAATGGCTGGATACAACCTAGCTACTTCTGTGATATCTGCTTTCCAAGCTTTTTGTTGACAATCCCATCTTGCATCTGCAATTGTCCTTATTGCCTTCTTCATTCTACTCTTTTACTTATTTCTCTGTTTCTGATTGGCCATATGTTCCCAATTATTAAGTGCTTCAAATTGTTAGAGGTGGTTTACTCTCATAAAGTACTCGCCTGAGGTTCTCAATGAATCTTAAATGTTCCATTGCAAGGAAATGCTAATGCTCCTTCATTTTCAGTAACCTTATGCCATTGTCCCAGCCACAAACATACATGAAGACCTTTTTTGGACAATAAAACAATGACCTAGAGTACTTTCGGATGGGGTCTCTATTCCCTAACTGGCTGAGATAAATACATCTTCTTTCACAAGACTTTTCAATGCTTTAAAGAACTTCATTTCCAATCAATGTCAATAATTCACAATTGACTTTTCGTTTGCAATCAATTAATTCTGTTCTCTCAATACACTTTTCAGTGTTCTCAATCAATAGTAGCACAACACTCTGTGAGGTGGTCCACAAATACTAGCATGTCTTCATGACAATCGACGTATACCAGTGCAACATACAATGACGTCAATCTCATTTCTCCCAGCAGCTCACCCTCCTTTACAATTTCTCACACTCAATCACTCTGCACTCAAACCTAATGCAAAATATTGTGAACAAAAACCAACAACCTGTCTATTCACTACAAAATATAGTAATCATTCACTTCAAAGCAGTACAGAGCTTCACCTTCCGACTATGTTTTCACAATTACACAGCAAATGAAACTTGACCAGCAGCTCTCACTCCGGTTAATATAGTTCCTCCAAAGGCACTCAGGATTCACTAATACCAACCACCCACACTAACACAGGGAATACTTTTGTCACAGCTAAAGATGTCTTTCAACAAGCACCTTACACTGCAGACAAAAAAATGAACCAAGTGTCATCTTCACTTGTGCATTATCCCTGGATCTCTGGCCACAAAAGACTTGTTCAACAACAACAACAACAAAGTCTTAGCAGAAAGCGACAAAATCACACAATAACTTCCAAAACTCAACAAAACACTTCACAACATCACACTTCATCACAATCTTTAGCAAAACAACACAAGCAAAAACCCTATTAATACTCACACAGCCACTGCAAAGGAACAACGCTGGAACTTCTGGACTTTTCAGAACGAACCATGCTTTAAACTAGGTCAATAAATCCTTTCAGCCAGTATAAGTGGTGGGAAAACTAGGCAGAAAACTCAATTTAAAATGACAGCATCACCCATTTGACCACACAAGGAAAACTCCTGTCTTAAATACGTTTCAGGTTTTTATTATAGAGTCAGGCTCAAATGTATGTAAATGATTCTCAAAATAAAATGATAAAGATACAGAATCACCATGGGTTGACCAAGGCAATGAAAAAGACGCAAGCAAACTAACATCAAAAGGACTAAACACTTGACAACAGCAATACAAAAATCAACAAGATAATTTGATGGGTCAAAAATACCTCTGTTCAGTTCTTTTAAGCATTAAGACAATTTAAAAGTCATACACCTCTAGTTAGCTAGGGTAAGGGAAATCCCTATAAATTTGCAAAAAAACAAGTTAGCATATGCTAGGCCACAACCAACACATGAGGACAAAAAGTAAAAAGAAAAAGGACAAAACAAATTTGGAAAAATTACATCTGGGGCAATAGGTGACTAACTAAACTCAATCTTTTCTAAGTCTCAACAAAGCATTGGAAATAGGGATAAGGGTAGATAGGCCTGTACCCCTCGGAGTCCAAGGGGATCCAGAAAGAACAGTGGAATGAAGAAGAGTAAAGTCCAACTGGGGAACAGTATATTAAAGTGCAACGTGACTGTTGATTCCTCCATCAGCCTAATGACATCAATTAGAAGATTTCACTGTCCAATCAATGATCATTGCATGACATTCACTTGAAACATCAGAAAAGAAGTCTGAAAGAACAGTCTCATTAACAAGAATAACAAAACATTTTTCTGCACCTTTATGAAAGAGGGCCTTGCAGGTTTCAATTAAGCTAACTAAAGTGGATCAAATAGCACATTCAATTATGCAAAATAATGCACAAATAACATTTGCATTTATGAATTCATCATTAATAAACTCTGTCAGTGTTCACGTTACTATAGGTTTAAAATGAAATAACTTTGTTAATGCATTCCATTAATTATAATGCAGGTCGGCATTTTTTGACATCTGCATGTAACATTTAAAACATTACTTTTCAGATATTTGTTACTGTTTATTGTAAACTATTAATTAACATGCTAAAACAAATATGGAATCAAATTAATTGGTTATACATGACGTTTTAAGGATAAATCACAACACTTAACATCTCTACTCAACAGCGAATGCACAATAATATAGGCTTTCAGTGCACCACTTCAAAGTTAATATATTAGTATTAGGGTACATTGTTTCTACCAGCGGGGACCAATGGAGTGCATATTTCAGCCTCCAGAGTGGCAAGGGAGCTGGCCTCAGATTCACTTTGCAGCAGGAGGTGCATTTCAATACCAGCAAACACTCCTGCAGCACAGGATATTGTTCTTACCAGCAGGGACCTCCAGACTTCATATTCCAGAACCCTAGCAGCAGGGGGGCTAGCCTCAGATTCACTTTGTGCCAGGAGGTGCATTTCTGTACTGGTAAGCACTCCCACAGCACAGAACACACCCAAGCGCATGCTCAAGCAAAGACTAGGTAAAGAGCAGGTCCATCTGTGTGTGCACAGGGCCGGAGAGCTAGGGCTTGGCCCTGTCTCTTGGCTCTGTTATGTGGGGGCTACTAAAGCACTGGCTGGATGAAACAAGGGTATGAATTTCTATGAAATAACTGGAATTGCTCTACACCAATAATTTTCAGCAGGCTATCTCTCTCTACTCTGCTTAAACCCTCTGTGCCCTGTTATTACATCTTTTCCATAGGTGGCTAGATCTTACTGCACAACATGGGCAAAAGGAAGGCAGTAAATGTTAAAACCTCAACGGGCCCCAACCACGTCTATTGACTCTTTCTTTGTCAGAGCAGTAGGCGTCATATCTAAAGAAATAGATCTGGCTGAGAGACGCCTGTCTCTGGGTCTCAAAGGATCAGCTGCCGTCCAGGTAGTGGAGGATACTGATGGCAAAAAGTCAGTAGTTGATCTGCCAGGTGTTTTGCTTTCTTTATCTTATAACCGAGGTGACAAAACGTCTCTGGAATGCACTTCTTAGTTTAAAGTAGACATTTATTATTATTACTTCACCACGAGGTTCCTGAGAGACGAGATTAGTAGGTTGGGAGCACACATTTAAAAGTAGTCACAACAATGAAAGGCAAAGTACTTCTCAATTGCAATGTGCACAGCAAATACATGTGATTATGTTATAGCATAACTTCAAAGCAAAGAATAAAAGTCAAAATTCATCACCATAGGGCCTATCACTGCTCCTCATCTTTCTTATGCCTGCAAGTTGATGACTCCTGTTCAACTGCAAGAAAGAGATTTCCCACCCAAACGGGAGGTCAGGCAGCTGACGTCCGTTCCTGACTGAAGTCTTGGAAAATTCCCCCTTGCTGCTGCCCAGGGACACCGTCTTATAATGAAAATGCCTGCTAGCAGGCCCTTTCCTCTAGTAGTCAAAACATGCAGAGTTGGGAAGAAAACAAGCAATTGGAGATTTGCCAGATCTCCTAAACCTCGCTCCTTCCCAAGGCTGAGTAGAGAGGAAAACACAAAATATACGCTCTCTTATCATGCTAGGGTCCGGTGTGAACACAATACGAAAAACACAGCTTGGTCTACCATGTGGAAAAACACAGCTCATCTGCAATGTCTCAACTGCAATGTCGAACTCCACAATAAAGCCAATAGGCAGCTAAACTGAACACAAAATGTAATGTCCAATGCCACGTTAAAGCCAATAGGCAGCTAAACTAAATACAACGTGTAATGTGCTACTGATGAACATTGACACAAAATCAGTGGTCAAACACAATTAATGGCATAACACCAGGCCTGGAGGGGCCCACCTCAAACTGGGTCTTTGGGGGTGAGTTCTCCCAGTGCTTCCTCCTATAGGCCCACTGAGGCTCTGTCAGCTCCAGCCCTTCACTCACTTGTATGCTCCCCAGTTGCCAAGCATAAACGTAAGACCAGGAGGGCTGTTGAAGCCCCCACAAACCATTTTGCCTTCCTGGGTGCCACTGACTCCTTCCATACAGGTGCTCCTGCTTATTCTCATTGGGCAAAAATGTACACCTACTCTTAAAGATAGTTTCATGCCTGTGTGGGAGAAATTGGATAAGTTGGAGTCAGAAGTAGAAACATTAAAATATATATATAGCTACATGCCAGCACCAGCAGGTCTGGTAGCCCCCATCGCTACCTGGGACCAATTTGCCCCTACCATCTGATCACACAGCTCCCCAGTCAGACATTTGTGGCCCGCTCATCTACCTCTCCCATTGCTCCAGCCACTAGGGAAGGGCTTCTGGTTTTCCTGCTTCTAATGAACCTCCTCCCTTGGCTGCACATGAGACTTGCCCTGCTCTCTGGCTGTTAGTGATAAACCTCCCGCCTGCTTGCTGTCCCTATATTGTGGTTCAAGCAGGAGTCCCTTCAGTGCCAGATCCCAACAAGGAGTCCACTTGCCAGCTTCTTAACAAGGTATGCCATTGGCTTGCTAGCCACTCTAGATTTAACACCCGGGCCATAAGAATATTTTGATGATATGGCATGTGGCCTGGATTGGGCCTTTCACAAAGTATATCCACGGGGATTGTACCACAATAAACTTCAGGTATTCAGTCATTACATGAAACATCTTAACCCAGTATCATCAGCGCCAAACTGTGGCCAATAATATCAACATCGTACCCTTTGGTTACTCCTAGAGACCTCGGAACTTGGCCCTTAATGTCCTTCAGCCTTTGGGCCTAGTAGTTAATAAAAGTCTTGATGGCTACTGTATTCCTTGTAAGACCCGATTTGCACCACTATTAGACCTAAACGAGCTGTTGGAAATCCAGTCCTAGTCAACCCACTCAAGCTATGTTGTGTTGGCCTGCTTTATGTCATAGCATTGATGCTTCAATTGATGTCTTTCTAAATGAAGCATATTCCTTCTTAAAGGATCCACCTGGGCCTCTTGTGTTCAGTTATCCCCAATGCCTGCCAACAGGCTTATTGAAGTATTTAAAGGGGTTGCAGCCCTGGAATTTCTTTTCTCATGTTAGCTGCAATGTGGTTGGGCCAACAGATACAATTACAGATCGCGTTTGGTTAGCCGTCATTGATGAATATGATTTTGTTGCTACACTAGAGACCTGGGCTACCTCCTCTATTTCATGCGATGGATTTTGTTGGGCCATTCATCTGGAGAAGTTATCTGCAGAGGTGATGCTGGACCCCCACTCCCTTCTGATGCAGCATCTGATCAAGATTGAGACCTTGTGTCAGGTACTGCCCCAGGAGGGAAGGGGGGATGGGACAAAATATTAGAGAGAGAGAGTGACTTGTGTCTCTACTGTTGAGTCCGGTTCAGATTCACTAGACTTCCCTCCAGGGCTGAGGAATGTCCAATTGTAGGTGTGCATCTTCTATGATACTTAAGAGTAACTAGGAAAGAACAAACACAGACATAGATTAATATCAACCCTGTGCTTTGCGGTTTACATATTACATATCCAAAAAGACAGTCTTTTGTATGCTACAAACTTACTGCAATCTCTTATCTCAATAAATTAGTTGAATTCACTGTTGTGTACAAGCACAGAGTTTACATCACTCCAAGAACCAGTGAACACAAAATAACCAGCCACCACACATTAGTTTCATGTGCAGTGCAGATGCATTTAAGCAAGTTAATAAAAGAGGAACTCCTCATTTTCTTGTATAAATTGCCACAGTTTTTAAGTCTTAACTTTCTAACGCTGTTAGAAGTGTGCTTCTTGAAATTCCGGCAATATTTGGCAACTGAAACTGTTCTGGACTAAGGATAGTGCACAAACCTTTCTTGCAGTACTTAGCCCTTTCTTCTTGTTTTTTGCAGGAACTGATGTAAGCCACTCGAGATGTCAATTAGGGAAGATGCTTGGGTTGAAGAACGGAAGTAGCCACCAAAAAAAAACTGCAGCCGCAGAAATCAGCTAATCGGGATGCTTCTGAGAATGTGGTAGTGAAGGGATGTAGCGTGAAGTCCAAGTCTAACACTGATGGGCAGCGGGAGGTCCTGCTGTAGCTGGTCCGGGAACTGAGACTCAAGGGGTTGTTGGGCTGGATATCCTTGCTGTAGCTGGGTACGGCGCACCAGCGGCAGGGGATGCTGGACAGGCGGACAGAGCTCTCCGGTAGTCAAAGCCAAGCACTGATTGACATTTTGCAGGCAGTATTTATAGTCCACGTGTTGTTTACTATGATATGACTAATTGGGAAAGCTTCCACAGAATCATCATCAAGCATTTCTTCTGAGTCACAAGCATGAGTCATATTATTACAGCAGCATGACTAAGTGTAAGTGCAGGTTTATCAAAAACAAGGTCAAAAATTTCCACTGACTTGTAAGCAAGAGTCATATTACCACAGCAGCATGACTAAGCATAGTGCATGTTCATCACTAGTACAACAGCATACATGGAATAATGTATTACAGTAAGCATGCATGTGTACAGAAAAAGACTAGGCACTGGGGAATAACACTCATCTTACAGAGCAGCCCAAGGGATGACAATATGGTTGATGGTGTGCCACGCTGAAGCACATATGAGATGTGTTGGTTCAGGGGCTCATAGTCATGACAGTTCTCCCCTGAAAAGGGCGACCTACCAGCAAGGGTTTGTGGGGATATTGGGTATGGAAAAGTCATACTAATTGGAGCTCCTGGACATTTTTTGCAGGTTCCCATGATCATTCATCTGAGCCATAACCCTTCCAAACTATAAAGTAGAACTGGCCATTTTTGCAGGCTCAGCCCCAAACCTTTTGCATTTTTCCTCCTTATTTTTCTGACTCTCTTTTTGTTGGCTATAGAAATCTGGTCAGTTTACCACTGCTAATTAGTGCTAAAGTGCTTGTGCTCTCTCCCCTACAACTTGGTATAATTGGCTTACACCTGTTTGGCTTATTTAATTTACCTGTAAGCCACTTTTAAAGTGGTATACCATATAACCCGGCCTGTAAATTAAATGCTACTAGTGGGCCTGCAGCGCAGATTTCGCACCCACAGGAGTAGCCCTCCAAGCATGTCTCAGGCCTGCCACTGCAGAACCTGCATGCACAGTTTACTGTCACACTGACCTGGTGAGTCAAACTACTTGCCAAGGCCTAAACTCCCTTTTTGCTACACCTAAGTCAACCCTATGGTAGGCCCTAGATAGACCTATGGGCAGGGTGCTCTGTATTTAAAGAGTAGGACATATGTCTTTATGTACTACATGTCTTAGTAGTGACAAATAGCCTATTTAGTTTCTCACTACTGTGAGTGCTGCTTCTCTCAGAAGATTACATTGGGAATGCCCTGACATGTCTAAGTGGTAGCTTCTGATCTATGAGGAGCAGAGTGGGCATGTTTAGTATGTATGGAATGGTAGTGAGAAATCCTGCTTATTGGTGTGGGTGGATTTTTTATTACCATTGTAGAAATTTCACTTTTAGAAGTAGGCATTTCTCTGTGCTTATATCTCTAGTGATTTACCACCTGACTCCAATCCATTTCTTGGGCAGAGAGACAGCTTCACTCAGTGCCTACTTTCCATAATGTGCCATATCACAGGAGGGGCTGGGTGTGACGGAAGAGTCATTTGCATACTGATATCCTTCCAGAGCTGGAGAGAAGGAGGGTTATTCACATCTTACATGTGAATGGACTCTGTCCTGCTCTCACACAATGGACTGATTACCCCCCAACTGGAGACAAGGCTGGGTTGAAAGAGTGTTGTGCTTGAGTTGAAAGGACTCTTTGGAAGTTACCCCTTAGAACAAAGCCATTTTTGAGTAGAAATAGAGGGAGGGTTCCTGCCTCCTGAGAAGGAGAGCACTTTTGGAACTGTAACCAAACCTCTGCCAAAGGGACTGCTGGACTGCACAAATGACTCACCGGGACTGCTCTTCTTTTGTCGCCCTGTTCCTGGTGGCTACTGCGTGGCCCAAAAGACTCATCTGGATTGCTTTTCTGTTTGTTGTCCTGCTGTCAGCCTGTCCCCTGACGTGATACCAGTTGGCACACTGATGGACACTGATGGACTTGCACCCAAATGCTGCTGGGACTGTGATCGCCATTAGGACTGACATGCTTGTTGTGCTGATTTGTGGTCCGCTATGTCACCAGAAGGACTTCCACTGGATTGCCGGAACACTATTGTGCTAGTCTGCCCACACCCTACTCTGGGGCCCCAATGGTCTTCTAGGTGCCAGCATAGGATTGCCCAGTTACCATGTGCCGCCCCTGGGGATATAGTGTTGAAGAGTGCTATATTTTAGTCCTAACGACTCATCTTGCACAGAGCACTAAGTGAGTGCTGCATCCAAAAGAGAAGTGCGTAGTGAGCACTTCATGATTGTGCCATGATTTTCTGGAGGGGCCGAAAGAAAGGACGAGTGCAGTGGCTATTTTTTACACAGTGCGCTCAAAGTGCGTACTCTGGTGCCTTCAGGGCACAAGCAGGCATCTACTTTGGTGCAGTCACTGCCATGGCCCGAGCTGCTTTGTAATTGTGTCTCCCAATGCGGGCGTGAAGGGGGGAAAACTCAATGGAGAAGGACGACGACCTCCAGGAGAATCAGAATGAATGGAGCCGAGACGGGCGGGAGTGCGGGGCTTCGCGCCTCAGAACCAGGAGGCTCACTGTCAAGATCCCTCAGAGCTGCAATGCTTTGACTCCTATGAAAGGTGGAAGAAGAGCAAAATATTTGCAATTCAAAAGTACCTACAGTGGCAGAAGCGGCGTCTTTATTGGAAGGTATTGTGTTGAGTTGTATTACAGTCATTGCACAGAGAGAGGCATCCAATATGGTCGTCAGGTTGTTCTGGCACAAGTTGCAGTTCTAGTGTTGCTCTTCCAAAAGCGAGTTAATAGGCGCATGCGGCTTGAGCGCCACACACTTCAACTGACTTCTGACTGGAGTTCGGAGGCGAAATGAGAGAGTGCTTATCCTGAGGTAACAGTTTTCAGCGAAGGCACCATAGTTCAAAGGACTTGACGAACAATTCAAGTAATCAACAGATAATCCTTAACTATGTAAAGTTGAAGAAAGTTTCAAGGCAATTTGCAGCGTCCTGAGAATTCCGTTTGGGTGCTATGTTAAACACTTGATAAAAACAATTTAAAAGATGACAGAGAGCACATTGATAACTGTATTAAGAGGTTAAGGGCTTGAAATACTCAGCATGGTTTTCAAAAGTTTTCAGCTGGGTTTCAAGAATTGGACATGACAAGAACATTTCAAATGCGTCATATGACAATACTTAGGGGCATATTTCTGTTTGCACCGAATTAGCATAATTTAGTTTTTTTACTCTAATTTGGTGCAAAACTAACTCCATATTTATACTTTGGCACTAGACCTGTCTAGCGCAAAATTTATGGAGTTAAAGTCATTTTTTGGAAGTGGAAACCTACCTTGCCTTAATGAGATGCAAGGTAGGCTTTCCCATGCAAAAAATGATGCTATGGCCTTAACGCCATGTTTATACTCCAATGCAAAAATGGTGGGCGGGAGTGGGGGGGGGGGGGGTCAAAAAATGGTGCAAACCTGCTTTGCCCCATTTTTTAAAGCCTGCGTCAGGGCAGGTGTTAGGGGACCTGTGGGCCTATTTCCATGGTGGAACACCATGGAATAAGCCCACAGGTGCCCTCCCCAGGCCCTAAGGACACCCCCACCCACACCAGAGGTACAGCAGAGGTTGGGGGACCCTATCCCAGGTACGTACAGGTAGGTTCAGGTAAGTATTTTATTTAAGTTTTTAAAGTGCCATAGGGGGCCATGAAATGGGCCCCCAGACATGGCACAGGGTGCAATGGCCATGCCCAGGGGACCCTTGCCCTTGTGCTGGCCATTGGGCTGGTGGGCATGACTCCTGCCTTTCTTAAGGCAGGAGTCATGTTGTATGGTAGGTTTAGCAGTATAAAATGACGCTAATCTGGTTAGAGTCATTTTTATTTACTCTAACCAGCCTAGGGTAATTTTTGGGTGCTAAAGCCCCATCTCTCGTACCGCCACCGGCTAGCATAAAATTTTTTGACGCTAGCCCACTCTCTGCACCGGCTAGCGTCATTCCTTAAATATGACGCCCAGCCAGAGTCTAGGAATAGCGCTAGCCGGCGGTATAATTTTTGCTACAAACCCACGCTAACGCAGTTTTGCGGCAAAAAGTATAAATCAGGGCCATAATTTATATATAAATATATATATATATATATATATATATATATATATATATATATATATATATATAATAGCAACAACATTCATGACATTTTTCACGAACGACCGCACTCCGGGACCTCTTATTTCAAAAGATTCATTTATTTAGGCTCCATTATATTTGTGTACAGCTCAACAATCACCCGCCCAACGCGTTTCGGTCTGAGGGACCTTGATCACGGGCATTTCCGGTAAGGGGTTCCTGTTTCCAAATATATATATCCAAATAACACATTTAAACCCAACATATTTTTAAATACACTTTGAACCTACTTCACTCTGCTTATTCAGCTTAACAGCTACACTCTGCACATCTAAAACTCGCCCATAGTCTCCAAATAAATTCAATTGTTAACTAGCACACTATGTGCTTGTAATACAGCATACTGGGAGTTGTAGTTGCCACCAAACAAAAACAATTAACCAATATGTTGGTACACCTCATAAATGTGTATCTGTGACATTATATCCATTTCTCACCCCATAATTAAAAAACTAAAATATCCACCAAACTGAATATTAGCTGCAAGTGATTCAACATAGAACAAACAGTGTTTTTATAGTTATTTACAGTGGCTAAAGTAAGCAATTACAAATGTACAAATAATTCCTCATCCTGATTCATCCCCAGAGGGGTCAGAGTTCGAATCTCCAACATGTGTTTTGACTCTAATTGTCGTAGTCTCTTTTCTCTATCTCCTCCTCGTTCACTTATGGGGACATGGTCAATTGCATAAAAAATCATAGTTTCCCATTGACTATCATGTGCTAACTCCATATGTTTTGCCGTGGCATAACTTCTGTTTATATTTATGGTGGCACGAACATGTTCAAGTATCCTTTTTTTCGTTTCACATATGGTGCTCCCAACATACTTTAAACCGCAAGGGCATTCAATAACATATACTGTGAACCGGCTCTTGCAAGTAATATGTTGTTTGATACTTTTTGTAACACCATTGTCAATGGTGTATTCCTTACTGTTTTTTGCAATTTTGCACTCCTTGCAATTGCCGCATTTCCAGAAACCTGGTTTTTTGAGCCAGTTGCCCCTTTTCTGACAGCTAAAATGACTTTTGGTTATTCTGTCCAGCAAATGCCCTTCTAAAAGTCATTCTAGGAAAATCTCCCATGATCTCATTAACTATAGGATCCAGTTGGAGAATAGACCAATGTTTTGTTAGAATCTTCAGTAACTGGGAGACATTATTGGAATATGTTGTAATGAAACGTATAGGATCCTCCGATTGACTTTACGACAAAGAAGTTGTTTTATGAACTAATTCCATTCTCGAAATCTTTTCAACTCGCTGTTTTGCCTTATTTATGCATTTCCTGGGATATTGTCTGTAAATGAATCTAACCTCTGAGGCCTTCATATGTTTGGCAAATTCTCCAGATTCTGAACAAATTCTTTTAATCCATAAGAATTCGCCATATGGTATGTTCCATTTGGCATTGGGTGGGTGGAAACTATTAGCATGTAACACTGAATTTGTGGCGGTAACTTTTCAATGTAATGTGGTGTGTATCTCTCCTTCTCTTATGTAGATTTCTGTATCCACGAACGTGACTCGTGTGTTACTGATTTCATAAGTGAATTGCAATTTAGCGACAGTCTTATTCAGAATGTTGAAATATTCCTTAAATTCAATTTCTGTGCCATCCCAAATTAGAAATAGATAATTGATAAATCTTAACCAACTAATCACCTTCTGCTGAAATCTTTCATTTTCTTCTGCCCATGCTATTCTCTGTTCAAACCAGCCCCTTGTTAAATTCGCAAAATTTGGAGAAAAGGAAAAACCCATGGCTGTTCCTTTTATCTGTAAAAATAACTGCTGATCAAACTGGAAGAAATTGTTGGTAAGGCAGAGATTGATCATCTCTAAAAGCATTTCATTGTGTTGGGCAAATTGGATGTTTCTTTGGCTCAGAAAGTTCCTGCATGCCTGGATACCTATCTGATGTTCAATATTAGTGTATAAGGAAATCACATCCATTGTTATCAACATATATCAATCCTGCCACGGAATGCCATACAGATGTCTCAATAAACCCCCCATGTCCTTCAAATATGAATTTAAGTTGCATGCCACTGGTGCTAAAAAAAAGCAATGTAATTTGATATGGGTTCCAATAAAGATTGATTTGCCTGAAACTTTGGGCCTCCCAGATGGATTTTGGGGATTTTTATGAATCTTGGGAAGAAAATAAATTGTGGGAGTGACCGGATGTTCAACTGTCAGATATTTAGCCTCATCCAGATCAATAAGGCCATGTTTTATCCAGTTTTGTAAATATGTTTGAATCTGAACTGCCACCTGTTTCGTGGGATTACTCTTTATGGGTTGATATTAAGTTACATCCGATAGTTATCGCATTGCCTCCTGTACATATGTTTTTTTGTCTTGAATTACAATATTCCCGCCTTTGTTTGCGGGTTTAATTATTAAAGTTTCATCCATTTGCAAATCATGAAGAATTTGTACTTCTGTTTTTGTCAAGTTGTTTTTACCACAATTCCATTCTGTTTTATATAAATCATCAACAACAATTTCAGCAAATAAATCAATTTTATTTCCTGCTGGTAATGCTGGACAAAACCTGGACCTAGGTCTTTTTTTAGTTTAGGCCTGATCCTAATGGTATTATAGCCTGTGATTCACTAATCAGCTCTTCATCTTGCGTGCAATCCAGATTTATTAAAGCATCTTTATCTTGTACCGTTAGTTCATAGGTTGGCATAGTGGTACTTGTTTTACTGATCAGATTTGCATCTTTATGAAACTTTGCCAATTTGATTTTCCGTATGTATTTATATAAATCAATGCGTGTCTGTACTAAATCAATATTGATGGCAGGACAAACATTTAGGCCTTTCTTCAATAAGGACTCTTCTTGTGATGACATTGCTCTGTGAGAGAGATTTATCACATTTAATTCTTGAATAGTGTTGCAGTTTTCGTTCTGGTATTTCTTGGAATTCCTCCTCTGTCCCCTTCTTGTGCGTTTGTTTTTCTTTCGCCCCGTCCTCATCTTTTTCCACGTCTGCTGCTCTGTTGGTCCTTGGATTGTTGTTGGAGGGCGAGGCGCATTTCGTTTAAAAGTGTGGGATTTGATTCATGTGATGTTACACTTCAATCCTCACTTGCACTGGTGTCACTATACGCAGAAAGAGTCTCAATACTTGAGTTTTCTGATCTTTGAGATTGTGGCAAATCAAGTTGGACTCCCTGTTTTACACTCTGAAATTTGTGCGAAAACGTGAACATTTTTCCTTCCGCGTAATCCTGTTTATCTCTCTGAAATTTGAATTGCTTGCGCTATAACAGTTTCTTCATGTTGCTGTATTTTCAAACTCAAATCATTTTCAATTTTCTTGTCCTCCTCAGTCAGAGTTAGAGAATCCAGATCTTGTTCAAGATTTTTTAACTCATTTTGAATTTTACCCAATGCTGTCTCTGCATGCTTGATAAGAATTTCAACTAAACCTCTTGATGACTCCAAAATGTATGTTCCCCATTCTTCCATAGAGCGCTGCTGGCATCTTGGTAACTTGGCATAATTCTTATTCTCAGGCCTCTGGGTATACGCTTTACTTCAATATATTTTTTCAAAGTCACCACTTCCCACCATTTATTAATTTCCATCCGAGACACTTTCTCCCATTCACGTAATTTTACTTTGACATTTGAAGGGACTTGACTTGTGCCCCCATTATCAGTTTTGGAAATAGTTGAAATATCCTTGAAAGCTTTGTGTGCCATTAAACGCTGTTTTTCCATTCTAGAATCCATTGCATTCTAAATTCAAGTTGCTCTGAAAACGTGATCCAAAGAAAATGAGCCTTTCACTCCGCTTTTATTGAAGCGAGATTCACCGACCAAGAGAAACTATTTTGCAATACATTGTGACAATTTAGTTTCACAGTGCCGTGTTTAAACCATGCCAAGAATAAAACAAACATTCACCGGCTTTTCTTTCAGAAAATGCTTTCCTCCAGTGTTTACAAAGCTCCGGTAGGTAGTCAGAATATGCTTACTTGGAATGGTGGCTGCTCACGCCGATTTGTCTGCAAACATCATGAAGACTGTCCCTGTTTGGCGTGTACTAGCGCATTTCATTCAGCGGCGATGCAGGTGATGGTAGGACACTCCGTAATCTATCAGCAACAACATTCATGAACTTTTTCATGAACGACTGCACTCCGGGATCTCTTATTTCAAAAGATTCATTTATTTAGGCCATTATCTTAGTTTACAGCTCAACAATCACCTGCCCAACGCGTTTCGGTCTGAGAGACCTTGATCACGGGCATTTCCGGTAAGATATATATATATATATACATATATCTAAACAAACAGTTCTGGGGCCAAGGCACATTGAGCCGCACCTTTTCCTGTATTCATCCGATCGAGATGAGATATATTTACTTTAGGCCAAGTTGTGCACGAGTGGAAAGGATCAGCCCCCTAATCCTCAATCACCAAATGGTGCTGTAATAATGAACCATGGCTCAGCACAAACTTAATCCAAAAGGTTGAATAGTGGACGACCTCCTTAAACAGGTATTATAACCGTAGAAATATATTGACTATATATCACTTCATCAGTCAAATCCTTTATTAATCATGAGTAGTTTTATTGCTCCATTTCCAAATGTCTATGAAAATCCAGCCATGATAAAAAACAATGCCATAGCCAACGCGTTTCGTCCCTCAGGACTTCTTCAGGGCTAAAAACATAACCAAATAAATAACCGTAAGTCCCCATAATTTAATAGTTGCTAAATAAACACAAAGAATATTTTTGAACATTTGAATTAATTTCATCCATCTTCCTATCGCTATCAGAATATTCACCAAATATCTGTCACCCGCATTATTATTACCAGAATTATGCATATTGTTATTTTCAGAGTATATTTTAAATTCAGTCACATATAAAAATACTGTTAAGCCCCCATAAATAAATCATGAGAATCTTTAAAAATGTAATCATGTGGTCCATATTAACTTACTTGTTTACTCTATTTATATATGTTTTTATCGCTCACAAGAGAGATGTCTGCCAGTTAGGAATGGGTTTTAATACTGGCTTTATGGAATCGGAACAGGTGATGGCAATGAAAAAAATAGCTTAAAAGCGGCATTTTCGAAGGAGAGAAGCTTTGCTTCTCTGTCGCCACATTGGATGTGTAGGGACGGAACAATGTTTCTTGCGTTCTGTGGTAGGATTACATAATTTTTTCTGGTGTTTCTTTTATTGCTCAATTTTAGGCAATATGATTAAAAGATTTTGGTTGTGGCACACAATGGGTGAAATGTATGGTGAAGTATTATATTCAAGGATTATGCTCTACTGAAATTTGGAGAAAAAAACTTGAATAATAGCATTGTTCAACTTAACATAATTGGAGCTTATACAGTATCAACATATCAACATTGTGTGTAGATTTTAGCTCAGAGTGTAAAGCGAATCAGATTGTTATTTAATACATATTAAGTTAGATTTGTGATTTCTACGGTTATAATAGCGGTTTAAGGAGGTCCTCCACTATTCAACCTTTTGGCTGAGCCATGGTTCAATATATATATATATATAGCAACCACTATTTACAGAAGAAATTTAAGGCAAGAATGAACTAATGATACATGCCTAAAGAAACAAAGATACTCAACAAGAAAAAATTGAATTTACTATTATCTCAATCATATTCAGATTGTCCTTCATTTAATCTTTTTATTATTACCACTGATATATGCCAGTTGAGAGAGAGAGGCAAATTCCTCAAAAAAATCAAGTAAAGAGTGTGGCGTATAATAGAAGATAAAACCTAATTAATTGTTGGCAATGTTATAGGTGTTGGAGAAAACAATGTGTCCCTAGTACTTGTGATTGTAATCTTTCAGGTGTTGCTTCAAGATAAATACAGAAGAGTCTAGCAGACTGAACAAAAGAAGAAGCGGGTTGGGAATTGAGGATAAATCTTCTGCTCTTGAGGGAATCAAACCAAGGTACTCTGACAGACTGAAGTGTCTTCCAAGTATTTACTGGGAAAATAAATTACTGGGAAAATAAATTACGTCCTGAGCAGAATGGCCTAGGGAATTGATGTAAAGGCTACCATCTTAGAAGGGTTGCATAAACAGTTAAACCACACTATAGAAGAGACAATACAGATTAAACAAAGAATAGATGAGCTACGAGCCATTCTCAAGTCTAGTGACCCAGCATTTTCACAAACTTCAGGTGTTGCTACTCAAGTGGTTCATGCCTTTTCTCCCAACATTCCCCTTGCACAGCCTGAGTGTTTTGATGGAGATCCAAATAAAGTGCAAATTTGTTTAACTCAATGCTCATTACATTTTTTGTGTAGGCCCATAATTTTTTCCGAAGACCCATCCAAGGTGGCATTTATATTGTCTTATCTGACTAGCGATGCAGCTGCTTGATCCATGCCAATTGTTTCCAGGAACGACCCAGGAACGACCCAATTTTATATAATTAAAAAAAAATTAAGGAAGAGTTTCTGTGAATATTTAATCGGCGAACTGCAGCTCAGGCCATGGATAATGAACTTTTAGAAATAAAGCAAGGAAACAAAGACTTGATCACTTACCTGGCTCATTTTTAATAAACTCATAGTAGAAACCAAATGGCCAGAATCAAAAAAGGCTACCATATTTTATTGTGGTCTAGAAGATGAATTGAAGAATGCATTGGCGCAAATCCCAAATAGACCTACTGAAGACTCCGAATTAATTGATTTAGTATTGCAAATTGACCAACCATCGATTAACTGAAAGGAGATCTGAGAAGATAAGAGATTATCATCCCCTCTCACCAAGATTTGACCGAGTAAAGAGTGAACATACAAGAGGATGAGAAGGTTTAGCGATGGGGGAACCAATGCAAATTAGTTCAATACGAGGACATTTGACCAAAGAAGAAAAGGAAAAACAAAGAGCAAACCAAATTTGTCTATATTGTGGAGCATTCAGACATTTTGTGAAAGGATGTTCCAAGAAACCAAAGATTGGGCAGTAGGGAGAAGGCAAGCTTCATCAGTAGGAGGAGTTGCCCTGATGAAAGCAGAAACCAAGACAACTCCCACAGGACAGCATATGGCAAATACCTTGCAGGCGGCTGCGCCACATTTTGAAAAATCAGTTTCAGCCAAAAGTCAAGATAAAGAAATTCAGGGAATCTCAGTCATGATTGATTCTGGAGTTAAGGGCAACTTTTGTGATATTAAAGACGCCAGAAAGATGGAAATTCAATTTATCAAGAAAACTGCCTTGGAAGTGGTGAGAGCAGAAGATAGCACTAATCTCTCCTCGGGCCCAACCACCCATGAAACTGAACCCATTTAGTTACAAGGGTTTGGAGGACATCAGGAACATTTTTTTTTTAACTTAATTGATGCCCCACAATTTCAATTGATCTCGGGCTTGCCTTGGCTCACTAAGCATAACCCTTGGATTGACTGGAATAGAAAAAAAATTCAAATTAACTCTCTATATTGTAAAGAAAATTGTTTTCATGATCGAGTGGCGGTGTCTGCAAGATCACAAGTGACCTGTTCTGACATTGCATGATCCTACAATCTGTGCTATCGAAACTGCAGAAATCCCAAAAGAATACGAGGATCTAACTACTGTCTTTGATGGTAAAGAGGCTGATGGATTACCGCTGCATCGACCATATAATTGCAAAATTTAGTTGGAGCCAGGAGCAATTCTGCCATGTAGTTGAATATATGTGCTAAGTGAAGCAGAGAATCTTCATCTGAAATAATATTTAGATCAATATTTAGCCAATGGCTTTATTCATTCTTACCAGTCTCCAGTATATTCCCCTCTGTTTTTCATTAAAAAAAAGGATGGGGGTCTTCGGGCCTATATAGACTATCAAGCCCTCAATCAAGTTACCATCAAGAACCATTATCCGCTACCTCTGGTGTCCGTGCTCCTTGACCAAGTAAAAAATGCTAAATTATTCACCAAATTAGATCTAAGAGGTGCGCATCATTTAGTATGAGTAGCATCTGGAGATGAATGGAAGACAGCCTTCCGAACTCGATATGGATTATTTGAATACCAAGTGATGCCCTATGGGCTGTGTAACAGCCCCAAGGCTTTTCAACATTTTGCAAATGACATATTGCGAGAATATCTTGATAGAATTGCAGTGGTGTACACAGATGATATCTTAATTTTCTCTGACAATTTGCAGGAACATGTATTACATGTCTGATCAATCCTCACAAGATTGCAAGAACACAATCTTTATGTAAAATTGGAAAAGTGTACGTTTCATGTGGAACGAGTTGAATTTCTTGGATTTATTTTGTCACCTGAAGGGGTCAGTATGGATTTAGCTAAGGTTAAGGCAGTGCAAGACTGGCCACCTCCTTGCAGCGTTAAGGAGATCCAAAGTTTTTGGGGATTTGCCAACTTCTATTGAAGATTCATTTTCAACTTCTCACAAACAGTCATTCCCATCACTCGTCTATTAAAAAAAAGGAGTGAAGTTTGAGTGGTCCAGGGAAGCAGATGATGCTTTCCATTTTCTGAAAGATTCCTTCACCACAGCTCCAATTCAACTACACCTCAATCCAGATGAACCCTATTATGTGGAAGCTGATGCTTCTGATGTCGCAATTGGGGGTATTCTTTCTCAGCATCATAAAAATGCAGGACAACTGCATCCAGTAGCTTTCTTCTCTCGAAAATTGACCCCACCGGAAGTAAATGATTCCATCGTTGATAAGGAACTTTTGGCAGTCAAGGAAACCTTTTGTGACTGGAGACATTACATATTGGGGGCTCGGCATAAGGTTACTGTCTACACTGAGCATCAGAATTTACAATTTTAAAAATCTGCCGCATGTTAACAGCCAGACAATTGCGTTGGTCCCTTTATTTTGCTGACTTTGATTTTGTCACTACCTTTCGGCCTGGAACAGCCAATGGCAAAGCAGATGCATTGTCTTGGATGGATGCAAATCCACCTAAGGAAAGTCCAGAAAAAAGTTTGATTATTCCCAAGGAGAAGCTTGTATCCACTATCCATTATGCAGACTTGACTCAAGAGATTCAAGAAGCTTTAACTCAAGAAAATATGTTGACATGGTCCAACAAAGCACCAGAAAGAGTGATCAAGGATGGATTTCCTCATCATTAAGGCACAATATATATACCAATCTTAGATTTACAACAAAAGGTCCTCCAAGCTTGCCATGATGATAAATTGGCTGGACACAAAAGGTTAAAAAAAACTCAGGAGTTGGTACAAATAAATTTTTGGTGGCCACAAATGAAGGCTCAGATAAGACAATATGGGGGTCATTCTGACCTCGGCGGTAAAAGGCCCTTACCGCCGGTCAGAAGTCCGCCATTCTACCGCCGCGGCCGCGGTAGACCGCCACGGTCATTCTGACCACAAACTGTGAAACCGCCAAAAATCCGACATCCAAGGAAGGCCGCCACATCAGCGGGCCGCGGAAAACTGGAGATGACCAAACCTCCACCGTCACGCCAACACAAACACGCCCATGCCATTCTGACCCACGAATCCACGCGACGGTCTTTCAACCGCGGTATTCCATTGGCGGTACACACCGCCGCGCTCAAAATACACACACAGCTCCAAAACACTGCCACATTGGACATTTTGAAATACGCACACCTGAGACACATACAAACAAGGCTCCCACACATCCAATCAACTATAAAACACACACCCACATCACCCACAAACCCCCACTAGTTGGAAATCGGAGCGAAGGCGAGAGCGAGAGAGATAGAGATAGCGAGCACAGCATTAGAAAACCCCAACACACACAGGAACACAACTTCATCACCCACACCACATCTACGCACACATCACCACATATCACCACGCACATCACCACAAACACCACCCCACACCTCATCCACACCACCCCATGGCACCCCAAAGACACCCAAGGTTTTCGGACCAAGAACTCCGGGTCATGGTGGAGGAAATCATGAGGGTAGAGCCCCAGCTCTTCGGCACACAGGTGCAGCACACCACCATAGCAAGGAAGGCTGAGCTATGGCAAAGGATCGTAGACAGGGTCAACGTTGTGGGACAGCATCCCAGAAATCGGGAAGATATCAGAAAGCGATGGAACGACCTACGGGGGAAGGTGCGCTCGATGATCTCCAGGCACAACATCGCTGTGCAGAAGACTGGCGGCGGACCCCCACCCACCCCACCCCAATTCACAGCATGGGAGCAAGAGGTGGTAAACATCCTGCATCCTGATGGCCTCGCTGGAGTAGGCGGAGGAATAGACTCTGGTAAGTCGAATCTCAACTACTTCACCCCCCCCAACCACCAACATGCCAACCCCCCCCTCACCCCCAATATCACCCCCCAGCACATAACCTCCCTGCCAATGTCTCACCAGCACAACCCACCCTAAACAACACCAACCCCTGAATGCCAACACAAACCATAGACAGCCACCACCAAAGCATGACCATTGCACATACCCATACACCCCCCCAAACCCTCACAACACCTCCCACAAGGGAATGCCAGTACTGGGGGACAAGGGCACCCAAAATGCACGCCATGGCACACACAGAAACAATAACCATACTCTTTTACCCCTGCAGGGCCCGAACGCCAACACACCACCACGGAGGGTCCAGAGATGTCCATCCCAGCCCCAGAACAGGCCCCCAGCGAGGACAGCAGCTCTGTCGACCTAGAACCTGACGACCAGCCCGGACCATCTGGGACCTCTGGACAGTCGGTTCCCCACACACAGACACAGGCCACAGCAGACCCAAATCCCTCTGGGAACACCAGCACAGCTCCCACCCAGCGGGCCCATGCCTCTGTCCCGCGGACGCGTCAATCAGCGGTGTGTCCGCCACTACAGGGCACCCAGGCTGACCCAACACCCGAACAACAACAGGGACCTGGGGGCAGTGGTAGTGGGCACAACGTCCAGGGGACAGAGGCCCGGGGAAACAGGGCAACTGGGAGGGCTGCTGTGCGACAGGGGGGGGAGGACAGGCCCAGGGAACCGACTCTCCAAGAAGCCCTCACCACCATCATGGGAGCCTACCATCACTCCCAGGAGACGATGGCGACGGTACTGGCCAGGTTCACCGAGATCCAGGCACAGCAGGAGGAACAGTACATGGGGTTCAGCAATGAACTCCGGGACATCGCTACCGCAATGGGGACCATAGTCCAGGCCCTCAACCGGATCGAAACCACATTGCGGGACCATGTGGCACCACAAAGGGCCCCTATCACTAGCCAGGAACAGCCTACCACCTCCGCCGGCGCTAGTGGTCAGGAGGCCCCCACAGAACGACGGGCCACCAGAACCCCACCTCCTGCTGAAGAACAACCACCCCGGAAGAGGAACCTGAGATCTCAAAGGAAGACAGAGTAGGATGCCAAGACCCCCGCCAGTCTAATATCCCCCCGGATGTCATTCCACTGTCCCACAGTGTCACCCTGTCCAACCTTGAACTGCCCCTGCTCCATCCTTCCACTGCCATATGAACAATGCACCTGTGCGACCGAGAACTGGACTCTGCCATGGACATAACTCCACCCTCACCCTTCACCGTTTTAATATCATGTACCAAAATATAGCACTAAAAATAAATCACTCCTTGCACATAAATCATTCTGGAGTCAGCCTGTATTATTTACAAATGTATAACACATTACTTATCAATAATGTTCTGTTATATATGAGTGGACAACATACCGATGTCAATAAGCATTAGTCCATGGGCTAACCAAGCAGAAGTAACGCAGTGGGTCATACAGCACTGAAAAGGGAAGGGAAAAGTAAACTTCAGTTTAAAAGAACTGGGGGGAAATACACAAAGTAAAGATGCAGGGGGCATTCAGTAAATGGTAAATGGCGTGGGTGAATCCTACCTGTGTGCTACTGAAAATACTGTCGGATAACTCTGTCCCTGTTGTCTGGGTCGTCCTCTTCGTCTTCCTCCTCTTCACTCTCCGCAGGCTCCACAGCTGCTTCAACACCACCATCTGGACCATCCTCCTGCAGGAAGGGCACCTGTCGTCGCAATGCCAGATTGTGAAGCATACAGCAGGCCACGATGATCTGGCACACCTTCTTTGGTGAGTACATCAGGGATCCCCCTGTCATATGTAGGCACCTAAACCTGGCCTTCAGGAGGCCAAAGGTTCTTTCAATGACCCTCCTAGTTCGCCCATGGGCCTCATTGTACCGTTCCTCTGCCCTGGTCCGGGGATTCCTCACTGGGGTCAATAGCCAAGGCAGGTTGGGGTAACCAGAGTCACCAATTAGCCACACACGTTGTCTCTGTAGCTGTTCCATCACATAAGGGATGCTGCTATTTCGCATCACATACGCGTCATGCACTGACCCAGGGAACTTGGCATTCACATGGGAGATGTACTGGTCAGCCAAACAGACCACCTGGACGTTCATCGAATGGTAACTTTTCCTGTTTCTGTACACCTGCTCATCGTCTTTTGGGGGTACTAAAGCCACATGGGTCCCATCAATGGCACCAATTATGTTTGGGATATGTCCAAGGGCATAAAAATCACCCTTCACAGTGGCCAAATCAACCTCCTCAGGGAATACAATGTAGTGCCGCATGTGTTTCGTCAGGGCAGACAACACTCTAGACAAGATTTTTGAAAACATAGGCTGAGACATTCCAGATGACATGGCCACTGTTGTCTGGAATGAGCCACTTGCCAAAAAATGGAGGACTGACAGAACCTGCACTAGAGGGGGAATTCCTGTGGGTTGGCGGATGGGGGACATCAGGTCTGGCTCCAGCTGGGCACACAGTTCATGTATAGTGGCTCGGTCAAGTCGGTATCGTAGTATGATGTGGCGTTCTTCCATTGTCGACAGGTCCACCAGCGGGCGGTACACGCGAGGATTCATCCTTCTCCTCGCAAGTCCCAGCGGACGGTGCCTAGGAAGGACAACATGGAGCACAGAGTCAAGCAAGTCACAGGTACGTTCACCACTGCATGCATAGCACACGATTATCTATGTATTGAAAGGCGTGTATGTGTGGCAATGCAAGGCCTAGGCCTGTGTGACGCAGTACAAATAATGCCATGTGGGCCCTTGAAATGGCGGCTGCCTGACCTGTGAAGTGGGACAATGGGATGTGAGGTCAATGCGCTGGCGTGGCACACCGTGGCGGTAGGCGGTCGAAGACCGCTATACGAAGCCGCATTGGCTAACATTGAAGCCTATGGGTTTCAGGAGCCAATAATGAGGTGCGCCGGCGGTCGCGGTACGCACCGCCGCAGTACGCACCGCCGCAGGCGTGACCGCCATTTTCTATCTGCTTAATCACTCGAGACCTGATTTTCCACAGGAGAGGACCTATACTGCAAGTGCTGCTGTGGCCTCGGTCTGGAAGTGATAATGGCTGCTGCGACTGGGGAAAGGGCCCCCGCCTTCAGTTCCGAAGAGTTGGAGAAGCTCGTGGACGGGGTCCTCCCCCAGTATGCGTTACTCTACTGTCCTCCAGACCAACAGGTAAGTACACTGGGTGCACATTGAATGGGCTATGCCTGTGTGGAGTGGGGTGGATGCTAAGTTGGTGGGGTGGGGGGCCAATGAGGAGTGCAACGCACGACAGATGAGAGCATGTGCCATATGGCAAGGTTGGGGAGGGGGGGCCAATCGCATCTAACATGCAGGAATATGATGATTTCTCCTTCCCACCCTGTACATGTCAAATAGGTCAGCGCCCATCAGAAAGTGGACATATGGCGTGCCATCGCCAAGGAAGTCCGGGCCCTGGGGGTCCACGTCAGATGGGGCACCCACTGCCGCAAGAGGTGGGAGGACATCCGCCGCGGGACCAGGAAGACCGCCGAGTCACTGCTGGGGATGGCCTCCCAACCTAGGAGGGGTGCCAGTCGTACCATGACCCCCCTGATGTCCCGGATCCTGGCGGTGGCCTACCCTGATTTGGATGGGCGCTTGAGGACATCACAGCAGACACAAGGGGGTGAGTATCAGCACATTCTGCTATCTCTCTGCGCAGTGGAGGCGTCTGGGTGGGGGAGGAGGGTTGGGGGTGACATTAGGCCAGGGCGCTTTCTGTTGTGTAGTCCGCTCCTTTAGGCATGGCCCTGTGCTCCCGGACCCCACCTCTGTAGGGTGACAAGTACAGCTATTGATGGTCCAGCATCACACATGTGCGCCTTTGGCGTCTGTAGGCCTGTAGTCCTAGTCCGAAGTACTGAGTAGTGTACCCCGAATGCGCGGCTTAGTGCATGAGGCTCCTGTGTCTGTCCTCTCCGCCAACGGTGTTGACATTGCATGCACTCAACCTGGTCTTCGTTTTTCTCCCCCCACCCTTCTTCTTCGTCTTCTTGTGCATCTGTGCATTAGCATCATCAGGCGGAGGAGAATTGGCATCGGAGCACGAGGGAGCTGCAAGTCACAAGGCCCCGGTGGGACCAGGAACAGACACCGAGGGCACCAGTGATCCGGAGGGCGAGGGGAGCACCACAACGGGGACCGGTGGTGACACCAGCGACAGCGACACGTCCTTGGATGTGAGCTCCCTAGCGGTGGCGGCAACATCCGGGCCCCCCGCCTCTCCAGGTACAGCCGCCACCCAGCGCACCAGCCCCACCCTCCCAGCAGCCCCTCAGCCTACGCTCCGTGCCCGCTCGCCCAGTAAGGCTGGCGTCTCCTTCGCCCCAGGCACCTCAGCCCCTGCCCCTGTTACCCCTGCTGCCCTCAGTGAGGAGGTCATTGATCTCCTCAGGACACTCATTGTTGGGCAGGCTACCCTTTTGAATGCCATCCAGGGGGTAGAAAGGGAGGTGCATCGGAGCAATGCCTACCTGGAGGGCATTCATTCGGGTCAGGCTGCCCATCAACGATCGTTCAATGCTCTGGCCTCAGCACTGACGGCAGCCATTGTCCCTGTTTCCAGCCTCCCTCTTCTGACTGCCTCCAGCCTGTCTCTGTCTCCTGTTCCTCAGCCTATCCCATCCACACCATCAGACCAGCCTGCACACACCTCAACACCCAAGGGAAGCTCATCCAGACACAGGCACCACAGAAGCCACAAGCATTCACGCAAGCAACACCCAGATGCAGACATTCCAACAGTCACTACCACCTCTGTGTCCCCCACCTCCTCGTCTCCCTCCTCCCTCCCTGTCACGTCTACACTCATACCTGCATGCACACCACCATCAGCCAGTGCTTCCATCAACAGCACACCCTCCAGTCCAGTCCGCACACGTGCAGTCACCACCCCCACTACCATTTACACGTCCCCTGTGTCCTCTCCCACTGTGTCTGTCACCCCCTTTTCCAAGACACACAAACGCAGGCAGCCACCCACCCAACAGCCATCCACCTCACGACAGCCTCCAGCACATGCACCTGCACCCAAAGACAGCACACCTGACTCTCCTACAACCACATCCTCTTCCTCCACTTCCATCTCCACTTCTCCTACCTTGGTCCTAAGAAAGTTTTCCTTGCTAATCTTGACCTCTTTCCCTCCACTGACCCACCCCCTCCATCTGCAAAGAGTCCCAAGAGCACCTCAGCCACCACCAGCCCAGCTTCGAGTGTCACTGTGGTGCATGGGTTCTGGAGCCCACCCTTTGCCAGCAGTGACACCTCAATCAGCAGCAAGGGGACAGCCAGCCCCCCACCAGGCAAGAAGACCAGGAAGGGAAAGGGCCGCCGTGAGAGGACTGACACGGCTGCCCCCAAGGAGCCAAGTTCTCCCACATCACCAGCCACAACAGCTAGGGGAGGCAAGGGCCCGCGAGCCCCATCTAAGGAGCGAAAGGGCAGCAGGGCGGAAAAGTCAGCCAGCAGGAGCGCAGAGCAGGAGGGGCCCACAAGCCTCATCCCGGGTGTTAGGAAGGACACCAAAGGGCCCAGGACTCCGTCACCGAAGGGTCCAGCAACAGCACGGTCGGAGGGCGAGTGAGCTGGGAGTCCAGGCCAGGTCTGGCTCCCTTGACCTACTGGACGAGCACCGCTGAACAGGGCCCCGCCGTGCAGAAGAGCACCGCTGAACAGGGCCCGCCATGCAGAAGAGCACCGCTGAACAGGGCCCCACCGTGCAGAAGAGCACTGCTGAACAGGGCCCCGCCGTGCAGAAGAGCACCGCTGAACAGGGCCCCGCCGTGCAGAAGAGCACCGCTGAAGAGGGCCCCGCCGTGCAGAAGAGCACCGCTGAACAGGGCCCCGCCGTGCAGAAGAGCACCGCTGAACAGGGCCCCGCCGTGCAGAAGAGCACCGCTAAACAGGGCCCCGCCGTGCAGAAGAGCATCGCTGAACAGGGCCCCGCCGTGCAGAAGAGCACCGCTGAACAGGGCCCCGCCGTGCAGAAGAGCACCGCTGAAGAGGGCCCCGCCGTGCAGAAGAGCATCGCTGAACAGGGCCCCGCCGTGCAGAAGAGCACCGCTGAACAGGGCCCCGCCGTGCAGAAGAGCACCGCTGAACAGGGCCCCGCCGTCTCAAGCACCGCTCCGCTGGGCCCCGCCGTCTCAAGCACCGCTCCGCTGGCCCCTTCCTGTCAAGCACCGCTCCGCTGGGCCCTTCATCTCAAGCACCGCTCCGCTGGGCCCCGCCGTCTCAAGCACCGCTCCGCTGGGCCCTTCATCTCAAGCACCGCTCCGCTGGGCCCTTCCTGTCAAGCACCGCTCCGCTGGGCCCGCCATCTCAAGCACCGCTCCGCTGGGCCCTTCATCTCAAGCACCGCTCCGCTGGGCCCTTCCTGTCAAGCACCGCTCCGCTGGGCCCGCCATCTCAAGCACCGCTCCGCTGGGCCCTTCCTGTCAAGCACCGCTCCGCTGGGCCCCGCCGTCTCAAGCACCGCTCCGCTGGGCCCCGCCATCTCAAGCACCGCTCCGCTGGGCCCTTCCTGTCAAGCACCGCTCCGCTGGGCCCCGCCATCTCAAGCACCGCTCCGCTGGGCCCTTCCTGTCAAGCACTGCTACGCTGGGCCCCACCGTCTCAAGCACCGCTCCGCTGGGCCCCGCCATCTCAACTACCGCTACGCTGGGCCCTTCCTGTCAAGCACCGCTCCGCTGGGCCCCGCCGTCTCAAGCACCGCTCCGCTGGGCCCCGTCATCTCAAGCACCGCTCCGCTGGGCCCTTCCTGTCAAGCACCGCTCCGCTGGGCCCCGCCGTCTCAAGCACCGCTCCGCTGGGCCCTTCCTGTCAAGCACCGCTCCGCTGGGCACCGCCGTCTCAAGCACCGCTCCGCTGGGCCCTTCATCTCAAGCACCGCTCCGCTGGGCCCTTCCTGTCAAGCACCGCTCCGCTGGGCCCTTCATCTCAAGCACCGCTCCGCTGGGCCCTTCATCTCAAGCACCGCTCCGCTGGGCCCCGCCGTCTCAAGCACCGCTCCGCTGGGCCCTTCATCTCAAGCACCGCTCCGCTGGGCCCTTCCTGTCATGCACTGTTAACGGTTCACTGTGCCCACCATGCCTCCTCCTTGACCAGTGGAGACTGTAATCCACCTGATGGACTGTGGCTTTGCACTTCCCAGGATGGAACAGTGGGCAAGCCACCCACTGTAGAGACTTGAGAGACTGTGGCTTTGCACTCCCCAGGATGGCCGGGTGGGCATCCCACCCACTGTAGAGACTTGAGAGACTGTGGCTTTGCACTCCCCAGGATGGCCGGGTGGGCATCCCACCCACTGTAGAGACTGGAGAGACTGTGGCTTTGCACTCCCCAGGATGGCCGAGTGGGCATGGTGGCCCCTTCGTGGATCTGGCGTCGTGGGATCATGTGGCTGTGGTGTCCCCCCCCTTCCATTCCCCCTGAGGTGCCTGTAGTTTTTTCATCAGATGCCCCTGCAGTGTTCTCTCCAAAGGACTCAGGTCTCCTGTGTGGGCTTTGCCCTTGTGTTGCTACACTTTGGCCCACGGACACTTTGAATCTCGTTAGTTGTGCAGGACTTATTGCCTCGGTATTTCGTATGCACTGGATATTGATTTTGGATATTTGAGTTGTTATTGCTATTTGACCGTGACTTATCAGTGGTTTTTCTTTCCCATAAATTTCGAGTCACTATTTAATTATGTCCTTGTTTTCTTTACGGGGGTTTGGGTGGTTTCACTGTGACTTGTTGGTCTGCATTGGTGTGTACATGGTTTGGAGGGGTGGGTGTATCGCGTATGTGTGTGCACGTGACCTTTCGTCCTCCCCCCTCCCCTGTGTCGTAGGTGCAGTACTCACCGTTGTCGTCTGCGCCGGCGTTCGTACTCGTGGTAGATGAGCAGGTAGACGAGAGCAGGTAGGATGTTTAATTCGGGTTCCATGCTGTCCTCCTTCCTCGTGGAGTGCGTAGAGGTGCGCGTTTTCCCGTTCGTAGTCTGTTTCCGCCGTGTTTTTATCGGCGGTGCTCCCGCCCCGGAAAAGGTGGCGGATTGGCCGGTCATGATAGTGTGGGCGGAACATTGTCTGCCGCCTGTCTGTTGGCGGTGACCGCCGCGCTGTTTGTCGGTCCCGCCGTGGCGGTCGGAGTGTTAAGTTGGCGGGCTGTGTTGGCGGTTCCCGCCAGGGTCAGAATTCAATTTTTTGGACCGCCGGCCTGTTGGCGGGTTGGCCGCCGCTTTATCACCGACCGCCAGGGTTAGAATCACCCCCTATGTGTCAACTTGCGAAAAATGTCAAAAGGGAAAATCCAACAGATCAGCTCCACACGGGCTTCTAAGATCTCTACCCACAGCTCTTCACCCATGGCATACTGTTACTATGGATCTTATAGTAGATCTTCCCAGTCGTCAGGGCTATAATACTATTTTGGTTTTTGTGGACACTTTCACTAAGATGGCACATTTCATTCATTTAAAGAGTATCACATGAGCCTCACAAGTTGCTCAGCTATTTACACAACATTTGGTATGAGCTCATGGGATTCCCAAAATTCTTGTATCTGACCGGGGACCCCAATTCATTTCCCACTTTTGGAGAGCTTTCCCTAAGCGGTTAGGAATTGAGTCACCTTTTTCTACCAGCTATCACCCAGAAACAGATGGGCAAACAGAGAGAGTAAATCAAAAGTTAGAACAATACTTGAGACTCTATTTATTTGATCAGAAGGAGGAATGGTCGGAGATGGTTTGAGCAGCTGAATTTGCCTATAATAATGCTGTGTATTACACTGCCGGGTTTCCCCCCTCTTATCTAAATCAGGGCAGGCATCCTAATGTCATTTTGGGAAAAGTAGACAACACAGTTTTGAAGATTTAGTAAAAAAAATTACAAACTACCTTAATGAGTGCTGAGAAAAACATAACCCAAGCAAAGATTTCATGTAAAGTTCAGGCCGATAAAAGAAGAAGAGAGAGTCCCATTTTTACAAGAGGTGACAAAGTTTGGTTATCCACAAGACATTTACATCTCAAAGAGAATCCTACGTTTCAGCCTCGAGTCCATTTAAAGTGGATAAAATGATTAATCTGGAGGCAGTTAAACTACAGTTACCATCACATTTAAAAATACATCCATTCTTTTATTTTTCATTGTTAAAGAACAGTCATCCAGGTTTACGATATAACACTCCTCCAATTCCAATTCAGATTAACTGTGCAGATGAATATGAAGTACATCAGGTTTTGGGTTCCAAAATAAAAAAGGGCAAGTTGTACTATTTAATTGACTGGAAAGGATGTGGTCCAGAAGAAAGATCTTGGGAACCTCAGAATAATGTGCATGCTTCAAGATTAATAAATGACTTTCACAAAAGTAATCTAGGCAAACCTAAAGTGGAGAACCGTTCTTTGAGGGGGAGTTCTGTCAAGAATCCTCAGAGTTGCAATGCTTTGACTTCTGTGAAAAATGGAAGAAGAGCAAAATATTTCCAATGTAAAAAGTATCCATAGTGGCAGAGGCAGCGTCCTTATTGGAAGGTATTGTGTTGAGTTGTATTACAGTCATTGCACAGACAGAGGCATCCAAGATGGTCACAAGGTTGTTCTGGCACAAGTTGCAGTTCTAGTGTTGCTCTTCCAAAATCGAGTTGTTAATAGGTGAGCGAGGCTTCAGTGCCGCACACTTCAACTGAGTTGGGAGGCGAAATGAGAGAGCGCTTATGCTGAGGTAAAAGGTTTCAGCGAAGGCACCGTAGTTCAAAGGATTTGACAAACAATTCAAGTAAGCCACAGATAATCCTTAACTATGTAAAGTCAACGAAACTGTCAAGGCAATTTGTAGTGTCCTGAGAATTCCGATTGGGTGCTATGGTAAACATTTGATAGGAACAATTCAAAAGCTGACAGAGAGCATATTGATAACTGTATTAACTGTATCAAGACGTTAAAGGCTTGAAGTAGTCAGCAGGGTTTTCGAGAGCTGTCAGCTGGGTTTCAAGAATCGGACATGACAAGAACAATTTAAATGCATCGTATGTGTTGTTAACTTTTTTAACAACAATAAGGTCCAGAGGTATTCAAAGGCCTTGGTGAAAATATATCGTAAAGAAGGCCTCAAACAAAATATTATTACCTATGAATAAATATTTAAAAGACAGTCAATAAGAATTCCAGTTTCATAAGTCATATGACAATACTTAATTCTATATTTATAAATATAGCAACCACTATTCACAGAAGGAAATTAAGGCAAGAATGAACTAATGATACATGCCTAAAGAAACAAAGATACTCAACAAGAAAAAAGTAAATTGACTATTATCTCAATCATATACACATAGTCCATCATGTAATCTTTTTATTATTAACACTGATATATGCCAGATGAGAGAGAGAGAGAGAGAGAGGCAAATTCCTCCGACAAATCAGGTAGAGTGTGGAGTATAATAGAAGAAAAAAACAAATTAATTGTTGGTAATGTTATAGGTGTTAGAGAAAACAATTGTGATTGTAATCTTTCAGGTGTTGCTTCAAGATAAATATAGAAGAGTCTAGCAGACTGAACAAAAGAAGAAGTGGACCTCTGAGGCAGTCTCCCTTTACCCCACTCCCTTTTTCCTTCCAGGGTGCTCAAAATGAGGAACTATTCATTGCGAGTAGCCTGGGTTGGGAATTGAGGATAAAACTTCTGCTCCAGAGGGAATCGAACTAAGGTACACTGACACTCATATCTATTTTTCTTCTACCTCTCCTAGTAAGAGAGCCTGAATCAGTTGTTTTTGTTGTTGGTACCCGTGGGATCCTCGAGAAGTCGCCCCACCATTGGAGGAGCCAGGTATACCCCCCCCGAGAGGAGCTGCAGAGGATAGAAACTGCACCGCTTGGACGCGGGTGGCTGACTTGCCTGAGAGTATGTGCAGGGAGATTACCAGAAATCTCCCCGCTAACGAGATCAGTGTGTGTGCCCCCCTTCTTTTAGTGGAATTTCTTTGGGGGCACTCACGGCTGGCAGGATGGGAATCCTCATTGAAAGTCCCATTCCTGCCAAAGCTGTCCATTGCCGTAATTTTGGTATTAGGAGCACAAGAGCTCCTGTGGTGAGTGTGGTGGACTGTGATCCACCGTGTAACCTATAATAGGATCGCTGGGCCTATACACGTGTATCCTTCCTTAAGACATGCTGCATATTGATGTTCCCATGCTGATATAGGTCTTACTTGCTGCAGAGAGGGACATGGAACGCTGTTCAGGGAACACTGTGGTATGCACAATGTCTTTTCTATGATATTTTTGAGCCGTATGGAGTTGTTTCCTTTTCATGAACTCTCACAAGGATGTTTTATGTGACATGTGCACTCATAATGATGATGACCTGACAACTGAATGTTTAGCAGGGTGTTACTGATTTATGTGATGATCTAACCACTTTTTGCTTAGCAGAGTATTACTGGTTTATGTTGTTTTTGGTCTCTGATGTTTTGTGTTTAAGCAATACAGTTTATTTTTATATAACTTATTGTGGAGTCTCTTTTGTGGTGTATGTATTGTGTTACTGGGTTGTGTGTGTAGTGCAAATGCTTTCCACATTGCTTCTTGGATAGGCCTGACTTCTCCTGCCAAGCTACCAAGGGGGTGAGCAGGGGTTATCCTAGATGTGTAGCTCCATTGCCCTGATAAGAATGGTGGTTCTTGCCTGGCTCAGGTGCCTACCCAAGCCAACCTGGAACCCCATTTCCAACATGGAATAAAGGACAATTTATTCTTTTTGAGTCGAGTATTGTTGCACTTCGAATTCTAGATGGCCATCAATTTTGAGGTGAGGAGGTGCTGGGAAGGGTCGGGTTTGGGCATGATAGGGTTGGGGTAAGGAGACATGAAACAGTGGGTAACACAGCATATCTTCAGGTAGTTGTAATTTGACTGACATTGGATTAAGGGGCATATTTATACTCCGTTTGCACCGAATTTGCGTCGTTTTTTTCGACGCAAATTCGACGCAAAACTAACTCCATATTTATACTTTGGCGTTAGACGCGTCTAGCGCCAAAGTTCCTGGAATTAGCGTCATTTTTTTGCTTGAACACCTTCCTTGCGTTAATGATATGCAAGGTAGGCGTTCCCGTCTTAAAAAATGACTGCAATGCTATTGCGTCGGATTTATACTCCAGGGCAAAAATGACGCCCGTGAGTGGGCGGGTCTAAAAAACCCGCATTTGCGCCGGATTTTAGCGCCTGGGTCAGGGCAGGCGTTAAGGGACCTGTGGGCTCAGAATGAGCCCAGAGGTGCCCTCCCCTGCCCCCAGGGACACCCCCTGCCACCCTTGCCCACCCCAGGAGGACACCCAAGGATGGAGGGACCCACCCCAGGGACATTAAGGTAAGTCCAGGTAAGTATTTTTTTATTATTTTTTTTGTGCCATAGGGGGGCCTGATTTGTGCCCCCATACATGCCACTATGCCCAATGACCATGCCCAGGGGACAGAAGTCCCCTGGGCATGGCCATTGGGCAAGGGGGCATGACTCCTGTCTTTGGTAAGACAGGAGTCATTTCAATGGGGGATGGGCGTCGTAAAAAAATGGCGCAAATCGGGTTAAGACGTTTTTTTTGCCTCAGCCTGACTTGCCCCATTTTTAGACGCCCAAACGCCATTTTTCCCTACGCCGGCGCTGCCTGGTGTACGGGTTTTTTTTTCACGCACACCAGGCAGCGCCGGTCGGCTAACGCCGGCTAACGCCATTCAATAAATACGGCGCCCGCATGGTGCTTCAGAATGGCGTTAGCCGGCGCTAATTTTTTTGGCGCAAAACTGCGTTAGCGCAGTTTTGCGTCAAAAAGTATAAATATGGGCCTAAGTACTTTCACAATGTCTTCAGGCCTCAACACCATGGTTGTAATTTGCATGGCCCTTGAAGCCGTAGATGTTTATTAACAGCCACACCTGATCACCCACCTTATTCCCGGTTGTTGTATGCGAGGTTTGCATGCATGTCTTTCCATATATGTATTGGTCTGATGAAGGTACTTACGTGCCGTTCATTGGATTTTGGACAATTGATTTAAAAAGGCCTGCAATGAGGGAACCAAATTCTTAACATTTGGCATAAGTTCTGGTAACATACAAGGATTGGTGACAGGCACACAATAGAAAGGAGACACCTTAGTAGTGGACTGTTCCACATTCCTGTATATAACTTTTACCAGGAGTAGCAGATTTTCTCATTCTGATAGATATGAGGTTAGCAAACATAATAACATCTGTTCCAGGGCTTGATTTACTCATTCTGTCTGGCCATCTCTCTGTGGGTGATAGGCAGACAAGAGGTAAGCATTTTATATCCAAGGATTTGTACAGATGTTGTCAAAATTGTGACACAAATTGGGGGCCTCTGTTAGACATAAGAACAAATAGGAAGCCATGTAGTCATAAAACATGTGTTGAAAGTGTATTAGCAGTTGGGACTTGTTTGGGGGTATTCAATGTGCCATTTTTGAGAATAGGTCCACTAACACCCATATTGTGGTATACCCACTGAATTTAGGTAAGTCTGTTATAAAGTCCATACTGATGGTGTGCCATGGATTGGGTGACACTGACAAAGGATGCAACAACCCGACTGGTGAAGTATAGACTGCTTTGTTTGGGTGCTCATTGGGCAGGTTTTAACATGCTTGTGCACATCATGGGATAAGGTAGACCACCAAAACCATCTTGTGCAATTGGCGATGGTTTTCTGTAATCCTAGATGCCCTGCCAATATTATGTTGTGACACCAATTTAAAACCTCTTGTTGGAGTTCATCAGTGGGTACATACAAATTGCTGCCATGATTAGGAAGCCAATCCTGCACCAAATTGTCTTTGCCTTTTAACTACTCATTAATATCTGTTTGTGTAATACTCAGTTTCACCTTATTCAAAAAGTGTTGTTTGGTGCAGGTACATACAACGTGCTCTGGACCTAGAAATTTTGTGGAGAAATGTTTGCTTGTTCCTGTGGGGCATTACCCAGCATGATTACAAATTTGCCCTGGTCTGTTGTGCTCCAGGGTGATACATAATAATGAAATTAAATTCACTCCAAAATAAGAGCCACAAAGTTTGTCTAGGTGTCAGTACCTTAAGGAACCTAAACAATTTAAAGTTTTTATGGTCAGTGTAAATTGTGACTGCATGGACTGCACCAAGAAAGTAATGACGCTACTCCTGGAAACATAGTTTTATTGCAAGCAACTCCCTCTCTGTTATTGTATAACTTTGTTGGTGGGAAGGATCTTTTTAGAAAAATATGCAATTGGTTGCATGTGTTCTGTGGTGGGGTCTTGTTGTGACAGGATGCCTTCCATAGCCACATGTGAGGCATCAGCCTCCACAAAGTATGAGTGCATAGGATCGCAGTATCGAAACACTGGGCGGTGGTGAATTTTTCTTTTCACATGCAGGTCCAGCTTTGTGCACATCGTGGAATTAGGTGCCTGATCCAGAAGGACAGGAATCAATGGTAAGGGGTTCCTGTTTTCCACTGTCACCTTATTACATGCCCTATAATTGATGCATGCATGTAGACCCCCAGGAGAGAAGTCTGGAGAGGAGAAATTACTATTAAAGGCTAAGGCTAACAATTCATCCCGATATTGTTTTAAATGTTTAGTCTCAGGTTTTGAGAGCCCATAAACGTGTCAGCATGGGAAATTGGTGTCTGGGATTAAACTGATGTGACAGTTGAACTCTCTGTGGGGCAATATCTGAGTGGCTTTCAATAAAAAAGGACCTCATTTGACATGTTTAGCCCCCGACTTTCTACCTGCTATTTGCAGTGCCTATGGACACTGCTAAACAGGTTTTGTGGGTCAGATCTCTTTCCCAAAACTGTTGTGATGCATTTGCACAACTGGCAACAACGTTTGCTGCCAAAAGTCCCTAATAAATGATACTTAGGTACCCAGGGCATGGGGTACTTAGGGTAAGCCCCTAAGAACAGCAGCACGGATTGTGCCACCCTCAGGGACCATGTATCCAAGAGCACCCAGCACTGCCATTGCAGTGTCCTGTTGCAGTCCTAAAATGCAAACATGACATCGCACACAGCCTGTGGCCTGCTCACTGCACACTGCATGCAAAATAGGTAAGCCACCCCTCTGCCAGGCCTTCCAGCACTAAAGCAGGGTGCACTATACTGCATGTGTGGGCATAGATGCATGTGCAGTATGCCCCTACTGTGTCCTTCCAAACCTGGGACATATTAGTTGAACAGAGCAGTCATTTCGAATGCACTGGTCTGTATGGGTTTTACAGCTAAATGATGGCCACTCTACACCCTGGGTTGTATCAAACAACTCAGAACAATAAATCCAGTACTGGATTTAGTGCAAAATGTACCCCATGGCAACCTTAGAGGTGAACCCCAACAAAAGCTAACTAAGCCTGGATTGGTTGCTGGCTGGTCCTAATCAGCCTGCCACAACCAGACAGGATTCTTGAACCCTGGGGTGAGGACCGGAAAACAAAGCCCTTCCTGGGCAGAGGTGCTACATCTCCTCCTCCAGGAATGTGCTTGCCTACGAGCTTTAAAGAGCTTGCCACCCCTGAAACTCAACCCTCAGGTCTGCTGCTACCAGCAGATGGCTGCCTCCATTGCAAACCCCTACTTTTGGTGGGAGCAACGATGGGTAAATGCACAGAGACCAGAAGGAGTGGCCACCCCTGACCGGCACCACCGCCAAGGTGTTGCAGTTGAGGTGATCTCTCCATTTCCTTTTCCTCCATCCATAGTAGGGAAATAGCCTATCAGGGCTAGGGATGTGACTTCTACCCACAGGAGGTGTTCACCCTAAGGTAAATGGCTCATATGACCCATTGGCCACTACTAGGTACTCCTTGAAATGCCCCCTAAATGAAGCATTTAGTGGGCATTCCTAGACCTGCAGATCAGATTCAATGGACACAAGAAGGACAGCAACAAAGAAGACTCAAGGGTTGAGAACTGAAGTCCTGCTGCATCAATAAAACGGCACCAAACCCTGCCTACTCCACATAGGAACTCTCCAATCACTGAATGGTTGACTGAACTGTGTAATAGCCAGGTGTACTGGACCTCCAATGTCAGACACCCAGAAGAAAAGTCCACTCCGGACTTACCGAGCACCAAAAGCAAGCACCTATCAAGATACTTTAGCACACATATGAACCACACCCAGAGTGGCCCTGCTGACCTGCAATCCACCCTCCAAGTGACATGCCTCTTGGTTCTAAGTGAACCTCTGCGCACAGCTCTTGCAGTCAAATGGTGACATTGGTAAAAGCATTGCCTAATTTTATATGCATTTTTAAAGTTTTAAAGTTTTCTCCCATTGATTCCTATGGTACATAATTATGCAAAAAAATACTATTTTTGCTAAACTTTGAAAAATCAAAACTTAAAAAGTACTTACCCAATTCTGATGATCTTGGTCTTAAACAGTTTATAAAAATCTGAAGTATTTTTGTAAATTGGTCTCAAGTTATTCTTTTGAGTGTGTGTCCACATGTATTGATACTGTGAGTACAACAAATACTTGTCACTTCTCCAAGAATGGCCTAACTGCTCGACCAAGTTATCACAAAAATTAAAGCATAAGGTGGTCTAGTTTTTAATCTGTAAACCAAGGTGGAATTTCATTAAGTCTCTGCACAGTGCACATCAGTTTTTGTACATTATATAGAGAGCCATCCTCCTACACTTTTTTTGTCAAATACATCTTGAACATCCAAATATTCTGTTGGCAGGTTACTATAAGGTTCTGCTACCATTGCTATGCAAGTTATAGGTAGAATAAGGTCTTGTGTCATACTGTAGTATTTGGAACAACAACGATGTGATCCCACAGTTACCATGCACAATGACTAGCCAATAAGGGGATTATGAAGTTGCAGCCAGAGTATTCCCAGGATAGCTCCAAAAAGTGGGTGTGTCCATTAGGTAAAAAGACAATGGGGGTCATTCTGACCGCGGCGGACGGCGGTCGCCGCCCGCCACGCGGCTCCCGCCGAAAGACCGCTCTGCGGTCAAAAGACCGCTCTGCGGTCAAAAGACCGCGGCGGTCATTCTGGCTTTCCCACTGGGCTGGCGGGTGACCGCCGAAAGTCCGCCCGCCAGCCCAGCGGGAAACACCCTTCCCACGAGGACGCCGGCTCAGAATTGAGCCGGCGGTGTGGGAAGGTGCGACGGGTGCAGTTGCACCCGTCGCGAATTTCAGTGTCTGCTAGGCAGACACTGAAATTCTTTTTGGGGCCCTCTTACGGGGGCCCCTGCAGTGCCCATGCCATTGGCATGGGCACTGCAGGGGCCCCCAGGAGCCCCGCGGCACCCCCTACCGCCATCCTGTTCCCGGCGGGAGAACCGCCAGGAACTGGATGGCGGTAGGGGGTGTCAGAATCCCCATGGCGGCGGAGCATGCTCCGCCGCCATGGAGGATTCTCAAGGGCAGCGGAAAGTCGGCGGGACACCGCCGACTTTCCGTTTCTGGCCGCGGCTGAACCGCCGCGGTCAGAATGCCCAGCGGTGCACCGCCAGCCTGTTGGCGGTGCTACCGCCGACCTCCGCCATGGCGGTAATTACCGCCAGGGTCAGAATGACCCCCAATGTCTCAGTATGCCAGTTTTCATAGATCTGGACTATGGGAGCAGTCTGGTATGTGATCAACCCTGATGTTAAGTCAGAACCATTGACCGCCCTCACAAGTTCTGGTTCTTATTTCTTAACTTGAGGAATTTTCAAGTTACTGGTTAAAGTCAGATCCAGGAATTTTCTAGTAGCTCATGGATACAAGAGCATGGGCAAACATCTTCTTTTGTTGAGAAAAAAATACCATGATAACCAGAATGGTTAAATTACTTCAAATTCTGTCTGCCGTATGAGCCAAAGAGTGTGAGGTTAGTGCATGAGACCCACATGTCCAACTGACCTCGGATTTAATTGAGTGTGCTAGTTTCGCTGCTAGTTTTCAGTGGCTATTGCTCCACCTTTGGGTTTGACAGTACAATCATGGGCAAAATGCCCTTCTTTTCTGCAATAGATATCCAAGCTCAACTTCCTCCACTGTTCTTTTTTGTCACTAGATACAGGACATCTTGTTCCTCCAATTCGCATGGGTTCTACCGAGTCATGGGCCTTCACTTCAGCCTTTTTTCATTTTGAATGGACCACCAAGAGTTTGGGTTCACTCTTAGGTCACTCAACCTTCCGTTTAGAGAGTCCATGATCAAGCCTGTCCTTTGAATCAATAAATTCAGAACACTCAGTAGAGGGATCTACAATATGAGCTAGAGAATCCTTCAACTCATTCCTTAGCCCTCTATAAAGCAGTAATGTACACTTTTCCTCAGGCCACTGGGTTTCAGTGACTAACCTTCCAAGGGCTGTGATGTAAGAAAGTTAATCCTTGCCCTCTCGCAAATTCAGTAGCTCATTGTCACTGGCCTGAATGTAGGTATGTTTAGCAAACAGGTGACGCATAGCATCTCAAAATCTTAGATAGTCATAAAGCAGTGGATCATTATTGTCAATGAGACAGATTGCCCAGTTTGCGGCGTTACCTCCTACATACGGAATAATAAAGGCTATTCAAGCTGCATTAGATGGGAAGGCGGCAGGCTTACACAAAAATTTTAATTGACATTAGCACCAAAAGGCATTAAACGTATCACTATTGCCAAAAAAGTGCTCCAGTGGCATAAGTGGCACTGAGCTAGGTGTATTTACTGTAATATTAATGGGGTTGGTCCCCTGGGTCACGGCAAAGGAACAATGCTAGGATCTATATTGGCAAAATGGATTGTCTGCATAATGGGTTGTTTCTCCTTAGGAATAGCCCCTGATTCTTACCAGGGAGAATGAAGTGGCTGGTAGCAAATCAATTTGTTTTTTTAGAAACTGATGTTCTTGCTGCAAGGGATGTACCAGGCTCTGCATCTCCCCGAAGGCTCGGGCTAAATCTAAAATATTGGTGATTCTTCACGGGGAATGCCTGGTAATGCCTGGACTATATCATAGGCATCTATCCCCCCATGAAGGTCCATGTATGCTGGATGGAAAGTTGTGAGTTGGATTGACTTTCTGTTGGGCCACTCACCAGTAACACTTATCCGCAGAGGCAATGTTGGACCCACACTCACTTCCAATGCTGCATCTGATCAAAGATGAGACCTTGCGTCAGGTACTAACCCAGGAGGGAAGGGGGATGGGACGAAATATTAAAGAGAGAGATTGACTTGCGTTTCTGCTGTGGATGTCCAATTGTAGCTGTGCTGTGGGATATCCAATTGTAGGTGTGCATCTAACTATGGGTAACTAGGAATGAACAAACACAGAAATAGATTAATACCAACCCTGTACTTTGCGTTTTATATGTTACATATCCAAAAAGGCTGTCTTTTTTATGTGACACACTTACTGCAATCTCTTCTCTCAATAAATAAGTTCAATTCTACTGTTGTGTGCAAGCACGGAGCTTAGATCACTCGAAGAACCAGTGAACACAAAATAACCAGCCACTACACATTACAGTAGTTTCATGTGTAGCATGGCTGCATTTAACCAAGTTCATGAAAGAGGTTTTAAGTCTTAACTTTCTAATGCTGTTGGAAGTGTGCTTCTTTTAATTCCGGAAATATTTGGCAATTGAAACTGTTCTGGACTTAGGAAAGTGCACTAACCTTTCTTGCGGTACTTATCCCTTTCTACTTGTTTTTTTTTGCAGTAACTGATATAAGCCACTCGAGGCGTCAGTTAGGGAAGATGCCAGGGAAGGAGAGCATAAATCGCCACAAAAGGAAAACTGCAGCTGCAGAAATAAGCCAATCGGGGAGAATGTGAAAGTGAAGGGGTGGTAGCATGATGTCCGAGTCCAACCCTGATGAGTGGGAGATCCTGCTGCAACTGGGCCAGGAGCAGAGGCTCCTGGGGAGGTCTGCCCAGATATCCTGGCTGTAGGTGGGTGCGGCGCAAAGGCTCCATGGGAGGCCAGACAGGAGAACAGATCTCTCCCGTAGTCAAAGCCAAGTGGTGACTGATGTTTTGCCAACTGTATTTCTAGCTGTATTCCCATGTTTTTACCAAGAAACGTGTAATTGGGAACACCTGCCACAGAATCATCATCAATCACTTCCTCTGAGGCATAAGCATGAGTCAAATTATTACAGCAGAGTGACTAAGCGTAAGTGCATGTTTATCAAAAACAAGTCCAAGCATTACCTCAGACTCATAAGCATGAGTCAAATTCCTACAGCAGCATGACTAAGTGTAGTGCATGTTTATCACTAGCACAACAGCATACATGGATTAATGTACTATAGTAAGCATACTTGTGAACATAAACAGACAAGGCACTGGGGAATCACTCTCATCGTACAAAGCAGCCCATGGGATGATGGCATGGTTGAAGGTGTGCCACACTGAAGCATATATGAGATGTGTTGGTGCAAGGGCTCATGGTCATGACAGATTTCCTGTTATCTCCCGCCGTAGTTTTGCCTCCTGGAAATGAGAGGGGTTGACTTGTCACATTGGTTAAATTAAATCTCAGGGTAAGAATATTTGTTGTAGACTCAGCCAGCCATTCTTTTCAAGCTCTGTTTATCAAGAACAGCCATAGCTCCTCCTGTTTTTATTTGGACACATTTTAAATTATCGATTTCTCAAATTCCTATTGTTGTCTGTTTGAATAACTATTTAGATTTATCATGGGCTTGGAGTTAGCAGGGGCGTTTAACACATTTCAACCATGGCTTTTATTATGTGGGGATTTCATTGCCAAGCTTAGGGATGAGCTAATGGAGCCGGGCTGTTGGAGCTTGGCCACCAAAAGTGTATGTTTGGTTGACAGGGGGCTGGCACTGAGAAAATCTGGTCCCATGTCAGATTTTGTATATGTTACTGATGACTTTCAGGGTGCAGGGACTAGCAAACCAACCTACAGGGGATGGGTCCGGGTGTCAGTAATAGACTGTATATTTGCCTCAAAGCAACCTTTGCAGAGATGTTTAAATGGGGGGGTTGCAAAAGCCCGGTGGGGTTACTATAACGCTGTTTCGACTGATGGGGCCTTCCCATTGTGCAGTGGTAAAACACCTTCTGCACACAATGTTATTAACCAACATTCTAGAGATAGATTCCAGGATGTCTGGCACCTTAAAGATACTAATGCCACACTGGGTCTCTTAATCAAAAAATAATTTGCCTGTATTTTTGGGGAGCCTAGGTGAGGACAGAGGGGAAGTCCTTTCTGCCAGCTATCAACTTGTATGTATTAATATTAAGAGCCATCTGCTGAAACCAGTTGATTCCGAACTAGACGATCCATGCTGGTTTGATGTTAGTTGCTTAGTGGGTAACTGTTGTTTGAGGAAGTCATTGTTGGGGACCCCTATAGCTGCTGGGGAGGTTCAAGAAGCTAGGTTAGCCTCTAAGCGTGCTCTTAAGGAGAGGAAAAATTCTCTGAGGAAGAGACTGGGACAGACTTGAACTCACAGATGCTCGGAATAGCAGTAAGGTATTCTGGGACACTGTTAATAGGCTTCGACAATGGGACATCTACACCAATTAACTCCTGATGGGCAATATCTTATTTATTTTATTTTTTATTTTTTTTAACTTTTGGTACATTCGAAACATTGAACCATATCCTCATTTGCACACATTGGCTGGTCCCCCCCACAATACTTTATGATATGACATTTCTGAGTTAGTCCGTTTCCCAACTTGCAAAGGTGCAATAAGTGTGCCACATAGCTATTCATCATATTCATAGTAACTTTGCAAATACTTTTCTCGTAGCTTAGGCTGCACCAATGCTATTCCTGAGTGCTCAGGGAGACATCCTGCCCTGTGCCTTCATGTTCAGCAATACTTGAAATCATCTCTTGCCATGTCAGCATATCCCCCTCAAGATGTTCATCTCTCCTAGCCCGCCTTAAGCAAATTTCTCCTGCCAACGCCCATTCTTTGACGTCTATACATCAACTTTGTATACTTGGACCCCGTGCACCTATCCAAGTAATCACCAACTTTCGCCTGGCCAACACCAGCACCAACTGCAGAAATTTCCTTTGCATTTTTTTACCTTTTGTTCTCTTAACATCTCCCAAAAGGCACTGCATAGAAGTTTGTTCCACACTCACCGCCTTCACCTCTCCCAAAGCTCGGACCACTGCCTCCCAGAAAGTTTGTACTATGTGACAGTCCCAGGCTAAGTGCAAGAAAGTTGCTGGTTGCGCATAACAGTGGGGGCAGCCGTCTTCTCTGCTAGGTTATTCTGTATAAGAAGGCCAGAGTGACATACATGCGTTAATATAATTAAAATGTATCAACTTAAATCTGGCATTATAGGTTCCCTGATGGAGCAAAGCACATATTGCCTTCCACTGCTCCTCCCCCAATGGCTCAGGCAGGTCATCATCCCATGCCACCTGTGCTTGCAACACAGGCTTGAGCGTATCTGCTATCATGGCTTTACATATGTGTGATATAAGATGACCGGTCTCCCGTATTCCAGGAACACCCGGAGCCGGACCGATGAGGGCGGGGCCTCCAGGAGAGTGGGCCATATCTCCTGGGTTATATGAAGGATGCTGGCGTATGTTAAGAACTGTCCCGAAAGTATCCTGTGCCACCTTGAATGTGAGAAAGGTCTTGCCCGGGTAGAGGTCCGCAAGAGTCAAGCACCCAGCCTCCTGCCAAGGTTGAGGATCCACCGTGGCGGCCAAGTGTTGGAAGATGGGTAATATCTTAGTCCGGGAATGGGTGAAGCTTTTTACTTCCATCTATCATTTGCCTGATGATGAGATGTGTATTGACAGACTATTTGAACATTCGTCTCACTTACCTCTCTTCAGGTCTCACTTTAGGAATTTGAGGATGCAATAAGAATTAGCCCAAGTGAGAAGGCTCCAGGGCCCGGTGGGATCCCCATGGACATACTTAAAAGTAACTTAGACTTGTGGGGTACCCTAATTACTAATTTATTTACCAACTCTCTGTGTACCTTGGTCCCAAAGTACTGGACCATTCAACGATATTTCCAATCTTTAAAAAAGGTGATAGAGGGTCCCCTAAATGCTACAGGCCAATATCCCTCATGGATAGCTCTGTCAAAGTTATGGGAGGGTTATTTTCAACTACCTACAGACCTGGGTTAATGACAATAAAATCCTGTATCCCTGTCAGTATGGCTTCTGTTGTGGCTAGGTACAGTGGAGCAGTGCCAGAACTTGCACTTGATTGTGAGTAAGTACCATCACCAGGAGATGCCCACTGTACCTGGCCTTCATTGACCTATCTTCTGCATTCATCCACATGAACAGAAGTAAACTGTGGCTGTCTTTACTTAACTTAGGGAGAGAAGTTTCCTTTGTTAGTTTCTTTATTCCCTGGAAGAACATTTAGGGGGCAGGGTGCAGTGTGGATGGTAAGATGAACTCTCTGATGTCTTCCACTAGCTATAGGGGTGCACCAGAGGTGCATTTTGGCACCCCTTCTTTGTATCATTTATATTGATGACCTTAGGAATCAACTGACAATTTCTACTAGGGATGTACCTAAAGTTGCAAATTCCCTCGTCCTTGCATTATTATATACCGACTACGTAGTTTGAACAACTGGGGCATCCTGTGCTTTGTGCACCCTGGTTGAATCTTTTGTAGCATTTATGGACAGCCTGGATATGTCGACCAATTGTTGTAAGTCCCTTATAATGGCTTGCAGGCCTGGTAGGAAATCCATGATGTCCTTAAAGCTGCAAGAGCAACATCTGAGCTTGATGCAGAATTTCTGCTACTGGGATGTTATTTTTGATGCCACTAATTCTTGGGAACCACAAGTGAATGAAGCACATGTGAAATTAGGAACGGCGGCAGGGTCCCTATTTAACCAAACCCAGAAGGGCAGTAGGGACACCATCTCTCCATATCTATAAATTTGCAGTTGCAATGTGTCCCTGTCGCTCTCCAGGTATAACTCTATTTGCACTCCGAGCCTCACTTGGAATTTGTCTCTGACACCATTAAGCTGACCCCTGTCTGCTTTGGATGAGTATGTGGACCAACAATAAAGCAGGTTTTAACAGAGACGTCATCTCGGACTGCTCAGTCAAGATAAGGGCCTTTCCATCCTCTGGCTATACTATGTCAGCAAATCTTTTGTTGACATCGACCTGTCTGAAATGTTTACTGCCCCAGGCATCATTAGAAAATCAAATAAGAGACTGGTTATGTCCCGTCACACAGAATATGCATTCTCTCACAGTACCAATGAAGCCCTTAGTAAGCACTCCACCCGCAATTACTTTATTACCTTATCTACAGGTGACCCAGCCCTATCCTTAACTCTGAATATTACACACTAGGGGGGGGGGTCTCTTCTTTTTAGATTTAGAACAGCTACAGTGCGGAGCTTAGTGTGCTTCCCTGAGGGGGGAAGGTATTGGACCGTAGGCTGGCCCCTGTCCGTGTGACGGGATGGCTGAGCAATCAGTTTTGTACTTTAAGTTCTTTTGTAACTTTTATCCTAAATTCTTATAACTCTGTTTTAAGCACATTGTGAAATCTTTGGCCTTTAAGAAGTGCAGTGGGGTTCTAAGGTACCTACAGATGTTGTGCAACCAATTTATCGGTCTTAGTGTTTGCTGCTTTCTTAAAATTTCCATTCGCACCAGAAAAACTACGGAAGAATAACAGGCACGTTGTCTGTACAGGACCCTATTCATGCACTTTATTGACAGTTTATTCAGCAGACTTACGTATGCTACAGATTTTATAGGGATGTCTCACTGAGACGTTTTAACATGACATGTCATGCATACTTGATTATCTGTTTTAATATTTTTATAACTTAAATTTTATGTGTTTTGCCGTAATGTTTGTACTTTGTACTTTTATATTTTTTGAAAGGTCGCATAAAGATTTGTAATCGAACTGAACTGAACTTTTAGTGTTTCAAATAACAAAATGCAAAGATTGTCAGGTATGGATGATTGCTTGAAGTAAAAAGGTAGCAATAACATTTCTGCCACATCACCAGTGTGTGCATTGGTGCATTTTTTTTTTTTATTCTTGTGGTATGTTCACTTTTGTGCACATACAGTATGCCGCTAGCGTCCATATTTACTGGCGGTCTCCTTAAGCTGTGCTATACAGAACAAACATGTTGTCTTTGTCATTATTTCCATGTTAAACTTGAAACACGTGTTTTCTAAATTAATCCAGGGGAAATAAAGGTATCTTGATGGTTAAACGGAAATTTACTATGGTATAGAAAATTACTATTTTGATATGGCATATTTTATTATGGATTCATTATCGATATCTAGATATGATCATTAGTGTTAAGGCAGATAAGATTACTTGAGCCATCTATGTACCACAAATGATCAGCAGAAACAAAAAAGCCCAAAACACACTAATAGAAATGAACTATAAAATGACAGGAGGTTTTTCCTTACAGTATGTTAAATGCGCCAACTGTTTTTACATTGTAATACCATTCATAAAGTGCTGGGAAACCGCTGAACATTTTCGTTTTTGGAATAGTGAACTCGGAACACGGATAAATTGCTAAAACTGATGTCTGCAAAAGCGACATGGGGTAGGCATGACACTCATGAAATCTGAGAGCTGATGTCTGTTCCAAGTGACATCTTTCCCATACCCTCGCGCATCCTTCAAATACAATCAATAAAGTCACAGATCATCTGTTTGCTGTATGGGCAGGGTATTAAAATGCAAGACAGACCTCCAATTTAGCTTGTCATGTGCCTCCTTGAAAGGGGATGTGATTTATGTTTGAAATAAAGCATTTGAACCTTTCATTTAATAGGAAAAAATGAATGTCTCTAATATTCCTCTGGACAAAAACAGCATTTTCAAACTTTTAGGTTTTGACGTTTTGATCTCACTGCAGTTCAAGTACCACATTTTTTCCTAATTATGAAAATTATCTATCTCGATTAAAATGTCCATTTATTTAAATACAAATTCATCAGCTAGCCTAATGACACTCCTTCTAATATAAGTATTAAACATTTAAGTTTTAATATATTAGCATGACAAAAGATGTGAATAATAACAATGTTTTATATATGAATTGAAAACATATTTTATGTTTGAAATGGTTAAAATGCCTGGCAAGTGACTTATATCCATAACAATTTCATTTAAATATTGCTTTTGGTATCCATTTATCATGGATGCAATGTTATAGTCCTTTTTAAAAATTAATTTCACTCTGACCTCTTGGAGGCCGTTTCTCAGTGCCTCCAGCATGAACATTCAATTGCACTTGTTCTTGCTTCATTTCAATTACTTCTGGAAACGCAGAAACGAACAAGCACCTGGATTTGAACTATAGTTAACAATTCTGAAACTCTGCCGGAAATTCGGTTTCATATTTCAGACATATAAGGATAATTCTAACTGCTCAGCTTTGATGCTGTTTGATGAATGACACGCTTGAGATTTATTAATGGAACTAGTTCATTGTTCATTCTTTTTCCTTCTACTCCTCTCATCTAAGGTATGAGTTGTGATGTATGCACATAACCTCACTGATGTGAACACACACAAAGCCTAAGAAAGCGGAAGTAGCAGACATCTTGTGTCACTTCCGAAATGACCTTTCACTTGTGAGTTCTTTACCTATCACAGTGCCTTAAAAGCAACAAGGGATACAACACATGAGACAGAGCTTTTAAGTGAGACTCACTAAGGCCCATATTTATACTTTCTTTGCGCTGGTTTTGCGTCATTTTTTTTATGCAAAAGCAGCGTAACCTTATGAAATTAAATTATATTTTGTAAGTTTGCGCTGATTTTGCATCAAAAAATTATGCAAATGGGGCGCAAAAAAAGTATAAATATGGGCCTAAGTGTTTGGATGACTCCAGGTGAGATAGTGCCCACAAAGTATTCTGTAAAAAACTATGGAGAGGGCCAAATCATAGTAACTGAAAAACAGTGCAGCATTGAAAAGTTATGGGGTCTGATTTAGATGTCGGCAGAAGGAATACTCTTTCACAAAGGCGATGGATATCCTGTTCATATTACGATCCCCAGAGGGTAGAATGGGATCATAACACAGAGGACAGGATATCCCTCAAGTTTGTGACAGAGTATTCCCCTCAGCCAACTTCTAAATCAGGCCCATGGTCAGTGCTTGAAATGGAAAAAATAAAGTGCCGGTACTCTGTGCCAGAGTACCTGCTTGTTTCCGAGAAGTGCCGGTACTCTCCAATTAAAAGTATTACGTTTTTCCTGAGATGTGCCGGTACTCACCCTCTCAAAATAAAAAAGTGCCGGTACTCAGAACCGGACAGTACCGGCCCATTTAAAGCACTGCCCATGGTGATATTCCTGACTGTCTCTACGAAGGCCAGGACTAAGATGAGACCAGTGGGTACACCGAAGAAGTACCCAATGGCCAAATAAACCTGAAAAGTAAGGGCACTAGGTTGTCTATAATTCCTGTACAGCAAATGTTGCTTTATATTTCTTGTTTGAACTTTGGTTCTGAAATGTGTCTCGAGGAGTGCGTCAGATTAGCCTGAGTATATAAGTTTTCTATTTTGCAGCTAACACACTACAAAGAAAGAACAAACTAATTTTGATGATCTAAGCATAAAATCAAGATCTGGTCCCTTCTTTCTTTCAAACATGTCTGAACTTCTAATTTAGCAATTTATTTTTAAACTGCTTGAGAAAAACAAAAGCAACTTCAATTGAAAGGTCCAGGAAGCAAGCCAGTTAGCTTTTATACGATCTAGTTAGACTGAAATCCGGAAAATGGTGTTAAAGAAGTCATTTGTTACGTGCCTACGTCTGAAAGGCATGCCCTCTAAACACTGAATAAATGTTGGTGAAGTAGCAAAATCTTTGACACATTCAAATATATGAATGTCCTTTACAGATTATTTATGCTTTTCTTTTTTTACCTGACGTTTGTGAATGAGCCCACCAGTTTTTATACTGAATTCTAAGATCACTGTTCCACTTAATAGGGTGATTTTTCATGTGTAGCAAATACTAAGAGCCTTATTTAGAGTTTACATTTGGTATGTTTTGCCAGAAACATATCAGATATCCTGTCCACTGTATTACACATGCATTATAGCACATTCCACTTATAATACAGTGGAAGAAATATCCACCATGTTTGTGAATGGTAGATTATATCAAGCTGCAAACGGACATTGATAATGAACCTTGTCACCATTTTAATAAACGTGTTAGTATGTAAAGCAAGTGAAACAAAGTATAACAATGTCCCAGCTTTGAGCTGGTCAGGGTAGAGGCCCTTGAAATACTTTATTTAGCAGTTCTTTTATAACTGCAAGAAGTAACATAACTAAAATACAAGACATGGTGTTACAATGAGCAGAATTGGAGGTACACTATACTACACAAATAGCAATGGGGGATCTATAAGGTACATTTTCTTTTGCCTTGCAAACTAAGATGATTGTTTGATTTTTTACCATGTTCGTCTTTATTAAGTTTACAGCTTGACACAAAAAGAGAGAGCAAGCGTACAGAATACATACATAAAGTATCTCCTTTCCAAACGTATGGGAAGATAAGTTTATGTCCCTTACCTTAACCATAACCAGAGCCATATGAGGCCACTAAGAGGACTGATAAGTATTGGGCTGAATTTTATCTCTCTAATAGCATGCCTATTTCATCTGGGATTGAACTGTGCAATAACGTGGTCAGCTGATCCTTTTAACCTTTTGTTAGGGGTTGCTACTTTATCAGAGAAACTTTGGACAACCACCACTATAAATATTTATCTTAAGACCTTAGTTAGATTGGCTAGTTATTCCATCAAACATGAATTTAAATGAATTTAAATCTATTTAAACCCTCACTGATTTTCCTCATTTTCGAATAGTGTTTCATTTTTCATGAACAATATTTATCAATCTGTTATTTCATCACAGTACTCTTCAGTTTCTTTTGCTTTTGTACCTCAACACATGCATTTGTTTTTTCTCTAATAGATGTGACATCTGTCACTTTTTAATCAACTCTCTGTGATGTATACCACATGTATGAATGGTAAAATGATATAGGCCCCCATTACAACCCTGGCGGCCGGTGTTAATGCGGCGGTATGACCGCCAACAGGCCTGCGGTAAAGAAAAATGGAATCACGACCATGGCGGAAACCGCCAACATAGACAGCCACTTCAACACTCCGATCGCCACGGCGGTAGAAACAAACAGCACGGCGGTCACCGCCAACAGACAGACGGAAGACAATCTACCGCCCACCCTATCACAAGATGCCAATCCGCCACCTTTTCCGGGGCGGAACCAATGCGAACAGAAACATGGCGGAAACAGGACTTGGAAGGAAAAACGCTCACCTCTCCACACCCCACGAGGAACCATGACGCCATGGAGCCAGAACTCCAGATACTCCCTGTGATGGTCTTCCTGCTCCTCTATCAGGAGCACCAAAGACGGCGGCGATGACCACGGTGAGTACTGCACCTACAACACAGGGGAGTGGGGAAGGAAAAGAGAGTGACACACATGCAACACGCAACACCCCCACCCCAACCCTCACCCACAACAACATACACACAAATACATGGCGCAACATTACATATATACCCCCCTGGAAGAACGCAAGGACAAAAGGAAATGAGTTGAACGATTGTAATCATGAAAAATCCTGTAGTCAAAACTCAAAATACAGTATATACAATTATGTACACCAACTACACAAGTCCGGATAGTGCACCAATTATTGTCCGTGGACCACTGGGCCCAAAATGCATGGGCGAGGCCCACACATGATACCAGACTTCAAATGGAGAGAACACTGCAGGGGCATCAGATCGAAATGAAACAGGCAACTCAGGGGGAGGTGGGGAACCTCAGCCTGATGAATGCACGACGCCACTGACCCACGAGGTGGCTCCATGCCCACTGCTGTACCCTGGGGAGTGCAAAGCCACAGTCTCTCGAGTCTCTCCAGTGGGTGGGTTGCCCACTGCTTTATCCTGGGGAGTGCAAAGCCACAGTCTCTCAAGTCTCTCCAGTGGGTGGGTTGCCCACTGCTGTATCCTGGGGAGTGCAAAGCCACAGTCTCTCAAATGGATAACAGTCTCCACTAGTTCTGGAGGGGGCTTTGTGCCCAGAGTGCTTCATCCTGCCAAGGACTGAAGTAGTGGATGAGATACTCCACTGGTTCTGAAGTGGGCTTTGTGCCCAGAGTGCTTCATCCTGCCAAGGACTGGGGTAGTGGATGCCTTTCTCCACTGGTTCTGGAGGGGGCTTTGTGCCCAGAGTGCTTCATCCTGCAAAGGACTGAGGTAGTGGATGTGATACTCCACTGGTTCTGGAGGGGGCTTTGTGCCCAGAGTGCTTCATCCTGCCAAGGACTGAGGTAGTGGTTGTATCTCTCCACTGGTTCTGGAGGGGGCTTTGTGCCCAGAGTGCTTCATCCTGCCAAGGACTGAGGTAGTGGATGTGATACTCCACTGCTTCTGGAGGTGGCTTTGTGCCCAGAGTGCTTCATCCTGCCAAGGACTGAGGTAGTGGATGCCTTTCTCCACTGAAAGTGGTGCATCATGGAAGCTGCCCAGGCTCCTGGAACTGACCACCAGCCTCGGACGAATGACCACTGGGGATGGCAGCCATGTCTGCGGTGGTGCCACTGGCTCAGGATGTTGCGGGGCCACTGGCGGTGCTTGCACCGGTGTCAGTTGCGGCGGTGCTGGCGGCAGCCTCTGTGGCAGCGGTGCTGGGGCGGTCTCTTTGGCAGCAGTGCTTGCGGTGGGCTCTGTGGCATCGGTGCTGGTGGCGGGCTCTGTGGCATCGGTGCTGGCGGCGGGCTCCGTGGCATCGGTTCTTGTGGAGGGCTCTGTGACTGCGGTGCTGGTGGCGGGGTCTGTGGTGGCGGTGCTGGTGGCGGGGCTCAGTGACTGCGGTGCTGGTGGCGTGCTCAGTGATTGCGGTGCTGGTGGCGGGCTCTGTGGCGGCGGTGTTGGTGGAGGGCTCAGTGACTGCGGTGCTGGTGGCGGGCTCAGTGACTGCGGTGCAGGTGGCAATGCAGGTGGCGGTCTTCTCCGCCGTACAGGTTGGTGTTGACATGGACAGAAGGTGTGACATCGGTCCCATTGTCGGTGCCACCATGCCCTCTCCTGACCTGCCCTTTATTTTCTGGCCCTTCCCCACCTTGGATGGTGGCGCAGCTATCTTGCCACTATCCCCTTTCTTTTTCCCTCAGCCCTTAGTGGCAGGTGTTTTCTGCTTCTCCCTTTGGGATGTGGGCAACTTTTTCACTTTTGCAGGTGGCAGAATGTCCTTGCCCTCGCTCTGTGGCACACTCCAATAGCCCACAGTTGCTGGCACCACTGTGTCTGGTGATGTGGTGGCTGAGGTGCTGGGTTGGGACCTGGAAAGCCTGGCCCTAGGGGACGGACGGGGGGGGAGGTGTAGGGAAGAGGTCAATATTAGCCAGGAAAAGGTTTTTAGACACACTGGGACGGGTAGATGGAGTGGGTTTGGGAGTGGAGGAAGGGGTAGTGGTTGTAGGATGTGTAAGTTTGCTGAATTTGGGTGAAAGTGCATGGGCTGGAGGCTATTGTGAGGTGGATGGCTGTTGGGTGGGTGTGTGCCTGCATTTGTGTACTTTAGGAGGAGGGCTCACAGACACACTGGGAGAGGACACAGGGGATGTGTGAATGGTAGGGGGGTGGTGAGTGCACGTGAGCGGTGTGTGGTGATGGGCGTGCTGGTGATGGAGGTAGTGGCTGAAGATGTAGTGCATGCAGGTGTGAGTAGAGGAGAGACTGGGAGGGAGGAGGAGGACGTGGAGGAGGGGGACACAGTGGAGGCAGTGGATGTTGGTATGTCTGCATGGGTATGATGCTTGTGTGAGTGCCTGTGGGATGTGTGGTGCTTATGTTTGCCTGAGCCACCTTGTGTGTTGATGTGTGTGCATGCTGGTCTGATGGTGTGCTTGGGATAGGCTGAGGTACAGGGTATTGGGTCTGGGTGGAGGAAGTCGGAGGTGGGAGGCTGGACACAGGGACAATGGCAGCCATCAGTGCTGAGGCCAGAGCCTGAAATGCTCTCTATTGGGCTGCCTGGCCAGAATGAATGCTCTCCAGGTATGCATTTGTTTGTTGCAAATGCCTCTCGACACCCTGGATGGCATTCACAATGGTAGATTGCCCAACAGTGAGGGATCTCAGGAGGTCAATAGCCTCCTCACTGAGGGCAGCAGGGCTGACTGGGGCCTGAGGTGCCTGGGGCGAAGGAGATGCCCATCCTCCTGGGTGAGCGCCCACGGGACACACACTAAGGGGCTGCTGGAAGGGTGGTGCTGGTAGGGGGGTGGCGGCTGTATCTGTTGATGCGGGGGGCACAGAGGGGCCCGCCACCGCAAGGGAGCTCCCATCAGAGGAGGAGTCGCTGTTGCTGCTGTCACCTCCTGTCCCCGCCGTGGAGCTCGCCTCGCCCTCCGTCACACTGGTGGCTTCAGACTCCGGTGTCTCGCCCTCCAGGGCCAAGTGGGATGCAGCTCCCTCCTGCTCCGGTGCCACTGCTCCTCCGCCTGATGATGCTATTGCACACAAGAACAGGGAGACCACAAAAAGGGGGGGGGGAGACAGAAGAAAGACATGTTCAGTGCATGCAATACTATTACTGTTGGCGGACACTACAGACACAGCAGCCCTCTGCACTATGCCATGCACTTATAGTTCCTAGATTATTCACAGGGCCATGGGGTACAAGGCCTATGCCTGATTGCTGCACACATGGAGTTTACAGGAGCCTGACTAGGTGTAGATGGCTCTTACCACTGGTGGGGTTGGGGTGCCACATAGCCTGCCTCACAAAGGGACCTTGCCTACAAAGCTCGCCCTGGCCTAGGGTAACCCACTGCCCACCTCCCCCACCCAGACACCTCGTAATGCGCGCAGAGTCAGATGGATGTGACTGTACTCACCCCCTTGTGGCTGCTGTGATGTCCTCAAGCGCCCATCCAACTCCAGATACGCCACCGCAAGGATCCGGAACATCAGGGGGGTCATGGTGCGATGGGCACCCCTCCCACGTTGGGATGCCATCCCCAGCTGGGCCTCCGCCATCTTCTTGCTCCAGCGGCGAATGTCCTCCCATTTTTTCCGGCAGTGGATGCTCCGTCTGTGGTGGACCCTCAGGGTTCGGACGTCCTTGGCGATGGCACGCCAAATATCCTTCTTCTGGTGGGCGCTGACCTACAGGAATAGTACAGGGGAAAAGGAAAAACTTTAACTGTCCGGACCGTCACAGTCATTGGCCCACGTTCCCACTCTTGCCCTGACGCACATACACTCACCGTCCGCTCATGCAGGGCTCAGTCCCCCCCGCCATGTATCTTCCATCCACACCACTCCAAACAGGCATTGCCCATACAGCATGCTCACAGTGTACTCACCTGTTTGTCTGGAGGACCGTAGAGTAGCGTGTACTGGGGGAGGACCCCATCCACTAACTTCTCCAACTCCTCCGAAGTGAAGGCAGAGGCACTTTCCCCAGACACATAGGCCATCATCGCTTCCAGACTGAGGTCACAGCAGCACTTTCAGTGTAGGTCCTCACCTGTCAAAGGTCAGGTATCAAGTGAGTGTACAGATAGAAAATGGCGGTCATGTCCGCGGCGGTGCGTACCGTCACCACCGGTGTACATCATCATTGGCTCCTGGGACCCATAGGGTCCAATGTTAACCAATGCAGGATTGCGCCGCGGTCTTCGACCGCCTACCGCGACGGTGTAGAACGCCAGAGCAGTTACCTCATATCCCTTTGTCCCACCTTACAGGGCATTAATAATAACTGCATCACACCTATCTAGGCCTTGCATACACACAGTAACAGGCACATTGCGGATTAACAAATGTGTGCAAATTACATTTTGTAATACCTGAGGGTTGGCTGACTCTCTGATCGCTGTTCTCATCCATAGGGCACGTCCGCTGGGGCAGGTGATGAGATGGCGGCATCCTTCAGTGTGCAGATTGCTGGTGGACCTGTCGACAATGAAAGAGAGACACGTAAGTCACTTACAGACTTGATCGTGCCACAATCCATGAACTGGGTGCCCAGTTGGAGCCAGACCTGATGTCAGCAATCCGCCATCCCACAGGGATACCCCCTCTAGTGCCGGTCCTGTCAGTACTCCATTTCCTGGCAAGTGGGCCTTTTCAAACTACAGTGGGCATTGCATCAGGATCAGGGATGTCCCAGCCAGTGTTCTTTAACGTGTTGTCCAGAGTGTTGTCTGCCCTGCTGAAACACATGCGCAGCTACATCGTTTTCCCTCAGGTGGAGGATTTGCCTACAGTGAAAGGTGACTTCTATGCCCTGGGACATATCCCCAACATCATAGGTGCCATTGATGGGACACATGTGGCCTTGGCACCCCCCACAGGAGTGAACAGGTGTACAGAAACCGGAAGAGCTACTATTCTATGAATGTGCAGATGGTGTGTTTGGCTGACCAGTACATCTCCCATGTGAATGCCACGTTTCCTGGATCAGTGCATGACGCTGACATTCTGAGGAATAGCAGCATCCCTTATGTGATGGGGCAACTCCAGAGGCACCGTGTGTGGCTAATAGGTGAGGACAAGGACCCTATACCCTGTGAATAGTTCTCTGGGTCTGGGGCTGTCCCTAAGGGTTAGTGTGTGTCTAACAGTTCTCCCTCGACATTTGCAGGTGACTCTGGGTACCCCAACCTGTCATGACTACTGACCCCAGTGAGAAATCCCAGGACAAGGGCAGAGGAACGCTACAATGAGGCACATGGGCGAACTAGGAGGGTGATCGAACTGACCTTTGTCCTCCTGAAGGCCAGGTTCCGGTGCCTCCATATGACAGGTGGTTCTCTCTACTACTCACTAAAGAAGGTGTGCCAGATCATCGTGGCCTGCTGAATGCTGCACAACCTGGCTTTGCGACGACAGGTGCCTTTTCTGCAGGAGGATGGTCCAGATGGAGGTCTTGTGACAGCTGTGGAGCCTGTGGACAGTGAGGAAGAGGAGGCAGAAGAAGAGGATATCGACAACAGAAACAACATTATCCAGCAATACTTCCAGTGAGACACAGGTATGAAGATATCACTGCCTCACACATCTCATACAATTGTTTGACCTATCATAAGTCTGTCAATTTCACCCAGTGTATGGACCCTGACTTGTCACTTTGCCTTTCCATTTAACAGATGTGGGTCCCACTGTGTGACCTCTGCTATATTACCTCATGGACTAGAGCTGTGTTACATCGGTGTGTTGACAATAAAATTGACATTGCTATATTCCATAGTTATTGCAAATACACATTTGTGAAAGCACAGACTGACTCCAGATTGTTTTGTGATTCAAGGGTGTTTATTTCTGTGCAAATAAGTGGAGGGGGTTGTAAAATGGGCAGGGGTGATGGTGGAGGAATGTCCATGGCAGAGTCCAGTCTATTTGTTTCACAGGTGCATTGTCCAAAGCGGTATAGGAAATGGAGCTAGGGCAGTTTAAGGATGGACAGGGTGACAAAGTGGGACAGAAGGATGACATTCAGGGGGGTCTCATTTCCTGGCGGGGGTCTTGGCATTGTTCTCTGTCTTGTTCCTGGATCTCAGGGATCATTTGCAGGGTGGTTCTCCATCTGCAGGGGGTGGGGTGCGGGTGTCGTTGTCCTGTGGCGGTGCCTCCTGTCCATTAACGCCGGAGGAGGTGGTGGGCTGTTCATCATCCAGGCTAGTGTCAGGGGCCCCTTGTTGTGCCACAGTGTCCCTCCTGGTGTTGAGAAGGTCCTTCAGCACCCCTACAATGGTGACCAGGGTGGTGTTGATGGACCTGAGTTGCTCCCTGATCCCCAGATAGTGTTCCTCCTGCAGCCGCTAGGTCTTCTGAAAGTTGGCCAGTACCGTTGCCATCGTCTCCTGGGAATGATGGTACACTCCCATGATGTTGGAGAGGGCCTCGTGGAGAGTGGGTTCCCTGGGCCTGTCCTCCCCATGTCGCACAGCTGCCCTCCCAGTTCCCCTGTTTTCTTGTGCCTCTGTCCCCTGAACCGTGTGCCCACTGCCCCCAGGTACCTGATTTTCTTGGTGTAGTGGGTTTGCCTGGGTTCCCTGTAGTGATGGACACACTGCTGCTTGACGTGTCCTGGGGACAGAGGGATGGGTCTGCTGGGTGGGTGCTGTGCTGGTGTTTCCTGAGGGGGGAGGCTCTGTGGTGGCATGTGCCAGTGTCAGGGGAACCGACTGTCCCGAGGTCCCAGATGGGCCGGGCTGGTCATCTTGATCCAGTTGGACAGAGCTGCTGTCATCACTGTGGGCCTCTTCTGTGGGGGGAGTGGACATGTCTGGAACCTCCTGTCCGGTGACGTTGGGTAGGGGTCCTGCAGGGGTGTAAAGGCATGATTATTGCATCTGTGTGTGCCATCGTGTGCAATGGGTGAGTAACCCTGTACTCCAGTTCTTGCATTCCTGTCTAGGACCTTATGTGATAATTGGTTTGGGGTCTGTGTGAGTATCTGTTGTGGAAATGCTTTGGTGATGGGTGTCCATGCTTTGGTGTTGCATGCAGGGCTTGGTGTTGGGATGGGTGGGTTGTGATAGTGGGACATTTGTGAGGTGTTGGAGTGGGTTGTTCCACCTCTTCCTGATGTCATCCTGTGTTCTTGGATGCTGTCCCACTGCGTTGATCCTGTCGACGATTCTGCGCCATAGCTCCATCTTTCTAGCAATGGAGGTGTGCTGCACCTGTGATCCGAATAGCTGTGGCTCTATCCGGACGATTTCCTCCACCATGACCCTGAGCTCCTCCTCAGAGAACCTGGGGTGTCGTTGAGGTGCCATGATGTGGTGTGGGTGATGTGTGAGGTGGTGCCAGTTGTGATGTGTGAGGGGATGTGTTTGTGTGTGTTGTCTGAGGTGCGTGGATGGTGTGTGAGTGATGGTGTTGTGTGCCTGTGGATGCTAGTGTTGTTGCTGGTGGTGTCTCTCTCTTGCCTTCTTTCTCAATTTTGGTAGTAAGGGTTTGTGGGTGATGTGGGTGTGTGTTTTATATTGGATTGGGTGTGTGGGTGTGGTGTGTGTATGTGTATCAGGTGTGTGTGTTTCGATTTGTCCAATGTGGTTGTGTTTTGTAAATGTGTGTGTATTTTGAGCGCAGTGGTGTGTACCGCCAATGGAATACTGTGGTTGAAAGACCACCACGTGGATTCGTGGGTCGTGATAGTGTGGACAAATTCCTGCTGGCGTGACGGTGTCGGTTTTGTTATCGCCAGTTCATCACTGACCTTTAGTGTGGTGGACTTGTGTCGGTGTCTGGATTTTGGAGGATTCCGAGCTGTGGGTCGTAATAGTTGTAGGGGAATTCTGCCGCCGCAGCGGTGTATTGGCAGTCTTCTGCACGGCGGTACGTGGGATTTACAACCAATGTTGTAATGAGGGCCATAGTGTTATCCTAGCTATAAAGTAACAGACCAATTTATATGGAAGGATGGGGGAAAATTAAACATTGGGCACAGATAGAATGGCTGCTGTTCAAATGTTACCTGGTGTTTGGATTGGATTGCGTACCATTAGTGTAGATTAGGTTACTGTTGAAGGGATATGCCTTGAATTCAATCCTGAAATGGAGTAATGATGTTTGTAAAATAGTTTTATGATGCTCCTTAAAATGTGTGACTTGTAGCAGGGGCAACTTGTCTTTGTTCTTCCGTTTCTGCTACATTTTGATTGCTGCCTGATGATGCCATAACTTGCTGTCATTTGTATAGAAAAAGTGATATACTGTTGTACATATTTCAAGACCCTTTACACATCATCCACTTCAAGAAGAAATCACTTCTTGTATAACGCATATTTCCATTAGATGGTGATTTAATTCATCAACATCTGAAGGCCTTCATTCCTTCTATGCCCATGAAATCATTATCAGCCTTGCAGCATAGGATATAATGGAACTTGTAATATGGTGCGCGGGATATCCGTCAGGTTTGTGACGATCGTAATCAGAGCCTAAGATACAGAAACTACATTTCTAAAATCTATTGAGAGCTGAAACCTGGTTCAAAATGGCAGTGGTCTCCAACTAAATGGTCTGGCTGGAGCTAAATGATTCAATTGCTTGTTTTGGCCACAGTCACTATGGGCCAGATTTACAAGTTTGTCACACAGTGAGGTGTAGCAGCCGCACATGTTGCGCTGCATGAGGAGAGAGCAGGAGAATGCCATATTTACAGACAGACAGCACTCTTCTCTCCTCTCCCTAATGCTAGCACAGAAATGTGCGGGCGGGCACCACAGGCACACCTTTGCACCATAATGTCAAGGTGTCTCTGTGAGTCTAGCATAGGTTTTGTTCTGGAAGGATACTCTTCCAGTACAAAATACTATGCTTAGACAAACTTTAAATATTTTCCCACTTTGTATGTGTGCTGTACAGTGCAGCACACTTGCAAATTCAGAAAATAAAGGAGACAAGAAGCATTTCTTCTTCATAGCGTCCATCTGAAATGAGCGCTATTTTCTAATGCTAGACCTTATCTACTTTTTTAAGTAAATAGGGCTTAGCATCAGAAACCTTTAGTAGTTGAATGGGAATTGGCCTTAAGTACTGCAAAGCAGCGCTACTTTTGAGTGAATTTCCACTACTAAAAATGTTTAGCGTTGGAAAGTAAATTAGTGAAAAAAGATTTAGCTTTGCTTTCTTATCACTTTTGTTATGCAACCACAGTGCTAAAACGTAGTGAATAGAACCCTATGTATTTGGGAAAATTATCTTCTGCAACCTTTCATATTTTTTAAGACATTCCAGGGGTATGCTACCAATAATTTAGCAGCATTACATTGGAAGCCATAACATTGTAGCAAGTTGAAAGGAGTAATTATATTAGAGGTAAGTGTTCCCACTATTACATTGGGAGTATTTCATTTGAAAGGTAAGTGATTAATATTAACTTTACATGTATCTGATGTCATCTATCTACCTATCTAATTATATACACACACACATATATATGTATATAAATATATGTATATATATATATATATATATATATATATATATATATATATATATATATATATATATATAAATATATATATATATATATATATACACATATATGTATATATGTATGTATAGATTTATTACAAATAAACAGTAATAGTAATACATTTAAATAAATATGTAACGTAAGTTACTTGTAAATGAAATTAATGATATACTATTGAACAATACTGTCACAGATAATTAAATTTAATATATAGCATTAATTGTATTCAATTTACACACACACACATTAATTTCAGATATTATTAGTATATATACACATGTAAAGTTGTGTAATTCACAATTCTACACATGTACACACACACACACACACACACACACATACATATATACTCACTGAAAAAAGGTTATAGGGACGTTATAGATAGGATCAGAATTTACACACACAAAACCATAAATATTCTGTTGTTATAGAGTAATATTGTATTGTATTGTATTGTAATAGTATTTATATAGCGCTTACTACCCCTGACGAGGCGTTGAAGCACTTTTCGGTGAGTAGCACGCTACTCTGGAACCCAACAAGGATTAGTGATGGATTAGTATCAGGAAATAATGAGTACAGTTTTAGTATTATTATGAGTTAATTTGAGCCGTGGATATGAGAGTTTGTTAGTTAGATTGACTGGAGTAATGGAGGGATGGAGCAGGAAAGAAATCCAGAAGTGTTAATTGGGAGTATATCCTTCATTTACTCATCCCAAAGGCTTGGGATGAGTAAAGGGGGATGGAGGAGGGAAGAGTCTGTGGAAGGGTTAGGGAGAGCATAGTAGCAGGGGGAGATAAATGAGGGAGAATTTAGTAGGGTTGTGTGGGAGGTCATGGTAGTAGAGTGAGGTTTGGTGAGTTAGACGTGGAAGCGGAGGGAAGAGCTTAGGCAGAGTTATTTAGGAGATGAAAGTAGTAAAAAGGTTTTGGGATGAGTCAGAGTGGGAATGGAGCATAGTTTGATAGAGGCATGACACATGATGATGGGTAGATAAGTGTGATGAGATGAGAGCAGGAATTCATAGATATCTAGTATAACAATCCACCCAGGAGCCATGCAATGACCCACGAACATGCCATGCACAGAAACAACACATACACATACATACATAAATACATACATACAGATATATATATATATATACATACACACATACACACACACATACAAACACACTTGAATACACACACATATGCACATACATTACATAATTAGAACCATGGGTAAATATACTTAGTCAAACAGGTTTAAAGAGTGTGTGTGTATTTTATTGTCATGACATTGTAGCGATACATATTTTCTAAAGAACTATACATAACTAAAAATATACACATAATCAGAAAAAAATATTAATCAACTTAGGCATATGCAGTCCATAGTTGTTTGAATGTGGTGGTTATGAAGGAAAGATCCAACTCTTGAGTAGTTTTCTGAAGACAAGAAAGTTATCTGTGGCTCTTACAGTTGGGGGTAATGAATTCCATAGTTTGGCTGCTTGAATGGAGAAGGATGTACCACCTATAGTCTTTTTCTTGTATGGTGGTGTTCTAAGGCGGGGTGCCAATCTTGAGCGGAGGTTTCTTTGTTGGATGTATTTGGTTATTTTGTTTCTGATAAAAAGCAGTCCTGTTCCATGTATAGCTTTGTGGGTGATACAAAGCAGCTTGAAAGTGCATCTTCTGGCAACGGGTAACCAGTGTAGTGCTCTCAAGGCAGGGGAGATGTGGGCTTGCGGCTTTACATGTAATAGTAGCCTGGCTGCGGAATTCTGGATGCGTTGTAGTTTTTTCATAATAGATAGAGATGATCCATGGTAGATGCCTTTGGCATAATCCAGTATGGATAGTACAAGCAAGATAGTAGCTTGCACCTTGTGTGGAAATCTGAAGTGGGGGAAGATGCGTCGTAAAGTCTTCAAGGTGATGAAGCTTGTTCGTGCTAATTTGTCCACTTGGGCATTCAATGTTAACTTGGAATCCATGGTGATTCCTAGGTTTTTAACTTCCTTGGATAATTAAGGAGGTGGTCCGAGATCATCAGGGCAGGCGCACAGAGGGTCATAATTTTTTCAGTCACCACATATGAGTATTTCTGTTTTGGAGGTATTTAGTTTGAGATGGCTCTCGGTCATCCACTGATCAATGGCCTCTGAGGCAACTGAAGATTTCTGAGTTTTCAATGTTGTTGGGGCATTCTAATTTAAGTAGTATTTGTATGTCATCTCCATAGTTGTAGCATGTGAGATGGAAATCTTTGATCAATTCTGGTTAAGATATCATGTAGATGTTGAAAAGCAAAGGTGAGATGATTGTTCCTTGGGGGACCCCTGCTTTTGTGAGGTAGGGTTCGGACGAGAAGGGGGGCGAGTGGATGATATTAGATCTTTTTTGAAGATAGGAAGTAATCCAGTCTAAAGCAATCCCTTGAATGCCGGCTTCGTGGAGTCTTTGAATTAGGGTGTCATGGTCAACCGTATCAAAGGCAGCTGAGAGGTCCAAGAGAAGTAGTGCAGCAACTCCATTGAGGACAACTGTGTTTTTAAGATCATCCCAGATTGCTATGAGTGCCGATTCAGTGCTTCTTCCTGGGTGGAATCCAGTTTGGAAGTCTTAAAGTATAGAATTGTCTTCAATGAATTGTGACATCTGGGTGAATGCTGCTCTTTCTATCTATTTGCCCAGGAAAGGTCTATTTGTGATTGGTCTGTAGTTGCTGGGGTCTTGCGGGTCTAGGTTTGTTTTCTTTAATAACGGTCGTATGTATGCCTTTTTCAGGTCTACAGGAAAAGTTCCTGAAGTTAAAGAATTGTTGATGATTCTTCTTACAGGTGTGGCAGCAGAAGTAGATAGAAGAATGTTCTTGAAGAATTGTGGTGGGCAAGGGTCAGAAGGGCAACCGGAAGGTCTGCTTGCTTTGACCTAATCCATAAATTCACCTTGGGATATTTGTTTGAAGGACTGTAGAGGTTGGGTTGGTTTATTCTTAGAGGGTATTTTAGGAAACGGGTTGGTGCTGATGGTTTTCTTCTGTTTTAAATAGGAGTCCAATGTGTCTGCCTTGGTTCTGTAGTGAATTGCCAATTTGTTTGTGAAATCTTGAGTAGTGGGATGACTTCCTTCCATGCATGTAGGTTTTTGAAATTCATTGAGAATTTTATAAAATTCCTTGGTTGTAGATTGAGCATTTTGAATTCTGTCTGAGTAGTACCTTTTTTTAGCTTTTTTGATTTGTGATTTGGATATCCTGTTAAGTTTGTGTAGCTGCAGTTTGTCTTGACTGTTGTTTGTTTTGAGCCAGGTCCGCTGCAACTTTCTGATTTGTTGCTTTATCTTTTTAAGTTCGGTGTTTCTCCAAGGAGTTGGTTTTCTTTTGTCGTGTGTAGTTTTTCTGAGTGGTATTAGGATAACAAAAGCTTCCTGTAGTCACTCATAATTTTTTGGGCACAGAATTAATTGTATCCCGATCTGTGTTGGCTGTTAGTTGTGTTTCTAAGTCATCCAAATTGAGTTTGCTCCATGGTCAATAGGTGCATGTATGTAAGTAGTTGTGGGGTGTGTTGATTTGTGGAGTTGTATATCAGAAATGGTGGTCTGACCAAGTGATTGGCGTAATGCTATGAATAGTAACTAGTTCAGGCTTAGCAAAAATGACATCTAGGATGTGTCCAGCGATGTGTGTAGGATTGTGTACAATCTGATGTAGGTTCAATGCGACTAGGCCAGTAGTGATAGCTTTTGGATAGGGCTTTTTGGGTTTGTCAAACCAAATGTTTAGATCCCCAAGAATACATACGTTGGAGTATAGTGTAATAAGGTTTGAGACTGTGTCCAGAAAAGCATCTGGGAATTTGGAGTTGTTAGGTGGAGGTCTGTAAAGAAGGAGAAAGTTACATGAGGAAGTTGGAGTAGGGTGGCATCTGGTAAGGAGGGTATCACAACCTTGTATGGAGATTGTGTCTGTTTTACTGAGGTTCGATGCCTGTTTGAATATGATAGCTAGTCCACCTCCTCTCTTGCCTATACGGTTCTGTGTGATGGTTTGCTAGCCTGGAGGAACGGCTTTGTGCAACACTGGGGCCATGTCATCTCCCAACCAGGATTTGAATATGAATAGTAAGTCAGGTTGTGTGTCTGTGAGCAGGTCGTAGATGTGGTGCTTGTTTTTTGAGAGTGATCGAGCATTTATGAGCTGGCAGTTTAGAAAAGGTGTGTTAGTGGTAGTGCTGTTTTGTTTAGGAGAAGGGTAAGTAGTATAATATGAGCTTGAAGCAGGAGTGTTGCTAGTTGTGATAACTGTTTGAGGCTCACAATAGTCTTGCTTTTCAATATAGTGTTCCTCTTCCAGCAGGTTAAGGAGGCATTTTGTTGGGTCTGTGTGTGGGTGGTGGACTTGGTGGCTGGGAGAGCCATGAAGAGTGTACTGTTTTTTGTAGGGTAGTCTTATTATGTAATAGACAAGGGGATGCGAGGTTGCTATGAGTGGCATGTTTTTTATTTTGTTTGTGTTTGTTTAGTGTGGATGGAGTATGGGCTAGGAGTGGTGGAGGAGCATATGGATCATGATGTAAGGCTCTAAATTGTGCAATGGAGAAGAGGCGAGTGAATTAAAGTTTCTTGGTTGGGGTGCTTGTGGTAGGTGTTTGTGAAGAGTGAGAAAGTAGGGGTGGAGATAGGATGGAATTTGTATTCTTTGTGTAGTCCTAAGGGTGGGAGTGGGTATGACGATAAGTGTAATGTAAGTTTGTGTTGATTTGATGTGCTAATGTTTGTGGTCTGTATTGTTTTTGTGGAATAGTGAGAGGGGATATTGGTGTAGTTGTTTTTGATGAGGGATTTGTATGTGAGTCAGTGCTGGTAGTTGGAATTTGAGTGTTAGATGGGGTGTTGATGTGTTTTGGAGATGAATGTACGAGGTGTGGAAGAGGTGATGGATGTGTGTCATGGGAGTTAGTGTTAGTTGTGATGACTGGAAGAGGTAATATGTGTGGTGGAGTGAAATGTGGGGATTGTATGGTTGTGTGTAATTGGTGAAGAGAGGGGAAGAGTGTTTGTAGATGGTGTGTTTGAAGGCAAGGTTTGGGCAGTGTTATGATGACAGGTGGTCTGTGTGGAGCAAACAGCGGATAGTGTTGTTGGTTAGTATGAGCAGAGAGTGTGTATCTGGAAGGCTGACACTGAGAGAAATGTATACTGTAGTTTTGTGTTGTGTGGGTGATGGCAGGTTGTGTTAGTGGGAGTGGGCAGAGTAGTGTTTGCTGTGAGAATGAAGGTGTTTGACTGTTGTAGTTGTGGAGGATATGTGTATATGTGTTGTATAAAGGGTATTGTGTTGGGTGATGGTACAATGCAATATGTCTGTGATCAGTTTGTGATGCATGAGTTGGATGTCTTTGTAGAATATGTGTTTGCATGTTGAGGGATGTGTAGGGGCTGAAACCATTCCTGGTCAATTGAGAATTGGGCAGCATTTCTGGCCCTAGTCCCTACCTGTCCTGAACAGGCCCAAACAGGCAACGCCCTGAGTCCTAGGCTTAAATAGCCCTACTGGCCAATAGGAAGCTGGTCCTAACCCTAGCCAATCCAATTTCAAGCCCTGATTCAAACAACTAATGGGAGACCCATCCCTAATCACCAATGATAGCCCTATTCCTGACCACCAATCACAGCCCCAGCCCTAAAACCAGCAACCAATCAGAATCCCAGCCCTATCCACCAATCACAGCCCTAGAACCAACAGCCAATCAGAATCCCAGCCCTATCCACCAATCAAAGCCCTAGAACCAGCAACCAATCAGATTATCAGCCCTAGCCACCAATCACAGCCCTAGAACCAACAGCCAATCAGATTCCCAGCCCTATCCACCAATCACAGTCCTAGAACCAACAGCCAAACAGAATCCGAGCCCTATCCACCAATCACAGCCCCAGAACCAGCAACCAATCAGATTCTCATCCCTGTCCACCAATCACAGCCCTGGAGCCAACAGCCATCAGATTCTCAGCCTTATCCACCAATCACAGCCCTAGAACCAACAGCAAATCAGATTCACAGCCCTATCCACCAGTCACAGTCCTAGAACCAACAGCCAATCAGAATCTCAGCCCTATCCACCAATCACAGCCCTAGAACCAGCAACCATGCAGATTCTCAGCCCTATGTACCAATCACAGCCCTAGAACCAATAGCCAATCAGAATCCCAGCCCTATCCTCCAATCACAGCCCTAGAACCAGCAACCAATCAGATTCTCAGCACTATCCACCAATCACAGCCCTAGAACGAACAGCCAATTGGATTCTCAGCCCTATCCACCAATCACAGCCCTAGAACCAACAGCCAATCAGAATCTTAGCCCTATCCACCAATCACAGCTCTAGAACCAGCAGCCAATCAGATTCTCAGTCCTATCCACCAATCACAGCCCTAGAACCAACAGCCAATCAGATTCTCAGCCCTATCCACCAATCATAACCCCAGCCCTGGAGCCAGCAACCAATGAAAAGACCATCTCCCAACAACCTATCACAACAACATTTGCAACAACCAATAGGAACTTATATAAGGAGCAAGTTAACTGAAGTCCAGTCCCTGTGGGCAGGGGGAAAGGCAGCTGCTGCTCTATTCAGAATCTCCTTGGATACAGAGAGGCTGAATCCACACTTCCAAGCTAGCAGAGTCTACTTTCCAGGTATGGGAGAGATTGTTTAAAAAACAAACACTGGAATACTGCTGGGCGCACACTCTGAAATTGGGCTTTTTTAAAGGCAAAAAACAGGGGGGCAGACAGTTTTTAAACACAATTTAAATCACAGAAACAGATTAAAACAGTCTCCTAAAAGCACACCCTGCAAGATGTGTGTAGCCTTTTTACTTCGAAGAAAAAAGGGGAGGGGGGGATTTATGTGCCACAAACTAGCGAGGCAATTCACACAGTCATGGCAAAAACTAATTAAAAAAAAAAACCTCTTTAAAGGAGGCCAGGCTGCCTGAAACACAGAGAGTCCACTGTAAAACAGACACAGGTAGCTGAAATAATCACTTTTGAACAAATAATACTATTTACCCAGAAAAATCTCAGGGCTCCTTACCTAGGTCTTTTTGCAATCCTTGAACAATGGGCTGTATTAGGACACAGGGAAGATGTTGAGGCTCACACAATGGAGGTGGCTGTCTTGGGCATCCCTCCACAAACTTAAGGTGCCAGAGCAGGTGTGGGGGGGAGGGCTCAGGTGCAACAGGGACTCAGAGAGCCAATCAGCTAAGTCCAGTCCCTGTGGGCAGGGGGAAAGGCAGCTGCTGCTGTATTCAGAATCTCCTTGGATACAGACAGGCTGAATCCACACTTCTTAAGCTAGCATAGTCTACTTTCCAGATAAGGGAGAGATTGTTTAAAAAACAAACACTGGAATACTGCTGGGCGTGCACTCTTAAACGGGGCTTTTTTAAAGGCAAAAAACAGGGGGGCAGACAGTTTTTAAACACAATTTAAATCACAGAAACAGATTAAAACAGTCTCCTAAAAACACACTCTGCAAGATGTATGTAGCCTTTTTACTTAGAAGAAAAAGGGGGGGGGGGGTTATGTGCCACAAACTAGCAAGGCAATTCACACAGTCACAGCAAAAACGAATTTTAAAAAAACACCACTTTAAAATAGGCCAGGCTGCCTGAAACACAGAGAGTCCACAGTAAAACAGAGACAGGTAGCTGAAATAAACACTTTTAAACAAATAATACTATTTAGCCAGAACAATCTCAGGGCTCCTTACCTAGGTCTTTTTGCAATCCTTGAACAATGGGCTGTATTAGGACACAAGGAAGATGCTGAGGCTCACAAAATGGAAGTGGCTGTCTTGGGCTTCCCTCCACAAACTTAAGGGGCCAGAGCAGATGTGGGGGGGAGGGCTAAGGTGCAACAGGGACTCAGAGAGCCAATCAGCTAAGTCCAGTCCCTGTGGATGGGGGAAAGGCATCTGCTGCTCTATTCCGAATCCCCTTGGATACAGACAGGCTGGCTCCACACTTCCAAGCTAGCAGAGTCTATTTTCCAGGTAAGGGAGAGATTGTTTAAAAAACAAACACTGGAATACTGCTTGGCACGCACTCTGAAATCGGGCTTTTTTAAATGCAAAAAACAGGGGGGCAGATAGTTTTTAAACACAATTTAAATCACAGAAACAGATTAAAACAGTCTCATAAAAATACACTCTGCAAGATGTATGTAGCCTTTTTACTTAGACGAAAAAAATTTATGTGCCACAAACTAGCAAGGCAATTCATAATGTCACGGCAAAAACAAATTAAATAACAACACCACTTTAAAAGAGGCCAGGCTGCCTGAAGCACAGAGAGTCCACAGTAAAACAGACACAGGTATCTGAAATAAACACGTTTGAACAAATAATACTATTTTCCCAGAAAAATCTCAGGGCTCCCTACCTAGGTCTTTTTGCAATCCTTGAACACTGGGCTGTATTAGGACACAGGGAAGATGCTGGGGCTCACAAAATGGAGGTGGCTGTCTTGGGCTTCCCTCCACAAACTTAAGGGGCCAGAGCAGGTGTGGGGGGGAGGGCTCAGGTGCAACAGGGACTCAGAGAGCCAATCAGCTAAGTCCAATCCCTGTGGGCAGGGGGAAAGGCAGCTGCTGCTCTATTCAGAATCTCCTTGGATACAGACAGACTGAATCCACACTTCCAAGCTAGCATAGTCTACTTTCCAGGTAAGGAAGAGATTGTTTAAAAAACAAACACTGGAATACTGCTGGAAGCGCACTCTGAAATCGGACTTTTTTAAAGGCAAAAAACAGGGGGGCAGATCGTTTTTAAACACAATTTAAATCACAGAAACAGATTAAAACAGCCTCCTAAAAACACACTCTGCAAGATGTATGTAGCCTTTTTACTTAGAAGAAAAAAGGGGGAGGGAGGGTTTATGTGCCACAAACTAGAAAGGCAATTCACACAGACACGGCAAAAACTAATTTAAAAAAAACACCACATTAAATGAGGCCAGGCTGCCTGAAACACAGAGAGTCCACAGTAAAACAGACACAGGTAGCTGAAATAAACACTTTTGAACAAATAATACTATTTACCCAGAAAAATCTCAGGGCCCCTTACCTACGTCTTTTTGCAATCCTTGAACACTGGGCTGTATTAGGACACAGGGAAGATGCTGAGGCTCACAAAATGGAGGTGACTGTGTTGGGCTTCCCTCCACAAACTTAAGGGGCCACAGCAGGTGTGCGGGGGAGGGCTCAGGTGCAACAGGGACTCAGAGAGCCAATCAGCTAAGTCCAGTCCCTGGGGAAGGGGGAAAAGCAGCTGTTGCTCTATTCAGAATCTCCTTGGATACAGACAGGCTGAATCCACACTTCCAAGATAGCAGAGTCTACTTTCCAGGTAAGGGAGAGATTGTTAAAAAAACAAACACTGGAATACTGCTGGGCGTGCACTCTTAAACGGGGCTCTTTTAAAGGCAAAAAACAGGGGGGCAGACAGTTTTTAAACACAATTTAAATCACAGAAACAGATTAAAACAGTCTCCTAAAACACACTCTGCAAGATGTATGTAGCCTTTTTACTTCGAAGAAAAAGGGGGGGGGTTCTGTGCCACAAACTAGCAAGGCAATTCACACAGTCACAGCAAAAACGAATTTAAAAAAAACACCACTTTAAAATAGGCCAGGCTGCCTGAAACACAGAGAGTCCACAGTAAAACAGAGACAGGTAGCTGAAATAAACACTTTTGAACAAATAATACTATTTAGCCAGAAAACTCTCAGGGCTCCTTCCCTAGGTCGTTTTGCAATCCTTGAACACTGGGCTATATGAGGACACAGGGAAGATGCTGAGGCTCACAAAATATCAAGTAGCTATAACTTGTGCCCTAGGTAACTATTACAAGTGCAGCGCTATGCACAGTTTTTCAATAATTTCACTGGAAATGGTATAGGGATATTATCAATGATATCATACAAAATGTCATAAGTGATGTAATATGTGTTGTAAGTAGCAGTGCATGGTGAGGGCAAAAGTTATAGTTACCTCAGGGTTCGAGGTATAGTTACTTGAAATAACTTTCACTGCAACAGTTGAATTTCTACGATTCTGTGCAGGTTCTGATTCTAACTATAACATCCTTGTAAACTTTGTTTGTTTTTTTAGTGAATTTTTGAGTTTTTTTTAAAGACCAGTTCCAAACTATAACATTTCTGTAACTTTTGTTTTTTTCTGTGAATTACCATGTTTTTTGTAACATAGTGGAGGGTTGGCCGCAGGGCCTGGGCTGTGGACAGGCCTTGGAGCCAACCCCCTGCAGGCATATAACTCCCACATACTGCCTTTGGCCATGTTTAGCTGAGGTTTGCATCCAGCCCCCACAATGGCCAGGCCTTGCGACCAACCCTAGCATGCATTGAACCCCACGCCATGAGTGAAAGACAAGGAGTAGGCACACAAAAATGAGGAAAAAAGCAAGTAGAAAGCAGTGAAAATGTGGGAAAAGCAAGGAGAAAGCACACAAAAAAGCGGGAAAAGCAGGGAGAAGGCACACATAAAATGGGGGGAAAAGAAAGAAGAAAACAGTGAGAATGAGGGAAGGGCAAGGAGAAGGCACAGAAAAAAACGAGGAAAAAAGCAAGGAAAAAGTAGGAAAAAAGAGGGAAAATCAATAGCGGGCAGATAAGAAATGGGGGAAAAAGCAAGGAGGAAGCATTGATAATAAGGTATAAGCAAGGAGAGGGCACACAAAAAAATGAGGGAAAAAGCAAGAAGAAAGCAATGAAAACATGGGATAAGCAAGAGCAGGCAGACAAAAAATAGGGGGAAAAGCAAGGAGACAGCAGTGATAACGAGAGATAAGCAAGAAGAGGGTGCACAAAAAATGGGGGAAAAGCAAGGGGAAAGCAGTGAAAATGAGGGAAAAGCAAGGTGAGTGCACAAGTAAATGGGGGATAAGCAAGGAGAAAACAATGAGAAGGAGGGAGAAGCAAGGAGAAGGCACACGAAAAACAAGTGAAAAAGGAAGAAGAAAGCAGTGAAAATGAGGGAAAAGGAAGAAGAAACATACAAACAGGGGAATAAGCAAGGAAAAAGCAGTGGAAAAGAGGGAAAAGTAAGTAGGAGCAAACAAAAAATGGGGGAAAATCAAGGAGAAAGCAGTGGAAAAAAGGAAAAAGCAAAGAGCGGGCAGATAAAAATGGGATTAAAAAGCAAGGAGAAAGCAGTAAAAATGAAGAAAAAGCAAGAAGAGTGCACACAAAATATGGGGAAAAAGAAAGGAGAAAGGAGTGATATTGAGGGATAAGCAAGAAGAGGGCTCGCAAAAATGGAGGAAAAGCAAGGAGAAAGCAGTAAAAATGAGGGAAAGGCAGAGCTGGCAGACAAAAAAGGGGGAAAAAGCAAGGATGAAGCAGTTAGAATGAGGGATAAGCAAGGAGAGGTCACACAAAAATGGTGGAAAAAGCCTGGAGAAAGCAGTGAAAACTGGGAAAAGTAAGGAGAGGGCACACAAAAAACAGGTGAAAAAGCAAGGAGGAAGTAGTGAAAATAAGAGAAAAGCAGGGAGAAGGAACTCAAACAACAGGGGAATAAGCAAGGAGAAAGCAGTGAAAAAGAGGGAAAAGTAAGTAGAAGGCATACAAAACATGGGGAAAAGCAAGGAGCTGGCACACAAAAAACAGGATTAAAAAGCAAGGAGAAAGTAGTGAAAACGAGGGAAAAGAAAGGAGAGGACACACAAAAAAGGGGGAAGCAAGGAGAAAGTAGTGAGAATGGGGGAAAAGCACAGAGAAGGCATTCAAAAAACAGTGAAAAAGCTAGGAGAAGAAAGGAGCAGCAGCAATGCAACAGCATAGGGAGAGCTGCGGCTTTTTGTTTAAATTTTTGCTGCTGATCCACTGTGATTTCATGGCAAAAATAAAAAAATAAAAACATTTTTGGCCCAGACCTAGGGGGTCAGGGTATTCCTACCCTGTCCCCTTCTGTTTTATTTTCACTTTTTTCTTGGGCCTCAGCTGAGTTTGAGTTCCATGATCGCAGCCAGAACTTCCTGGTTGAAGTATTGACAGCCAGTCAGATCTCAGCATGACATCTGTCAGATCTGCGCGGTGCACAAATTTAATTATTCCAAAACTCCTAAACAGATTTAGAGCAAATCACAAAAAGAGATGTTTCTGAACCAGATCTACATTTCTGCCAAATTTGTTGTATTAGCATTTAGCGGTTTGGCTGTAGTCTCATTTAAAATCCCTATGGGCAATTGTATGAGGAAAATGGGTTTTGGGACTACCCCTTTTTTTCGGCCTCCGCTTAACGGATCACACCAAAACCTTGAAGACTTTCAGGAGATTGTCCTATGATGTAACATTAACATGAACAGCACCACACAGTACACCAGAGCACTCTGCTTCTTTTTGTCTGCTCAAGTAGATTTTCTACTCGAGCGCTAGTTTTCGTGAGGCAAGCAGCAACTTTCTCAACATGAGTGGTAGCAAGCTGTAGCAACAACCTGCATTGAGAATGTTGCGCCGAGGAGGTCTAGCATTCATTTTGTTCTCCCACGCCAATGCCAACTTAACGCCTGGGATCCGTGCATGAAAAAAACTCCATCATGCAGTGGTTGGTGGAGTTTTGTCAAACTGCATACTCAAAGAAGAGCACAGAGATAGCAAGACTCTGCAAACTCCACCAGTGTAGTGGCATTTACCATCTACCCCTACTTGTGCTAAAAATATTAGAAATTAGCATGAGTCAACAACTAACAGTTTATTTTGATTCTTACTTACATATCTTGGTTTAAGATCGGATTCAATAATATATGTTGCCATTCTGCAAATAAATTATGTGAAAACAATTCTTACATAGTTGTCCATGATGCCATGTTTCTTAGGAGGCTGTTACTGTCTCAGATTACTGTGCTCTATACCTTGGGCCTTCACTGGTCCTTGTATTTGTTTTACTTGAATGCTAATCTGATAATTAATGCCTCCACTGATTTGGTTCGAATTGAACACTGTTGCACTACAATTGACTTTGCTTCTCAGTTTGTTATTCTCAGCTGAATGATATTTTACTTCTTCTTGAAATTATTTTTTTCTTTGCTAGGCTGACCCATCACATGCTCTCCAACATGCTCTAGTTTGGGCTTTGGCAGAGTCCAATGGATCCAGCTCTCCTACTTTGAGCAGCTATCCATTAGCATGACCTTCACTGACCTTCACGGATGCCGAGTTGAGTTTTCAGCAGGAGGATTCTGTTGGTTTACCTCTATCCATTCCATCCAACTTACACAGGATGATGTAATGGTTTTACTCTACCCTTGCATCCCATGGCAAGAAGATACACACTCGCTTATTAGGCTTGTGGGAATTTTCCAGGGACATTTTATTGGAGGCATGAAGCTATAAACGATATTTTGGTAAAAGCAAACATCCTGTATCAAACTTGCCTTATGTGACAGTACCCACTACTCAAGATTGTTTAATAGGCCATTAAATATTTCTTCTAATATTAGGGAGGCAATTATTTGCAAAACAGTCCTTCAAATGTTGATTTGAAGAAAAAACCTTAAGCCAACAGTTTTAGATTCCAATGTAACAGTGCTTAAGTTGAAAATACACATACTTTTGGCAGGGGCCAAAGTTTTTCTAAGGGGTCCACTGCCAGCACTGCTGATTGCTGGATTGACCGAATACCAAGGCTCCCTTGTCTATCTCATGACTCTCTTCCACTACCTTACACTTCTTGTCTCAATCTCACTCTTGAACGGTCTTTTTCATTCTTGATTTCCTCTTTATCACCATTTTCTGTCTTTCTTTTCCCCCTTTCTTTCTTTGTGACTTTCTCCATCTTGCTGTGAGTTAAAGTCTGATGATGTAAAATAAATCCAGGTCTCGGTCTCCCTAAATGGAATGTAGGTTCTCACCACTTACAATATTCTGAATATAATAATCACAGCATTTTACTGAAAACGGTCTTGTCTGTATTGCTAACGCCATTTTGTCTTAAAACAGAGAACTTTGAACAATTAGCAATGTCCACCTCTGTTTTGTAGAAGCGTTGCGCACAATTAAAAAAAAAAAACAAGAAAAATGCATTTAGCAATTTGTAGTGTATTTAAATATTTTCATATTTTTCAAATTCGTAACTTGGACAGATCGGGCTGTGCACGATCTATGACTAAACTTTTTCATCTCTGCCTCACATTTTACATGGTCGTTCTTAAACGCCCAAACGGCTCCTATAAACACCTATGTCTGTTTTTCCGTGCACATGAATTCGGAATTTACAGGTCACAACATTCACTGAGCACATTCTTCCTGCTTCAAGTTAAAAAAAAGGACTCTGTGGAAGACACTCTCCTCTTGGCTCTTTTCCAAGGCCTCGGGCACATGCTTGATGCCAAGGATGTGGTCAGGGAAATGGAGCCAGGAGAGTGCAGCTGACAACCACATGCCAGTGCTGGCAGCATTCCTCTCGGAAAGCAGGACGAGAGCCAATGACAGAGAACGTATTACTGAATCTTCACAACTGGAGCTCAGGCAGCTTCGCCGGTATAGGCTATGAAACTCCCCCGACCACGAGGCGTTTGGAGAAGAGAAACTCTGCCAAGCGCATATTAAAACGACATTAGGTACTGTACCTGTGTGAAAATACCCATCAAGAAAATGCATGGCTAGCTTTGAAAATTAAATCTGTTTGCAGACAAGAACAGCGGCCTAGAGGAAGGAGTGAAGGAGAAAATCGGTGTTGGCACAAGAAACGGCTGGTACCGCTCCATGGGAAAATGTTAAACTCTCTCACAGAACTAAAGGGACTTCGTTCATATAATAAAGCAGAATTTTTTCTTAAATGTTCAACGGTTGCACATTTTGAAATAAGACATGATGCGAATTGGGACATTTCGCAATCACATGATTAATGTGACATCTTGGTTTGAAAAAAAATATTTTAGAAATTGTTCAGTTGATCTTCTCCTTCCCATCCTTTATTATATTAGCTACTATTGTTTTCTTTTTTAATTTGTTTATTAATTCATTTTTTATTTATTTTTTCCCTTTGGAATTTTGCAGCGGGTGCTCAGGCAGGAGGGATCGGCGCGTTGTACGTTTACCAATACGGTTATTTGTAGAATTCAAGTTTTAAAGTCTCAGTTCCTATTGGTACATAATTTAGGAAGCGAGAAAGAGAGAACCAGCACGACTGATTATCTATCTTAGCATTAGATATAATTTACTGTGTATGTTTATACTTCATAGCTGACAAGTTTTCAGACTTGTGACATTTCCATGGTTTCAATGCGTTCATGAGTGGCATTCAACTGCCAAATGTGTGACACTTTGAGTGACATTGTGCGTAAAACCAAACAATTATGTGCATGGAAACCAATAAATATCAGAAATTACACCCCTTTGCGGGCTGGGAAGTTTTTTGTATTCTAAAGATTTTATAACATAGATAAGGCAGAAAAAAACATATATAGCATGATGGAAACGAGACCCAAATAATGATCGCATATCACACATGGTTGACCTCATCAAAAATTACAATTACGATGCATATATAGGGCCATATTTATACTTTTTGACGCAAAACTGCGCCAATGCAGTTTTGCGTCAAAAAAAATTGCGCCGTCTAACGCCATTTGGAAGCGCCATGCGGGCGTCAAATTTATACTTTGACGTACGGTGGCGCAACCAACAGGTGGGAGTCATTATTTCGTGACGCACACAGCGTCGGTCTGTCGTAAAGGAAACCAACGTAAATGCGACGCACATCACTGTGGGTCGATTTACGACAGCGCAATCGTGAAAACGCCGTTTTTTTTCACGCTATTGCGTTACATTTTTGCGAGAAAACTGCCCTTTCAGGAGAGGAGACCCAAAATGGATCCTAGATGCCCCAACAGACCCCAGGAGGATGAGAGCAGACCAGGAACCAGCCAGGAGGAAGCATACAGGAACCAGGACATTTAAAAAAAAAAAAGAAAGTGTCGCTTCAGTGCAGAGGAGCAGGAAATCCTGGTGAAAGAGGTGACGGAACACCAGCACCAACTTTTCATCTCCTCAAAATTGCCACTCAGTAGGAGAGAGGCCATCTGGAAACAAATTGTGGACAAGATTAACAGTGTGGCTGAAGAACGCCGGACAGTCACCGAGTGTAAGAAACGCTGGCATGACTGCAAACGCAGTGTGAGAAAGTAGCCTCTTTCTAGCCTTGTTACCCCCACTTTTGGCCTGTTTGTGAGTGTATGCCAGGGTGTTTTCACTGTCCCACTGGGATCCTGCTAGCCAGGGCCCAGTGCTCACAGTGAAAACCCTATGTTTTCAGTATGTTTGTTATGTGTCACTGGGACCCTGCTAGTCAGGATCCCAGTGCTCATAAGTTTGTGGCCTATATGTGTGTGTTCCCTGTGTAGTGCCTAACTGTCTCACTGAGGCTCTGCTAATCAGAACCTCAGTGGTTATGCTCTCTCATTTCTTTCCAAATTGTCACTAACAGGCTAGTGACCATTTTTACCAATTTACATTGGCTTACTGGAACACCCTTATAATTCCCTAGTATATGGTACTGAGGTACCCAGTGTATTAGGGTTCCAGGAGATCCCTATGGGCTGCAGCATTTCTTTTGCCACCCATAGGGAGCTCTGACAATTCTTACACAGGCCTGCCACTGCAGCCTGAGTGAAATAACGTCCACGTTATTTCACAGCCATTTTACACTGCACTTAAGTAACTTATAAGTCACCTATATGTCTAACCTTTACCTGGTAAAGGTTAGGTGCAAAGTTAATTAGTGTGAGGGCACCCTGGCACTAGCCAAGGTGCCCCCACATTGTTCAGAGCCAATTCCCTGAACTTTGTGAGTGCGGGGACACCATTACACGCGTGCACTACATATAGGTCACTACCTATATGTAGCTTCACAATGGTAACTCCGAATATGGCCATGTAACATGTCTATGATCATGGAATTGCCCCCTCTATGCCATCCTGGCATAGTTGGCACAATCCCATGATCCCAGTGGTCTGTAGCACAGACCCTGGTACTGCCAAACTGCCCTTCCTGGGGTTTCACTGCAGCTGCTGCTGCTGCCAACCCCTCAGACAGGCATCTGCCCTCCTGGGGTCCAGCCAGGCCTGGCCCAGGATGGCAGAACAAAGAACTTCCTCTGAGAGAGGGTGTGACACCCTCTCCCTTTGGAAAATGGTGTGAAGGCAGGGGAGGAGTAGCCTCCCCCAGCCTCTGGAAATGCTTTGTTGGGCACAGAGGTGCCCAATTCTGCATAAGCCAGTCTACACCGGTTCAGGGGACCCCTTAGCCCTGCTTTGGCGCGAAACTGGACAAAGGAAAGGGGAGTGACCACTCCCCTGACCTGCACCTCCCCTGGGAGGTGTCCAGAGCTCCTCCAGTGTGCTCCATACCTCTGCCATCTTGGAAACAGAGGTGCTGCTGGCACACTGGACTGCTCTGAGTGGCCAGTGCCACCAGGTGACGTCAGAGACTCCTTGTGATAGGCTCCTTCAGGTGTTGCTAGCCTATCCTCTTTCCTAAGTAGCCAAACCCTCTTTTCTGGCTATTTAGGGTCTCTGTCTCTGGGGAAACTTTAGATAACGAATGCAAGAGCTCAGCCGAGTTCCTCTGCATCTCTCTCTTCACCTTCTGATAAGGAATCGACTGCTGACCGCGCTGGAAGCCTGCAAAACTGCAACAAAGTAGCTAAGACGACTACTGCAACTCTGTAACGCTGATCCTGCCGCCTTCTCGACTGTTTTCCTGTTTGTGCATGTTGTGGGGGTAGTCTGCCTCCTCTCTGCACCAGAAGCTCCGAAGAAATCTCCCGTGGGTCGACGGAATCTTCCCCCTGCAACCGCAGGCACCAAAAAGCTGCATTACCGGTCCCTTGGGTCTCCTCTCAGCACGACGAGCGAGGTCCCTCGAATCCAGCGACTCTGTCCAAGTGACCCCCACAGTCCAGTGACTCTTCAGTCCAAGTTTGGTGGAGGTAAGTCCTTGCCTCACCTCGCTGGGCTGCATTGCTGGGAACCGCGACTTTTGCAGCTACTCCGGCCTCCGTGCACTTCCGGCGGAAATCCTTTGTGCACAGTCCAGCCTGGGTCCACGGCACTCTAACCTGCATTGCACGACCTCCTAAGTTGTTCTCCGGCGACGTGGGACTTCTTTGTGCGACTTCGGGTGAGCACCGTTTCACGCATCCTCGTAGTGCCTGTTTCTGGCATTTTTCTGGGTGCTACCTGCTGATGAGAGGGCTCCTTGTCTTGCTCGACGTCCCCTCTCTCTCCTGGTCCAATTTGCGACCTCCTGGTCCCTCCAGAGCCACAGCAGCATCCAAAAACGCTAACTGCACGATTTGCAGCTAGCAAGGCTTGTTGGCATTCTTTCGGCAGGAAAACACTTCTGCACGACTCTCCACGGCGAGTGGGATCAGTCCACCAAAGGGGAAGTCTCTAGCCCTTTTCGTTCCTGCAGAAACCTCAGCTTCTTCTGTCCAGTAGAAGCTTCTTTACACCCGCAGCTGGCATTTCCTGGGCATCTGCCCATCTCGACTTGCTTGTGACTTTTGGACTTGGTCCCCTTGTTCCACAGGTACCCTAGATTGGAAATCCACAGTTGTTGCATTGTTGGTTTGTGTCTTTCCTGCATTATTCCTCTAACACGACTTCTTTGTCCTTAGGTGAACTTTAGTGCAGTTTGCACTCACTTTTCATGGTCTTGGGGAGGGTTATTTTTCTAACTCTCACTATTTTCTAATAGTCCCAGCGACCCTCTACAAGGTCACATAGGTTTGGGGTCCATTCGTGGTTCACATTCCACTTTTGGAGTATATGGTTTGTGTTGCCCCTATCCCTATGTTTCCCCATTGCATCCTATTGTAACTATACATTGTTTGCTCTGTTTTCTAAGACTATACTGCATATTTTTGCTATTGTGCATATATATCTTGTGTATATTTCCTATCCTCTCACTGAGGATACACTCTAAGATACTTTGGCATATTGTCATAAAAATAAAGTACCTTTATTTTTAGTATAACTGTGTATTGTGTTTTCTTATGATATTGTGCATATGACACTAAGTGGTACTGTAGTAGCTTCACACGTCTCCTAGTTCAGCCTAAGCTGCTCTGCTAAGCTACCATTATCTATCAGCCTAAGCTGCTAGACACCCTATACACTAATAAGGGATAACTGGGCCTGGTGCAAGGTGCAAGTACCCCTTGGTACTCACTACAAGCCAGTCCAGCCTCCTACATTGGTTGTGCAGCGGTGGGATAAGTGCTTTGAGACTACTTACCACTCTTGTCATTGTACTTTTCATAGGAGAAAAATATACAAAACAAGTTCAGTGTATATACACATTGCCAAAAAGTTTTGCATTTCCTCTTTTCACTCTTTTCTAAGTGCTGAAAAGTACTTCTAACTTTCTAAAAAGTTCTAAAAAGTTTAAAAAGTTTTTTTTCTCAGTCTTTCTAAAAGCTCTGACAAACTTTTTTTCTTTTTCTATCACTTTAACTCTCTCTAAAAATGTCTGGCACAGGCCAAAATGTTGATCTGTCCAAACTTGCATATGATCACCTTAGCTGGAAAGGAGCAAGGAGTCTCTGCATAGAGAGAGGTTTGAGTGTAGGGAAGAATCCTTCCTTGGAATTGTTACTTAACATGCTTAGAGAACAAGATAAGGCAAGAAGTGCCCCATCTGTTGAAAAGGTAGCTAATGGTTCCCAATCTGATCCAGGGACTCCCCCAGGAAAAGATTCAGGAAAGAAACTTCCTAGCCTGCCCATTACTAGACAGTCTAGCATAGTTGGTAATGATGATGGGTCACACCATACAAATAGTGTTGTCTCACATCATAGCAAAAGCATTTACTCACACCACAGTGGTACTGATGTTTCTGTTAGCCAAGCTGTTAGGGTGTCCTCTGTAAGGGACAGGTCTCCTTCTGTCCATTCTCACCATACTCCTGTTTCAAGGCATGTCCCTCCCACCCACCCTGATGACAGATTGTTAGAAAGGGTGCTCAATAGATTGAGAGTGGAACAAACCAGACTGAAGCTCAAGAAGCAACAGCTGGATTTGGATAGACAGACTTTAGAATTAGAGAAGGAGAGACAGAAACTGGGTTTAGAAACCCATGGTGGCAGCAGCAGTATTCCCCATAGTCATCCTGCAAAAGAGCATGATTCCAGGAATCTGCATAAGATAGTTCCCCCTTATAAGGAGGGGGATGACATTAACAAGTGGTTTGCTGCACTTGAGAGGGCCTGTGTTGTACAGGATGTCCCTCAAAGACAGTGGGCTGCTATCCTATGGCTATCATTTAGTGGAAAAGGTAGGGATAGGCTCCTTACTGTGAAAGAAAGTGATGCCAATAATTTTACAGTTCTTAAGAATGCACTCCTGGATGGTTATGGCTTAACCACTGAACAATACAGGATAAAGTTCAGAGAGACCAAAAAGGAGTCTTCACAAGACTGGGTTGATTTCATTGACCATTCAGTGAAGGCCTTGGAGGGGTGGTTACATGGCAGTAAAGTTACTGATTATGACAGCCTGTATAACTTGATCCTGAGAGAGCATATTCTTAATAATTGTGTGTCTGATTTGTTGCACCAGTACCTGGTAGACTCTGATCTGACCTCTCCCCAAGAATTGGGAAAGAAGGCAGACAAATGGGTCAGAACAAGGGTGACCAGAAAAGTTCATACAGGGGGTGACAAAGATGGCAATAAGAAGAAAGATGGTGAAAAATCTCAAGATAAGCATGGGGATAAGGGTAAAACCAAAGATCCCACTTCAAATCTTAAACACTCTTCAGAGGGTGGGGATAAAACTAATTCTTCCTCTTCTTCTCAACCTGCACACATTAAAAAGCCTTGGTGCTTTGTGTGTAAAAACAGAGGCCATAGGCCAGGGGATAAGTCCTGTCCAGGTAAACCCCCTGAGCCTACCACCACTAATACATCAAGCTCTAGTGCCCCTAGCAGTAGTGGTACTAGTGGTGGGACTGCTGGCAACAGTCAAGTTAAGGGTGTAGTTGGGTTCACTTATGGGTCCATCATAGAAACTGGGGTAGTCAGTCCCAAGACAGTTTCTGTCTCACCTAGTGGCATTGGCCTTGCCACACTGGCTGCTTGTCCCCTTACAATGGATAAGTACAGGCCAACAGTTTCAATAAATGGTGTTGAGGCCTTGGCCTACAGGGACACAGGTGCCATTATCACTTTGGTGACTGAAAACCTAGTGCACCCTGATCAACACATCATTGGACAACAGTATAAGATTATTGATGTCCATAACTCCACTAAGTTTCTTCCCTTAGCTATAATTCAGTTTAGTTGGGGTGGAGTTACTGGCCCTAAGCAGGTGGTGGTATCACCTAGCTTACCTGTAGACTGTCTCTTAGGTAATGACCTAGAGGCCTCAGGTTGGGCTGATGTAGAGTTTTATGCCCATGCAGCCATGCTGGGCATCCCTGAGGAATTGTTCCCTCTCATTTCTACTGAAATGAAAAAGCAAAGGAGAGAAGGCCTGAAAACTCAGGATCCCTCTCCATCAACAGGTAAAAAGGGTATCACAGTATCCCCTAACCACCCTACCATTCAGGATACCATTCCTGTGGTGGGAGAAACCTCTCCTGGGGTGGCACCTGTTCCAAGGGAATCAGCATTTGGCAAAACTGTACTCCCTGAGGTGGAAGTACCTCTCTGTGGGATAACTAACATTGGTGAGAAAAAGAGCACAATTTTAGTTAACATGGAGCATCCCTCCAACCCTCCCAGAGAAACTTTAGTGCAGAAACCCTGCACTACCTCACAACACTTAGGACAGCATCCCTGCCCTGGTGTGGAGCTTATAGGACAGCATCCCTGCCCTGCTCCAACTCAAGAGAAACAGCATCCCTGTTCTCTCTTCCAGCCATATGGACAAAGTTTTTGCCCAGCTATGGCTTTTCTGAGACAGCATCCCTGTCTGGCATTTCCATCACTACAAATAGGTTCAGTGGACAATTCCCACTGCTCTAAACTAAAACTTACTGATAGAAACTCTGAAAATACATCTTCACATTGTTGCTTAGCTAAACAACTTCAAACAGGGTGGTTTACATCCCCACAGGGAAGTAACCATATAGTGGATAATAAAGGGAGTAACCAGTCTATTGCAGAGCTACTCTCTACTTATCACCACTTAGACAATAAAGTCTCAACTGGCCAAGGTTAGCCTTATTGTCCTTCGTTTGGGGGGGGGTTGTGTGAGAAAGTAGCCTCTTTCTAGCCTTGTTACCCCCACTTTTGGCCTGTTTGTGAGTGTATGCCAGGGTGTTTTCACTGTCCCACTGGGATCCTGCTAGCCAGGGCCCAGTGCTCACAGTGAAAACCCTATGTTTTCAGTATGTTTGTTATGTGTCACTGGGACCCTGCTAGTCAGGACCCCAGTGCTCATAAGTTTGTGGCCTATATGTGTGTGTTCCCTGTGTAGTGCCTAACTGTCTCACTGAGGCTCTGCTAATCAGAACCTCAGTGGTTATGCTCTCTCATTTCTTTCCAAATTGTCACTAACAGGCTAGTGACCATTTTTACCAATTTACATTGGCTTACTGGAACACCCTTATAATTCCCTAGTATATGGTACTGAGGTACCCAGGGTATTGGGGTTCCAGGAGATCCCTATGGGCTGCAGCATTTCTTTTGCCACCCATAGGGAGCTCTGACAATTCTTACACAGGCCTGCCACTGCAGCCTGAGTGAAATAACGTCCACGTTATTTCACAGCCATTTTACACTGCACTTAAGTAACTTATAAGTCACCTATATGTCTAACCTTTACCTGGTAAAGGTTAGGTGCAAAGTTACTTAGTGTGAGGGCACCCTGGCACTAGCCAAGGTGCCCCCACATTGTTCAGAGCCAATTCCCTGAACTTTGTGAGTGCGGGGACACCATTACACGCGTGCACTACATATAGGTCACTACCTATATGTAGCTTCACAATGGTAACTCCGAATATGGCCATGTAACATGTCTATGATCATGGAATTGCCCCCTCTATGCCATCCTGGCATAGTTGGCACAATCCCATGATCCCAGTGGTCTGTAGCACAGACCCTGGTACTGCCAAACAGCCCTTCCTGGGGTTTCACTGCAGCTGCTGCTGCTGCCAACCCCTCAGACAGGCATCTGCCCTCCTGGGGTCCAGCCAGGCCTGGCCCAGGATGGCAGAACAAAGAACTTCCTCTGAGAGAGGGTGTGACACCCTCTCCCTTTGGAAAATGGTGTGAAGGCAGGGGAGGAGTAGCCTCCCCCAGCCTCTGGAAATGCTTTGTTGGGCACAGAGGTGCCCAATTCTGCATAAGCCAGTCTACACCGGTTCAGGGGACCCCTTAGCCCTGCTCTGGCACGAAACTGGACAAAGGAAAGGGGAGTGACCACTCCCCTGACCTGCACCTCCCCTGGGAGGTGTCCAGAGCTCCTCCAGTGTGCTCCAGATCTCTGCCATCTTGGAAACAGAGGTGCTGCTGGCACACTGGACTGCTCTGAGTGGCCAGTGCCACCAGGTGACGTCAGAGACTCCTTGTGATAGGCTCCTTCAGGTGTTGCTAGCCTATCCTCTCTCCTAAGTAGCCAAACCCTCTTTTCTGGCTATTTAGGGTCTCTGTCTCTGGGGAAACTTTAGATAACGAATGCAAGAGCTCAGCCGAGTTCCTCTGCATCTCTCTCTTCACCTTCTGATAAGGAATCGACTGCTGACCGCGCTGGAAGCCTGCAAAACTGCAACAAAGTAGCTAAGACGACTACTGCAACTCTGTAACGCTGATCCTGCCGTCTTCTCGACTGTTTTCCTGTTTGTGCATGCTGTGGGGGTAGTCTGCCTCCTCTCTGCACCAGAAGCTCCGAAGAAATCTCCCGTGGGTCGACGGAATCTTCCCCCTGCAACCGCAGGCACCAAAAAGCTGCATTACAGGTCCCTTGGGTCTCCTCTCAGCACGACGAGCGAGGTCCCTCGAATCCAGCAACTCTGTCCAAGTGACCCCCACAGACCAGTGACTCTTCAGTCCAAGTTTGGTGGAGGTAAGTCCTTGCCTCACCTCGCTGGGCTGCATTGCTCGGAACCGCGACTTTTGCAGCTACTCCGGCCTCCATGCACTTCCGGCGGAAATCCTTTGTGCACAGTCCAGCCTTGGTCCACGGCACTCTAACCTGCATTGCACGACCTCCTAAGTTGTTCTCCGGCGACGTGGGACTTCTTTGTGCGACTTCGGGTGAGCACCGTTTCACGCATCCTCGTAGTGCCTGTTTCTGGCATTTTTCTGGGTGCTACCTGCTGATGAGAGGGCTCCTTGTCTTGCTCGACGTCCCCTCTCTCTCCTGGTCCAATTTGCGACCTCCTGGTCCCTCCAGAGCCACAGCAGCATCCAAAAACGCTAACTGCACGATTTGCAGCTAGCAAGGCTTGTTGGCATTCTTTCGGCAGGAAAACACTTCTGCACGACTCTCCACGGCGAGTGGGATCAGTCCACCAAAGGGGAAGTCTCTAGCCCTTTTCGTTCCTGCAGAAACCTCAGCTTCTTCTGTCCAGTAGAAGCTTCTTTACACCCGCAGCTGGCATTTCCTGGGCATCTGCCCATCTCCGACTTGCTTGTGACTTTTGGACTTGGTCCCCTTGTTCCACAGGTACCCTAGATTGGAAATCCACAGTTGTTGCATTGTTGGTTTGTGTCTTTCCTGCATTATTCCTCTAACACGACTTCTTTGTCCTTAGGGGAACTTTAGTGCACTTTGCACTCACTTTTCAGGGTCTTGGGGAGGGTTATTTTTCTAACTCTCACTATTTTCTAATAGTCACAGCGACCCTCTACAAGGTCACATAGGTTTGGGGTCCATTCGTGGTTCACATTCCACTTTTGGAGTATATGGTTTGTGTTGCCCCTATCCCTATGTTTCCCCATTGCATCCTATTGTAACTATACATTGTTTGCACTGTTTTCTAAGACTATACTGCATATTTTTGCTATTGTGCATATATATCTTGTGTATATTTCCTATCCTCTCACTGAGGGTACACTCTAAGATACTTTGGCATATTGTCATAAAAATAAAGTACCTTTATTTTTAGTATAACTGTGTATTGTGTTTTCTTATGATATTGTGCATATGACACTAAGTGGTACTGTAGTAGCTTCACACGTCTCCTAGTTCAGCCTAAGCTGCTCTGCTAAGCTACCATTATCTATCAGCCTAAGCTGCTAGACACCCTATACACTAATAAGGGATAACTGGGCCTGGTGCAAGGTGCAAGTACCCCTTGGTACTCACTACAAGCCAGTCCAGCCTCCTACACGTAGGACCAAAGAGAAAATGGCTAGGAACAGGAAGGCAGCAATGCAGACTGGAGGGGGGAGTCCAGCACAACAGGAGGCCCTGGACCACATGGAGGAGATGGTTGCAGCCGTCATCCCGGAGGAGATCGTCACAGGGATTCAAGGACTGGACAGCGCAGACTACCACGACACAACGCACATGCAGGGTAAGTCGCATGGGGAATTCAAATGCAATAATGAGGATTGTAAGCAGGGGGGGGATACCTACTACACAATGCATGTAAGTCAGCACATATATGAAGTGGCATGGGGAAAGGGGCACGGCAGGGGGGCATGCCCAGTACTGACCGAAGCTGGGGCACGACAAAATACAGCAACCACAACAGTCCCACGGGGACATCCTGTAATTACAACAAGAGAGCCAAGGGAAAGCAGTGACAGGTGGGAAGGACACTACCTCAAATCCACATCCAGGCACTTGTCTTGCAAAATCTATTCCCCATCAACTAGGTCCCTACCTGTAATGCTGTAGCAAATACAACAACTGCAACTTAACTGCCACCACAGTTGACAATAACACCTCTCATCTCTGTGCAGCTATAGCACCAAATGGCAGGAACCCCACCCTGGAACATACATACCTAAAATAGGGGGTGAGGATGACATCTGCAATTACTCCTAGAAATAAGACAAAGGTACCAGTACACTCAAATGCCGAATGTCCATAACTGACACATACATAACCCTAAGTAAACAGCAGTAGGAGCCACACAGCACTAACGACACACACATGCTGCATACGTCAGGGTCCCTCACGTGCCTGGCTAACAAGGCTACATCACTAATGTCATACTGCTCAGACAACAACATTGAGGAGGGGACACAGGCAACTGGTCACTGAAACACATCTGCACAGTCTTACAAAAAAATAGGACATTCATACGATAAACAGGCCAATCCAGTAAGGCACACATTATACCCCATCATATACAAACATCAACAATGTTTACATCCATACCACATCCTAACATTGACATGCATAGGTAATGCCACGTAACATGTACAGTTCATGCAATGTGAATAAAAAGTGTATGGGGCAGGGCCTGAGAGGCAAGTGTGCTGGCAGGGCAGTCACAACACCCACAGTCAGTCAAAGTGTAGTGTGGCAAGTGAAACGTATACTTTGCGCATTAGCCTCAGGCTGGAGGCCTTTGTGCATCTTACCCTGAATGTACTAATACTCATTTGCTCACATCTAAGAGCCTCAGAGCACTTTGCACTAAATGATTCTCATTGCCCTTCCTATCAGTTAATGTAGCAAATAGTCAGTCCTAGGGTGTTGTTAATTAGTCAAATCACCCTGTTTTGCCTACTTCTGCACTGGAGTTTGCCAGAACATATTCACTCTGTGCCCCAGTCAAGGATACCGTCTGGTACGTTGCTGATAGATGTGGCAGGGTTGAAGGTCTGGCATTCCTACCGTAGGGAAACCTTGTCATCACCATGACATATGTCTTTTAAATTCACTTCCTCGTCCCAAGACACGCATGGGGGAGTTTCCAAACATAAATTCACAACTAGATGCTGCCTGCCTTGCTGCTGATGCACAACCAGATCCCAGCCCATTCCTCTGATATGAGGGATGATGTCTCCCCTGTGATTCAGACAGGCAAGCTCCAAACTTAACATGCTGTGCTATACATAGAACAAGCAGAGGGAGAGTAGAAACTGTTAGGCACCATGATAGTTGTGTACTAATGTATTAGTCTCCTGCGGACTATTTCAATTCTAACAGTGTGTATTGTTTGGGTTATTGGGGCTCACACCTAAATTCCTACAAGTCAGTTGTACAATGAAACTTCATATCAAACAAATACTGTCTTTGTCATTTGTGTATGGGAACATACCGGAAAAGATAGAAATGTGTAGGACCTGAGTGACCACCACTTCCCTGAGAAGTTCCAAAGATGTCATGCGCTCGGATGTCTAAACATTCCTTTGATGTGGGAGACCAGAGGCACTGCTAGTTAGTCTGAGCTAAATTGAATATCTGGGTGACAGAGTTATATACAAGTGGGTCAAACTTAGTCCCCCACACCATTAGCTATCCTGCTGCCTAGAAAGCCAAGAATCACATGTAGGATAATGAGAGCCCACCCAACAAAATGTCCCTCCATAACAATAGTGAAACACCGAGTGAGGAGTAGGACAAAAAAACGCCTATTTCTAAATAATTACAAAGCAACACCTAGAGGCCACCTGGCAGACATGTCTGAAAGATCCATATCATACATGTGACACACAGGTGGGCCATAGACCTACAACAATGCCCTATGACGGACAGCAGATACCAAGACAAACACAGAGTACAAAGTTAAGGCATACAAAGGCTTGTATCTTAAAGCAAAATTGTCACAACACGGACACACTAATTGTACCCTGTTTCATTGCAGAGGAACACGGATCTCCTGCCGATATGCCTGTCCATGAGTTCCCTGATGACATGGATGACGAGACCATCAACCTCCCACAAGAGACCCTTGACATGGTCCTTGAAAGCCTCCAAACCCCACCTTCAGTCACAAGGAGGAGCACAGAAGAAGCAGCCACCACAGTAGAACCACCCGCCACCCCAATTGTAAGACCTGCCAGCTCCAACACAGCTGAGGACTCTGACGACACTGGCACCAGCTTCGAAAGAACTGTTGTTGGGGTCCAGCGGGAGCTGGCCAAGGAGGTGCGGGTGGGGATGCAAACTATGACAGCCAGCCTTGAGGGGGTGCGTTCGTGCATGTTGTCAACTGCTGATCAGGCAGCTGCAATGCAAGCCAGAACATCGCTCTTGGAGGAACTTTTAAAAACACAGAAGGAAATCTGCACAGCTGTTATCCAGTTGACACAACAACTCCAACTGCAAGCCAGTCAACGTGTGCACGAATGCAACATAGAACCCCTCAGGGCCGACCTGGCTGCCTACCATCGGGATGTGGCTGCCATTCTGAAAAACCAGCAGGCCCTCCTTGCTGCAGTACTGCCCTTCATTACTCGACAGGGATCAGCCCCCGGGATGTCTGCCTCCATGTCTTCTAACACTGAGGTGTGTGTTGCCCCTTCACAACCAACAACAACAAGGATACACCAGGCAACACACACATCAGAAGAAGAAGACATGGAACAGATAACATTCACACGCAAGAGTACCCGGAAGCCCTAGTCCCTGCACCATGGCCTACTCTGACCAAGGTCCTACGTTTTGACACATGCCAGTCTCACTACAACTACCCTCAATGACTGTTCGGCAATCCACTGTATGACTTGTCCCCATTGCCAGTGAATGTCTCTCTCCTACCATTTGGCAATTCATGTTCCTCTGCACCGTCTGTGACCTCACCCCAGCATGTCAGGAGCATCATCCACACCCCGTCTGTAGGATCACCATGTAAGAATGCACCAGAACGGACTCAGCTAACATTGTGAATGGACATTTTGCATTACACCACCTACAAATAAATATCACTTGCACACCTATTGTGTCTCTGTGTCATTTCACACTTCAACTGTGCAGTAGATAACTCCAAAGTGGCTGTGTGGCAACCATGTAGATTCTCTATACTACTGTCCTGATTTCATGTATACTGAAACATCTGTGCAGTGGCCAGGATTGCATCATAGCTTTACTATACTGAGGAAAATAACTGATGAAGGGACTAAGCACACACAATCATGCTGTGTTGGACAGAATGATGCCCCATCTACAGCTATTCTAGACAACTAATGGTGGCTGAGAAATGTAGGCACCATGCGATACTAAAATTGGAAATTATGCTGTAAAATAAAAGGAATGATAAACAAATTACACTGCATCAATCACCCTTATGGCGTATACTTCCATGAAGGAAAGTCATGCTGAATCAGTACACACATGATGTAGGTCAGCAATGACAGCAACAAGACAAGAGTGTGAACAAATCCTCATCTACAAAGCTCTCCCAGAACTTCACAATGCTGTCCGACATATCTATTTACCTACAATAACAAGTCGGGTAGCACTCTTTGTGAAGTAGGATACATACCAACCACAAACCTTGATGATCAATGCACACTACCAATGTTGGCTCTCCCACATGGTGGATACTTACCAAGTTAGCACACGGGTAGCTGGCATGTTAAACCTCATTAGCCTGGGGATAGCGAGCATGGAACACAAATGGCATACTAAAACTTTCTGCTACACTGATGTCAAGGCTATGAAAAGGTAGCAACTAACGCATCAGGTAAAGGGTTAACAATTTTTTTATTTCAAAGTAGTAATAAAAGAGGCAACTAAGGGAAAGGTAAACCTACACTGATCTAACCTGACTACTACTAACCCACAACTGTCCCTAACTAACCTAAGCTAAACTTACTCTACACATGTAACGAAACGATCTAAACATCAACCCCCCACCCACCACTAAGAGACAAGACACATGCAGGACAACACTTACTAACCTACACACATACTATACTATCCTAAACAAACATATATTTTTTTGTAATATTTTTTTTTTTTTTTTTTTTTTATTAAACAGGAATCCCAACATTGCCCCCCACCCACCCACCCACACAAAAATATTAGATAGAAAGAATAAGGACCCCCCACCCTCTTACCTAACACTAACTAAGCTAATTTCCTATACTTATCCTTTAACTAACCCCCCAAACCCAACTAAGAGTATGAAAAAGGAAAGAGGTGAGAGGGGAGGGGTAAAAGTTCAGGAGGGCAAAATGACTACTGATTTGCCCTCCGTAGTGTGCGCCGGATGGAGCGCACCTTCTTCTTCACCTCATTCATGTCCTCCGCAAGGTTGTCAACCTTGCAGATCAACCTGTCCAATTTTCTGGACAATGCCTGGAAGGCTGCCTGGTCAATAGGAGGGTCAGTGCTGGTCTGGGTGCCGGTGGAGGTGGAGGTTGTTGCTGGAGTGGAGTGGCCACGGGACAGCCCTGCTCCCAACACACGGCTGGGTCCAGGTCTGGATGAAGATGCCTGGTCTGTTGCTGTGTCCCCTTGGGCAGACCTGGTGGATGTAGTGGCGGTGGTTGTTGGTGGCACCGTTGGGGGAGCCTGTGGTGTGGCATACCACGCCCCAGAGGCCCGATCCGAATTATATCTGCGGGCCATCCTCCGATACCCACACTGCACCTGCAGGATGTGGCTGTACCTCATTGCACGGCGCTCGAAATGGTTGCGCTCTGCGGCACTCAGGTTTGCAGCTGTGAAGAGAAAAGGGAAATATTGAGCATTGAATTTACAGTGGGTTGAATACCACCATGGGTCATTTGTCCATTACTAGAAATGTATTTTTTGCAGCAATTGTTACAACATAGTTCACGGAAAGCCTCAGAGGAAGTACATGTGAATCCTGCATACCTAAGGGCATATCACACCTAGCATATACATGTCTCTACATGATGGATGATATCACCCTAAACTACTCAACCAAATCATACCTAAGGCATGAGACATTATGGCACCAGCTCTTCCGCATACTGACTTCACTACATATGTCATTCTATGTGATAACAATCACACTCCTCACTCAATGGCATTTGGAATTAGTTGTGTGCTAAGATTGAACCCCTGGCCCAGAATCATATGTCCACACTAGGGGTCAGATGTAGGAATCTTGAAATAACAACTAGCAATTATGCAAAGCAGAACGGTGTCTCTGACACCGTCTGCGAGTCGCTATGGGGTCCCGAAAACCCACCTCATGAACATCAATGATGTGAGTTCCAAGTTGCCCCACTGTAGCGACTATGGGCACTCACGGGGATGGAGGCCTGCTGGTACCAGCAGAAATCCATAGACGTGACTGCTTTTAAATGAAGCAAGTAATTTTTCCCCAAGTGTAGGCCGTTTACCTGAAAGGAAAATGAGCTGAAATTAGTTTAAAAACACAACAATTCAACTAGGAAATTTTCACTGTAATTATTGGTCCCTTAGACCACTGGCTGTTTTGTGCAGGATTATTTTGGTCCACTCACAAAGGTGAAGGTTTACAATGAGGACCCCTTCCAGTCAGCAAGTTGGTTACCATCCACTTCAAGTGGATGATAACAGCTACTCACTTTGCAACCACGTACTCGGTTGCAAATGGGATTGCCTACCAATGTGATTTGCAAGTAGGTCTGGTAAACCCCTTTATCATTTCCATTTTGAAAAGCATTTTCCTAATATGTACATGACCACCAAATACATTTTGGAATAGGAAACAGACGTTTGCAAATCACAAACATATATTTATGCCATTTGCAACTTGTAGACATTTTTCTCACTCTGGCCCTAGGTACTAACTCAAGTCACAAAAGGTGCTAAGTACGTGTAACATACTGGTTGCTACAGTCCTAGGTACCCTGTTTCACAGTAACATCCCAGTCTTTGTGGGTGGTGTGGGAAGAACAACCAACAATCCCATGTTCAATGCACACCCAGGAGTGTACAGAAAGTTCAACAAGTATGTGCCTTCACACACAACAACTATGAAGGGCTAGCAATACGTTGTAGTCAGCCCAACCTTGTCACATCCCAGGTCCACACATGTCAAAATGATATGACTTAGCCCAACATAACATACTATTAGTGAGGCATGTTTAACAACACACACAGAGGAGGTAGAACACCCATTCACATGATTCAACTGAACACCTAGGCCATTGCACTCAAGTCACATACACTTCGAGTTCACCTTGTGGAAGTACATGGCCCTGGAAGATCCGACCTACAGTGTACACAGTCCATCCTCAACTAGGAAGAAACACTTGTCATCAAAGCCATGTGCCTAAGCTATCTGGGAGACTGTCAGTCTGATATGCAGACTCAGTTGATGGCAAGTCCCAGACCAAGTCTAACATTGACCAGTGTATTCCAAATGAGTCATACCATTCCCAATTGCCGCCCTAATTGAATGGGCTACAACCCCTCAATCTGAGAGATGACTAGGTATTGCTTTACAGAAACATTATTCAAATTTGATATCACACTAAAACAACAAAGCCAATGAACGGCCAGCACATCAAATCATGAATTCTCTTAAACACACAGTAATCCATCATGCTTCATTACCAAACAATGTAAATAGCACTCAGGCGACACTCACTGTAGGTATCGGGGTCGTCAAAATGGGCCACCTCTCCCATGGTGTACGGGGCTGGTCCACCTGTAAAGCATGAAACAAAGATTATACTCAGACTGGGTGAACGGACAAATAATTTCTGTTACAATGACACTGTGTGAATATGACATGGTAATGATAGACTTTCACACATGCTCATCCTGCATGGATGACTTTGTATTCAACATTATCATTGGATGAGTCTCCTGCTCCAGTGTCACACCCTACTACACTCATGCAGTGGCCAGGACAGTCATGTGTCGTCCAAGTTAATCCTCCATTAGTATGCCCCAACAATAATGTTAACCATACATCTCAGCATGTGCATCCCAGAGAGACATTCCAAAACTGGTTCCATGAGGACTGCATGACCACTCACAATCAAACAGGCTATGTGGACAGGTTTCAGCACACAGCAACCAGACACACATGTGACATATGTGTGAACAACATGACTAACTTCATGTGACGTGAAGGCAACACACATGTATAGCATCATCATGTGTTTCCAATTTTCTGTCTAGCTACGGCGTCTGCATATGTAGGTATGTTGTTTCTACATGACGTACTCACTGGCCATTATGACCAGTGGAGTACAAATAGAGCAGTTCACGTGTTGCTTTTCTGACACAAATGCAACACTACATTACATGCAGCTACAGGCATCTGGTATGTGTTGCAAAAATGAGCCATCAGACTGGTAGCATAGGTCTTCATACACATTCTGCAACAAATACACATTAGGACACATATGTATACCTTTGTAGCGCAGCATTTGCAACATTTTGTGACGCAGAGAGGGGGCGACTTAGCAAAATACAAATAGATGTTGGATTTTAATGCTGTTATTGCGTGTACATGTGTTGCAAAATATGGGGATTTATGTGTATAACCATGGGCCTAGGTTTCCCTAGCATTACACACAGTCAGCTACTTATTTTGCAGATTGGCTAACAATCATCACATGTTCACACACAGATTTCTATCATTCCCATTTAATAGATTTTTACTCACCAATATGGCCACCAATCCGGAGTCCCAGGTGGTCCAGCAGGTCCTGTTCCCTGGTGATCAGATCTGCCCAGCGGTGCTTTAGTTGGTGTACATTTCTCAGACTCCCGTAGACCCGGACCAGGTGATGGCACACCTTCTCCCACCGGATTTTCCTCGCCTCCGTGTGATACCCCTGTATCACACGGCCCCCAGCTTCCAGCATTAGTGGGAGGAAATGGCTTACTAGCCATATGAACCCCCCCAATTCGTCTTCACCCATCCTGGACAGGCGAGGCCTACCTGACATATTGAGAGGACTAATGCTGGACAAAATAAATATGAAAGTAAAAGTGGGAAATGGGGAAAGGTAGAGGTGTGAAAGAAAAAGAAGAAGGAGAAAAATAGCCCAACTAACCCCCCAAACTATGCTACCCACAGCAGACTCCCACTGACAATACAAACTATCACAGGTATAGACAAAATAACACTAAACAGACTGAGACAATGTTATACAACATTAATAGATTGACACTAAGACAAAATACAAGGCACACAGGACACAAAAGCAGTAAAACACAGGACAACACCTTTCACACAACCACACAGTCTAGATAAATCTGAGACTGCAAAGTGAAAGTGAAAGTTAACTCCCAGTACAGATTTTGTAAACAGGATATCCTATTACATCACTTCCTGCAGAAAATGGCCGCCGTTTTTATTTTCCCGTTATGCGTCATATTTTCACGCATACACAGTTGTGTGTCATTTTTTTTTTACGCATTACAGTGCACATGATGCGGAGTGAAAAAATATGATATGAATATTAATATTTTATAATGTACATGAGATGACCAACATATTGTCCATGTAGCGTCAATTTTACCACGCATACAGCATGGGCGTCATTTTTTTTACACGTACAGTAGTGCACATGATGCGGAGTGAAAAAATATGATATGAATATTAATATTTTATAATGTACATGAGATGACCAACATATTGTCCATGTAGCGTCAATTTGACCACGCATACAGCATGGGCGTCATTTTTTTTACACGTACAGTAGTACACATGATGCGGAGTGAAAAAATATGATATGAATATTAATAATTTATAATGTACATGAGATGACCAACATATTGTCCATGTAGCGTCAATTTTACCATGCATACAGCATGGGCGTCATTTTTTTTACACGTACAGTAGTGCACATGATGCGGAGTGAAAAAATATGATATGAATATTAATAATTTATAATGTACATGAGATGACCAACATATTGTCCATGTAGCGTCAATTTTACCACGCATACAGCATGGGCGTAATTTTTTTTACACGTACAGTAGTGCACATGATGCAGAGTCAAAAATATTGTGGATGTAAATTATACATTGAAGGCGAAATATTAAGACACTTTTGGATACATTTGTATTTGACTCTGCATTGTGTGCACACATGTACGTGAACAAATTATGACGGCCATGCTGTATGCGTAGAATATGGAGCAAATTTATCCTTATGTCTTCATGTTTTTAGCTTTGGAAAGGTGATTTGTCATGGTCAAACGGTGCGATGTGATACACATATGTGTTTGTATATGACACATGTCCGTTGTTTTATGTATAGAAGGCATTCACACTGTAATGTTTGGGATACGTTAACTAATGTATTGACCATATTTGACGACATATTTGGTGTAATTGCTGATGGCTATTTTGAAATGATGGATGGGATACCATTATGTATTCCGTCTCCAAAATGTGTCCACATTTATGATGGTGATGCTTTTATCTGTAGTCCTAACAAGGAGTGGGAGAGTCACTTTCAGTTTTTATGGGGCTGAGCATGTCCCATTATGATTTTGTGTTTCAGATTTGTGTTGGACTTGTGACATGGAGGCCACACATGTGCCTTATGCATGTGTTTAGTTCACAAGTACATGATTCTTGTATGTTTTGGGGGCGGTAGAGGTGGACTTAGGCCCCCAGCACCCTAGGATTTGACCATCCAGAATAGCTACTGTATCCATGGAGTATATTTATTATATCATGGCAAACCTGCAGCAGCGGGCTAATGTAAGGCCATATGGTATGAATGACTGTTGACCATTCATTGATCTCATTAGCCCATTTGACGTTTGCAGTAATGAGGAATTGGAGCAAACTTGCATACCATTTTCCTATGACTATGTTTGCAAGACTCTCAGCGTTCCCGATGTGATAATGAGAAGAATATTTTGGTTGTCTGTGTCCCTTTCTGCATAAACTGGTTTAGTGTCATGTTACAATCTTCCTGCTAGGTTCAGACTGGGACACAACTGTGATGGTCTACTTTCAAATATTAGATTGATTGTATGACATAACTGTACATGTGTGTGGGAATGTGGATCCACTATCACCTATCTTGGTGTATGTTGTCACTGTAACTTCAAGGTCTCCTCCTGAGTTAGTGGCAGCTGATGTTGTAGCTATTGTGTATTGCTCATATCACACACTTGAGAGAAGCCATTGATGACATGGTCACGTACACATGGATGGTCCCACCCAGTCTCTGAACACGTGTAATGTGACTTTCAAATGATCTCCAATTTTGGGCTGGATGAGAGACTGTTTCAGTTGTTTGGATCCGGCATGTGTAATTGTCACATTTGTACTCTTGTTGGGCTCTGTGTATGGTAATGTATCATGTCACATCCTACCCTCTGTGCATACAGTTGTGATGTTTATTTTTGGTGTGATGAATTTTAATGGCATTCTTGATCAATGAGACGACATTCATCTTCAGCTATTTCAAACTAAAGGTGGTCAGAAATGAATAGGCCAAAGCATGATGTGGTCTTTGTTATCTGTGTTTATTTACAAGTGTGGAATACAAGTGATTATAATAACTTAAGTAAAAAAATTGTTCACAAGCTGTTGGCGCCTACGCACTCCTACTGCCGTGTTAGGTTGTTCCCCCTCCTGTTGCAGGCCAGCATCCTCCTCATCATCATCCTCAGGCATGTCTGGGTCCGGTTCAAGGAGGGGAATGTTCCTTTTTACACAAATATTGTGTAATATGGCACAAGTGAGTATGATCTTACAGACCATCTCTTCCGCCAGTTATGTCAAGGCAGCGGAACCTTGACTTTAGGATCCCAAAGGTCCGCTCCACAATGCTGCGTGTCCTCTTGTGGGCGTCATTGTATGCCCGCTCAGCAGCAGTATTTGGGTTCCCATATGGTGTCATTATCCAAGGCTGGATGCCATACCCCTGATCAGCTGAAAGAGAAACACAGAATGGTATCAATTAGATGTAGGAGGCACTGTTGTACGTATCTTTGATGGAAGTAGTTGTGTTGTGTTGTCTGTGACTATTTTGTGTACTAATGTGACAACCTATGGTTGTTGGTGGAAACTTTGGCATTGTTTTTTTTCCTTGGCTGAGCAAGTGTTTGTTGGCTAACTGTTTGTCAGCAGGATGTATCGGTTTCTCAAGTACAGTGTGCCCTCCCTTGCATTGTGACTTGTGACACAGGTGTCCGTGTGTCCTCACTGGGGGTGTGATGATAGTTCCATGCAGAGTTGAAACATGAAAGTGTATTAGAAACGTTCAATTGAACATACCCAGGCCATCCCATCCCTTAAAACGTATGCATTGTATTAGTGTACAGGTTATTGTGAGACTTCCAATTTGCAAGGTGACATTTAGGCAACCACAGTCATGAATGTCTTCACACTAAGCTGTAGAGTAAATTCCAATGTGTGAGAGGTTCAATGGTGACTTGTGAAACATGGCTAGTGATGTGAGTACCTCAGTGTGTTCCTGTCTAGGTTTTGCTATTGTGGTGTATGGGTTGTTTATCCTAGAGGGTTTCTGTGCAGTGAGTATATAAGTAGATTTTTGTCCTTACCAACAAGTAGTCCATTGCCATACCGTCCATCCTGGAAGTGTTGGTTGATGGTGCTGTGACGGAAGATGAATGCGTCATGTACACTCCCAGGATATTTAGCCACAATGTTGCTGATCAGTCCTTGGTGATCGACTATGGCCTGCACGTTGATGGAATGTGTGTGCTTCCTGTTGCGGTAGAGGTGTTCACTCGCAGCAGGTGGCACAAGGCGTACGTGTGTGCAGTCGATTGCACCAAGGACGTGCGGAAAGCCACTGATGGCGTAGAACCCCTGTTTAGTTTCCTGCTGCTTCTGCACTGTGTTAGGGAAGCAGATGTGGCGGGGTGTCAGTCCAATGATGGCATCCAGTACTTTAGGCAGGAATGCGGAGAAAGATGGTTGTGAGATCCCACCAACCAGGGCACCAGTTGTCTGAAAGGAGCCACTTGCCAGCATGTGAAGTACGGCAAGCAGCTTTGTTTCTGTTGGGATAGTGCGTGGAGTCACTAAAGTGGGGGCCAATTGCTGTTCAATATTTGTCAGCAGCTGCTGAATGGCCTGCCAGTTCAACCGGTACCTCTGGATGATGTCTCGTTCCCTGAGGCCATGCAGGGTTGTTCTTGGGCGGAATATCCTCTCCTGCCTTCTGCGCTGTCTTTGGGGTCCCTGCTGTTGTTGTTGTGGCTGCTGTTGTTGCTGCAGGGCTCTGCGTCTACGTGCACGCTGAAGAAAAAGCACCTCCATGTCTCCCTGTTGCTGCTCTGCTGCTCTGCTGCTCTGTTGTTTGTTCTGTGTGTCCTGATTAAGTACAGGTGTGTTTGCCCCATTTTAACGCCTGCCCTGACCCAGGCGTTAAAATTTCACGATATTCGTGCTTTGCGTGATTTTTTTGCGCCGCTTGCCGCGCGGGAGTGATTTTTGCACGGAAGCATAAATACGACGCACCGCTATGTGCGTCTGTTTTTGGACGGGAACGCCTACCCTGCATGTCATTAACGCAGGGCGGGGTGCCGCTTCCAAAAACTGGCGCACATAGCGCCATTTTCCTGGTGCGCCGGATCGGGCGTCAGGGTTTAAATATGGGGCAACGTTTGCGCTGAAAGTGCGTCAAAATTTTTGACGCACATTCGGCGCAAACGGAGTAGAAATATGCCCCATAGAACGCTAAAAAAAAGGGCAATGAGCACAGAAGGTATCAAAAAGGAAGTGTACGCTCAGCCAACTATAATGATTATGGAATAATTTGATTTGATTTATAGGTAAGTGTGAAATGCCTAATCGGTTCTAATAACAGGTTTCATAACAATGTAGCAAGATAAAATAAGCATGAGAGAATAGAGAGAAAAGTAACTCTACATATGGGTCTCAAAGGTAAATTCTATAAAAAAGGCAACAGACAAAAAAAAAAGAAAAAAATGAGAAAAATCAAGAGAACAGAAAGAAAGAGAAGAGAAGAGAACTACACAATGGGGTTATATTGTCTGTAGAATAACAAGAGATGCTTCTAGTAAAACAAAATAGACAAAAAATAAATAAAAAATTATGTCATAGCCATAAAACATCTAAAGTATGCCAGAGCGACTGCAAAGGGGTATGTATCCTTGGAGAACAAGCTACGTTCTTTTGTACGCTCCTAAGGTAAATAGCCCGTGTCCACCATGTACATAATTACACATTACTTAAAGCATTTCATTCTAACAGAATTACATTGACTGCTACCATTAAAAAAAGTTTTAACAAATCCATATCAGCATCAGTCATATTTAAAGGAGGAGATGCAACATGCGGGCCTAGCATAATAAAGGAAATAGATAACGAGAGAGATATATTAGGAATGTTAGACAGTTGATCATGTGAACTTCGGACTAATAATTAGAAAGATATTTACAAGTAAAGAACATATGATCGAGAGTGTCTGGGGCATCACTTCAGGACCAACAGAGGTCAGAATCAAAAAGTCATACGTTAAACATTATTTATGGCTTCTGTTAAAGGAAATATGCAGTATAAGATCGTGCCTGACATAGCGTAGGAATTAATTTGTTACTAAGAAGTTTAGAGGAAATGATTGTCCATCTCTCATCAGAAAGAGGCTCTACTTTTGAAGATATGTCGACAAGCATTTTCACTTAGGGAAGGGGAAGTCACCATTGTGTCCTGCAAGATTTTATATATTTTTGAAGCATCAATGGATAGTTTTGAATTATTCCAACATGAGATGGTCTCAGATGTAGATAGTGTAGGTGTTAAAGTCTTATCTAAGAGTTTAAGAGCTCAAATCATGTTGTAAAAAATATGAGAAGAATGGGGTAAATTAAAAGTGTTCATAGTCAAATCTGAGAACAATAAGTACAGGGCTAGTAGGTAGAGCTCGATTAGAAGCCAATGAGGAATCATACTAGGATGAAGATCAAGCCAGTACAATCCGCGTGCTATGAGAAAGGCTGTTTGGGAGATACACAAGTTTGGATAGTTGCATCCGCCCATGGAACACAAATGTTTTTTACAATTCAGTCTCAGTTTTTTATCAGATCATAAAAAGTTAGATGTAAACGCATCTAGATTTGAAAAAGAAGTAGAAGATAGACGAACAGGGAGCATCATAGTTGAAAAAATTTACAAGAGGGTTAATCATCATCTTTATAGTTTCCAATCTTCCCCACCAGGATACAAATTTGGGAAACCAAGAAGATAGTTGGTCTCTGATCTGATCTAAAACTTTCTGTTTGTTAACTGCAATTTATTCTGCCAAATTCTGAGAAAACCACGGGCCATATTTATACTTTTTGACGCAAAACTGCGCTAACGCAGTTTTGCGTCAAAAAAATTAGCGCCGGCTAACGCCATTCTGAAGCGCCATGCGGGCGCCGTATTTAATCAATGACGTTAGCCAGCGTTAGCCGCCGGCGCTGCCTGGTGTGCGTGGAAAAAAACGACGTACACCAGGCAGCGCCGGCGTAGGGGGATATGGAGCTTGGGCGCCAAAAAATGGGGCAAGTCAGGCTGAGGCAAATTTTTCGCCTCAACCCGATTTGCGCCATTTTTTTCGACTCCCAACCCCCATAGAAATGACTCCTGTCTTAGCAAAAACAGGAGTTATGCCCCCTTGCCCAATGGCCATGCCCAGGGGACTTCTGTCCCCTGGGCATGGTCATTGGGCATAGTAGCATGTAGGGGTCACAAATCAGGACCCCCTATGCCACAAAAATAAAATAAAAAAAACCTTCCTGAAGTTACCTTAATGTCCCTGGATGGGTCCCTCCAGCCTTGGGTGTCCTCCTGGGGTGGGCAAGGGTGACAGGGGGTGTCCCTGGGGGCATGGGAGGGCACCTCTGGGCTCCTTCAGAGCCCACAGGTCCCTTAACGCCTGCCTTTTCCAGGCGCTAAAAAACGGCGCAAAAACGGCCGTACGTCATTTTTTTTGACCCGCCTACTCCCGGGCGTGAATTTTGCCCGGGAGTGTAAATACGGCGCACTTGCCTCGGAGTCAATTTTTTAGACGGGAACGCCTACCTTGCATCTCATTAACGCAAAGTAGGTGTCCACGCTAAAAAATGACGCAAACTCCATGGACTTTGGCGCTAGACTTGTCTAACGCCAAAGTATAAATATGGAGTTAGTTTTGCGTCGGAATTGCGTCAAAAAAAACGACGCAATTCCGGTGCAAACAGAGTATAAATATGCCCCTAAATATGCCCCCACGTACCAAGATGTTCAATCATTTTTGGTTTCCATGAAAGACCTGGTTGCCCAATAGAAGAAGAATGACAATAAAGATTAAGAGGCATAACCTTAGTCTAATCTCTATTTAACGAGGAGCCTGAATGTTCCACATAGGTGAATCAAAGAAAGAATATTAAGAATAGCTGTGTCAAGATTTTCAGAAACAATTAAAATGTCATCTGCATACGAAGCTGTCTTAAATGTATGTGGACCAAAAGTAACACCATTAATCTCAGAAGAGTTATTGATCATCACTAAAAACAGGTCAGTCTCCAAAAGGAAATAATAGTGGGGATAATGGTCAACCCAGATGCGTACATTGAAATAAAGAAAATGAAGAAGAAAGAGCACCTTTGACCCTTATTTTCACAATAGATTCCACAAGAGACATAACCGTCAGGGAAAAAGTTTCACCCAAATTATATCAATCCAGAACAGCTTTAAGAAAAGGTCAATCAACCTCATCAAAATCATTTCCAGCATCTAAGGCCATAGCAACAGTAGCTGGGGATTTAACAAGGGGTGCTTTTTCGAATACATGACAAAAAAGATGAGAATTATCACATGCCAGTCTACCTTTTAAAAACCCAGCCTGGCTCAATCGCTTTAACCATAGCTCCATTCTTAGGGATGTAAAGAGCAGCATAACATGTTTTAAATAGCTCAAATTTGTCTGTAGTTTTAGTTGAAACAGTTCCTTGAGAATCTTTAATCACCATTATCAGGGAATTGTTCTGTTTAAATTCAAGAAAGGCAGCTAACAATATACCAGCTTTGTTCAAGTAAAAATAGTTGTTAATTTTTTGAGTTTGTACCACTAAGTGCGCTCTTTTACTAACAATAGAGTTATATACATATTTAAGCTGTTGAATATCTGCCAATAAAGAGGAATCCTTCAAATGTCTGAAAGAAGCTGTCTTATCCTTAATTGACCTGTTGAGAAACAGTAAAGCAACCTGAACATTTTTATACTTCTTGGACATGTGACTGTTACAAAGCCCCCTAACTCTACACTTTGAAGAAGTGAAATTAAAATAAATTTTATAAAGCATGTGTATGCCCATGGGAGTCTTGGCACTGCCAATTTGAACAGTGAGGGAAGCGTACAGAAAAAGAAAGAGAAATGTGAGCTAGAGCTTAAAAAGCCAAGTCTTGAGGTTTTTCCTAAAGGATGACAGAGAGGTGCATTTCTTAAATTGTAACAGCAGAGAGTTCCAGTGCATAGCGGTGCCATAGATAAACCTTCTTCCTCTCCAATTTTCAATTTGGGGTAGCTAGATTGAGACAAGCAGAAGATCGCAAGGATTTGGATGGGACATACCAGATAAACCTTTTCTTTAAACAATCTGGACCAACACCATGTAGGGCTTCGAAAGCGAAACACAAGGCCTTGAAATCAATGCTTTTGTGCACCGGAAGCCACTGAAGTTGGACAAGGGCCTGGGGGGCAGATTTATGCTTAGGGATCCCCATCAGCATGCGTTCTGTAGTTTGTTCAGGAGCCTCTTTTCCATATTATTGTAGAGGGCATTATAATAGTCCAACTTAAAAAGAAAGAGCAGTAACCACTACTTCCCTTAGGTCAAAAGGAATGAAAGCATGGAACTTCCTTAAGATCTTTAGAGTTAAGAAAGATGAGGAGGTCACTGTGTTTTCTGTTTGACAAATGACAATTTATTGTCAAACACAATCTCTAGGTTTTTAAGTTTAGGGACAGGGACCAGTAGATCTCCTACTTCTGACGGCAACCAGTCTGGAGACAAGAATGAGGTATGATTACTTAAAAGGAGGACTTCCGATTTACCGGAATTCAATTTTAGGCAATTCTTGGACATCCAGTAGCTGATATGCGGACACGGAAACCACAATTTGAATGTCATCTGCATAGCTTACTACAGAGAACCCGCATTTTGTGATGAGATTAGCTAAGGGAGTAACATATAAATTGAAAAGGGTTGGGCTGAAGGACGAGCCTTGAGGTAAACCACAAGGAAGGGAAAAGAAACTTGAGGTGTAACCCTCCATAGCAACAAATTGTTGTCACTCTGATAGGAAAGATTTGAGCAGACCAAGAGAAGAGCCTGTGATGCCCAAAAATTTGAGACAGTCAATCATTATACCATTGACCATATCAAATGCGGGTGAGAGTTCCTGCAAAATCAATACTGCAACACAGCATCCCAAAGAGTTACTGGAGAGGTCACTGAGTCAATATTTTCTTTCAAAAATGAGAGATCGCATTACCTAAACATAGCCTGTCTGCCTCAGAGTCTAATAGTTCTATATTATTGTTCAGGCACTCCGCTCTGGACAAGTGGGTGAAAACTTAAAGGATCCAGTGATGGCAGCATGATCAGATACTAGTATCAGTTCTATGGAGAAGTCAAGGATATCTTGAGTCAGTCCAGAGTTCAACAAGATATAATCAATCCTGGAAAAGGAATTATGTGGAGAAGAGAAGAACGTAAAATCATTGCCCGTGGGATTCTGTAATCTCCATACATCCAGTAATTTATCAGTATTGCAAAAATTAAGTAACACCTTGTGGGTCCTTAGAGGCCTATAGTAAAAGGCAGAACATTGATCAAGAAGAATATCCATGGGAAGATTGAAATCGCCCTCTACAACAAATTCGCTGATTGAGGTAAGGCAATAATTTTGGAAATAATGGCATGCCAAAATTGTGAGTCATCAATATTTGTCTCATAAATATTAACTCCATAGGTTTCACCATCGCCATGTGAGAGTCTAGGTATAGTCCATCTGCCTTCATTGTCATGCTCAGCGGATATGATCGGAAAACCAGATTGTTTTGTGATAAGTGCAATGACACCATTCTTTTTACAGCAATCAGGAGAGCAAACAAAAGCAGAAATCAGACCAGCACGCAAGGAAAGGGTGTGCTTAGGATCAATCTTAGTTTCTTGTAAGAAAACTATGGGGGTCATTCTGACCTCGGGGGTAAAAGTCGCTTACCGCCGGTCAGAAGACCGCCATAACACCGCCGCGGTCGCGGCAAACCGCCACGGTCATTCTGACCCGCAACTGGCAAACCGCCAAAAACCCGACAACAACAAAAGTCCGCCACACCAAAGGTCAGCGGGAAACTGGCGATGACCAAACCTCCACCGTCACGCCAACAGAAATACGCCCATACCATTCCGACCCACAAATCCCCGCAGCGGTCTTTCAACCGCAGTATTCCATTGGCGGTACACACCGCCGCGGTCAAAATACGCACACCTTTACAAAACACAGCCACATTGGACAAATCAAAATATACACACCTGAGACACATACACACACCACTCCCACACACCCAATTAAATATAAAACTCACACTCACATCACCCACAATCCCTTACGACCACTATTGCGACTGAAGGACAGAGAGAGACAGCACAGCATAGAGTAGACCATCACACAGAGGCAAATCACAACATCACCCACACAATTTCCACGCACAAAACACCATACACCACCACACTCACCACACTCTACAACACATTCACCACCCCTCACCTCATCCACACCACCCCATGGCACCCCAAAGACACCCCAGGTTCTCTGACGCAGAACTCAGGGTCATGGTGGAGGAAATAGTTCGTGTAGAGCCCCAGCTCTTCGGGGCACAGGTGCAGCACACCACCATTGCCAGGAAGATGGAGCTATGGCAAAGAATAGTGGACAGGGTCAACGCTGTGGGACAGCATCCACGAAATCGGGACGACATCAGGAAGCAGTGGAACGATCTACGGGGGAAGGTGCGTTCCATGGTATCAAGGCACAACATCGCGGAGCAGAAGACTGGCGGCGGACCCCCACCTACTCCCCCAGAATTCACAGCATGGGAGGAGGAAGTCTTGCACATCCTGCATCCTGAGGGCCTCGCAGGAGTAGGCGGAGGAATGGACTCTGGTAAGGCAAATCTCCACTACTTCATTCCCCCACCCCACCTGCATGCCAAATCATACCCCCACCCTCACCCCCACCCGCATCACACCAACTCCTTGCAAATGGCTCACCATCACAACCCACCCATCCCAAAACCTAGCCCTGCATGCGTCCCCAAAGCATGGACACCCATCAACAAAGCATGCCCACTGCACATACCCATCTCCCCCACAAGTCACCGTCACAAAAGACCCCACAAGGGAATGCCAGCACTGGGGTACACGGCCACCCACCCATTACACGAAATGCCACACACAGAAGCAATAACCATACTCTTATACCCCAGCAGGACCCGAATGCCACCACACCGCCACGGAGGGACCAGAGATGTACATCCCACCCCCAGAAGAGGCCCCCAGTGATGACAGCAGCTCTGTCTCCCTGGACCCAGATGACCAGCCCGGCCCATCGGGGACCTCAGGACAGTCGGTTCCCCCCAGACAGCCACAGGCTACACCAGACCTAACCCCATCTGGGAACACCAGCACAGCTCCCACCCAGCGGGCCCATGCCTCTGTCTCCAGGACACGTCAAGCAGCGGTGTGTCCACCACTACAGGGCACCCAGGTTGACCCACCACCCCAACAACAACAGGGACCTGGGGGCAGTGGTAGTGGGCACACCGTCCAGGGGACAGAGGCCCAGGGAAACAGGGGAACTGGGAGGGCTGCTGTGCGACAGGGGGGGGACAGGCCCAGGGAACCGACTCTCCAAGAGGCCCTCTCCTCCATCATGGGAGCATACCACCACTCCCAGGAGACGATGGCGACGGTACTGGCCAGGTTCCAGGAGATCCAGGTCATGCAGGAGCAACAGTACATGGGGTTCAGAGAGGAACTGAGGAGCATTAGTTCCGCAATGGGGACCATCGTCGTGGCCCTAAACCAGATAGTCACCACATTGCGGGACCATGTGGCACCACAAAGGGCCCCTGTCACTAGCCTGGACCAGGAACAGCCTACCACCTCCGCCGGCGCTAGTGGACAGGAGGCCCCCACACAACGACAGGCCACCAGAACCCCACCTCCTGCAGAAGAAGAACCACCCCGCAAGCGGAACCTGAGATCTCACAAGAAGACAGAGTAGGATGCCAAGACCCCCGCCAGCAAACGATACCCCCTGATGTCATCCCACTGTCCCACATTGTCACCCTGTCCAACCTTGAACTGCCCCTGCTCCATCCTTCCACAGGCATATGGACAATGCACCTGTGAGACTGAGAACTGGACTCTGCCATGGACATTACTCCACCATCACCCATCACCGTTTTACAATCATGTTCCTAATTTTAGCACTTTAATAAATTCACTTATTGCACTTAAAAAATCTGGAGTCTGCTTGTACTTTTAACAAATGTATTAGACATAACGGTGCAAAAATGTTCAGTTACATTGTGATGACAACATACCACTGTCACACAGCTGTAGTCCATGGGCAAACAAAGCAGAGGTCACGCAGTGGGGCCCACAGCTCTGAAAACGGAAGGGAAAGTCACAACTCAGTTAACAGGAACTGGGGGGGAACTCAGACAGTAGAGAGGCAGGAGACTTTAAGTAAATTTAAAATGGCGTGGTTGATTCGTACCTGTGTGCTACTGAAAATACTCTTGTATCACTGTGTCCCTGTTGTCTGTGTCGTCCCCGTCGTCTTCCTCCTCTTCACTCTCCACAGGCTCCACAGCTGCTACAACACCACCATCTGGACCATCCTCCTGCAGGAAAGGCACCTGGCGTCGCAAAGCCAGGTTGTGAAGCATACAGCAGGCCACGATGATATGGCACACCTTCTTTGGTGAGTACATTAGGGATCCACCTGTCATATGCAGGCACCTAAACCTGGCCTTCAGGAGGCCGAAGGTTCTTTCTATAATCCTCCTAGTTCGCCCATGGGCCTCATTGTAGCGTTCCTCTGCCCTTGACCTGGGATTCCTCACTGGGGTAAGTAGCCACGACAGGTTGGGGTAACCAGAGTCACCTATTAGCCACACACGGTGTCTCTGTAGCTGTTCCATCACATAAGGGATGCTGCTATTCCGCATGATGTACGCGTCATGCACAGACCCAGGGAACTTGCCATTTACATGGGAGATGTACTGGTCAGCCAAACAGACCACCTGGACATTCATCGAATGATAACTTTTTCTGTTCCTGTACACCTTCTCACTTCACTGGGGGGAACCAAAGCCACATGGGTCCCATCAATGGCACCAATGATGTTGGGGATATGTCCAAGGGCATAGAAATCACCCTTCACTGTAGCCAAATCGCCCACCTCAGGGAAAACAATGTAGCTCCGCATGTATTTCATCAGGGCAGACAACACTCTGGACAAAACCTTAGAAAACATAGGCTGAGACATCCCTGATGATATGGCCACTGTTGTTTGGAATGATCCACTTGCCAATAAATGGAGTACTGACAGAACCTGCACCAGAGGGGGAATCCCTGTGGGTTGGCGAATGGGGGACATCAGGTCTGGCTCCAGCTGGGCACACAGTTCATGTATAGTGGCTCCGTCAAGTCTGTATGTCAGTATGACATGTCGTTCTTCCAATTGTCGACAGGTCCACCAGCGGTCTGTACACGGGAGGATTCCTCCATCTCCTCGCAAGTCCCAGCGGACGGTGCCTAGGAAGGACAACATGGAGCACAGAGTCAAGCAAACCACAGGTACGTAACCACAGATTGCACAGTACACGATTCGCTATGCATTGAATGGCTTGTATGAGTGGCAATGCAAGGCCTAGGCCTGTGTGACGCAGTAGAAATTAAGCCATGTGGGCCCTTGAAATGGCGGCTGCCTGACCTGTGAAGTGTGACAATGGGATGTGAGGTCAATGCGCTGGCGTGGCACACCGTGGCGGTAGGCGGTCGAAGACCACGGCGCAAAGCAGCATTGGTTAACATTGAACCCTATGGGTCTCAGGAGCCAATGACGATGTGCACCGGCGGTCGTGGTACGCACCGCCGTGGTACGCACCGCTGCGGGCGTGACCGCCATTTTCTAACTGCTTAATCACTCAAGACCTGATCATCCCCAGGAGAGGACCTATACTGCAAGTGCTGCTGTGACCTCGGTCTGGAAGATACAATGGCTGCTGCGACTGGGGAAAGGGCCCCTGCCTTCACATCTGAGGAATTGGAGAAACTTGTGGATGGGGTCCTCCCCCAGTGTGCGCTACTCTACGGTCCTCCAGACCAACAGGTAAGTACACAGGGAGCACCTAGTATGGGCTATGCCTGTGTTGAGTGGGGTGGATGTAAGATGGTGGGGAGGGGAGCGAATGAGGAGTGCAAGGCACGACAGATGAGAGCATGTGCCACATGGCAAGGTTGGGGAGGGGGGGCCACTCACATCGACCATGCAGGAAAGTGATGATATTTCTTGTTCCACCCTGTACATGTCACATAGGTCAGCGCCCATCAGAAGATCGACATTTGGCGTGCCATCGCCAAGGACGTCCGGGCCCTGGGGGTCCACAACAGACGGGGCGCCCACTGCTGCAAGAGGTGGGAGGACATCCGCCGCGGGAGCAGAAAGACCGCCGAGGCTCTTCTGGGGATGGCCTCCCAACCTAGGAGGGGTGCCACACGGCAATTGACCCCCCTGATGTCCCGGATCCTGGCGGTGGCCTACCCCGATTTGGATGGGCGCGTGAGGACATCACAGCAGACACAAGGGGGTGAGTACCAGCACATTCTGCTATATTAGCGCACAGTGGAGGTGTCTGGGTGGGGGAGGAGGGCTGTGGCTATCTCTAGGCCAGGGCGGTTTCTGTAGGCTAGGCCCCTCCGTTAGGCATGGCCCTGTGCCCCCGCCCCCCACCTCTGTAGGGTGCTAAGTACAGCTATACATGGTCCGGGCTCACCTATGTGTGCATTTGTTGTCCATAGACTTGTAGGCCAAGTCACAATAATTGAGTAGTGTACCCCGGGTGCGCGGCGTAGTGCAGGGGGCTTCTGTGTCTGTCCTCTCCGCCAACGGTGCCGCCAATGCATGCACTCAACATGTCTTTCTTTCTTCCCCCCCCTTTTTTTTGGTTTTCATGTTCATGTGTGCATTAGCATCATCAGGCGGAGGAGAAGTGGCATTGGCGCACGAGGGAGCTGCATCTTACATGGCCCTGGAGGGCCATGCAACCGACTCCGAGTACACCAGTGAGACGGAGGGCGAGGGGAGCTCCACAACGGGGACCCGTGGAGACGTCAGCGACACCGACACGTCCTCGGAAGGGAGCTCCCTTGTGGTGGCGGCAACATCCGTGCCCACCGCAACAACAGGTACAGCCGCCACCCAGCGCACCAGCCCCACCCTCCCAGCAGCCCCTCAGCGTTCGCCCCGTGCCCGCTCGGCCAGGAAGCCGGGCATCTCCTTCGCCCCTGGCACCTCAGGTCCTGCCCCAGTTACCCCTGCTGCCCTCAGTGCGGAGATCATTGACCTCCTGAGGACGCTCATTGTTGGGCAGTCTACCCTTTTGAATGCCATCCAGGGGGTAGAAAGGGAGGTGCATCGGAGCAATGCATACCTGGAGGGCATTCATTCGGGTCAGGCTGCCCATCAGCGATCGTTCAACGCTCTGGCCTCAGCACTGACGGCAGCAATTGTCCCTGTGTCTAGCCTCCCCCCTCCAACTTCCTCAACCCAGTCCCACTCCCCTGTTCCTCTGCCTATCCCAGACACACCTACAGACCAGCCTGCACACACCTCAACACCCAAGGGCAGCTCATCCAGACATAAGCACCACAGATCACACAAGCATTCACCCAAGCAACATCCACATGCAGACATGCCAACAGCCACTGCCTCCTCTGTGTCCCCCTCCTCCTCGTCTCCCTCCTCCTTCCCTGTGACGTCTCCACTCATACCTGCATGCACACCACCATCAGCCAGTACGTCCATCACCACCACACCCACCAGAACAGTCCGCACACGTGCAGTCACCACCCCCACTGACATTTACACGTCCCCTGTGTCCTCTCCCAGTGTGTCTGTCACCCCCTCTTCCAAACCACACAAACGCAGGCACTCACCCACCCAACAGCCATCCACCTCACGACAGCCTCCAGCACAAGCACCTGTACCCAAAGACACCACACTTGACTCTCCTACAACCACATCCTCTTCCTCCACTCCCATACCCACTACAACTACCCGTCCCTGTCTGTCTAAATTGATTTTCCTTTCCAACCTTGACCTCTTTCCAACAACTGACCCACCCCCTCCATCTCATAAGACTCCAATCTACACCTCAGCCACCACAAGCCCTGCACCTACTAGGACCATCGTTCAGGGCTATTGGAGTCCACCAGCTCCTAGGGCAGGAACATCGGCCAGCAGCAAGGGGACAGCCAGCCCACCCCCTGGGAAAAGAACCAAAAAAGGGAAGGGCCGGCGCGACAGGCCTGAGACAGCTGCCCCCAAGGACACCACCCTTGCACCGTCACCTGGCCCATCCAGAAAGGGAGGCAAGGGCCCCAGAGTTTCTGCCAAGGAGGGCAAGGGCAGCAGGGCGGACAAGTCCGGCAGCAGGCGAGCTGCCCAGGAGGGCCCCACCAGCCCCATTTGGGGTGTGACGGAGGACACCCACGGGCCCAGGACTCCAGCACAGGAGGGCTCGCAAGCGAAAGGTCGGATGGCGACTGAGCGGGAATTATTGGCCAGATCTGGTTCCCTAGGAACACAAGACAAGCACCGCTGAACTGGGCCCGCCGTGAGAATACCCGCTGAACAGGGCCCCGCCGTGAGAAGCACCGCTGAACAGGGCCCCGCCAAGACAAGCACCGCTGAACAGGGCCCCGCCAAGACAAGCACCGCTGAACAGGGCCCGCCAAGACAAGCACCGCTGAACAGGGCCCGCCAAGACAAGCACCGCTGAACAGGGCCCCGCCGTGAGAAGCCCCGCTGAACAGGGCCCCGCCGTGAGAAGCACCGCTGAACAGGGCCCCGCCGTGAGAAGCACCGCTGAACAGGGCCCCGCCAAGACAAGCACCGCTGAACAGGGCCCCGCCATGACAAGCACCGCTGAACAGGGCCCCGCCGTGAGAAGCCCCGCTGAACAGGGCCCCGCCGTGAGAAGCACCGCTGAACAGGGCCCCGCCAAGACAAGCACCGCTGAACAGGGCCCCGCCATGACAAGCACCGCTGAACAGGGCCCCGCCGTGAGAAGCCCCGCTGAACAGGGCCCCGCCGTGAGAAGCACCGCTGAACAGGGCCCCGCCGTGAGAAGCACCGTTGAACAGGGCCCCGCCAAGACAAGCACCGCTGAACAGGGGCCCGCCAAGACAAGCACCGCTGAACAGGGCCCTGCCGTGAGAAGCACCGCTGAACAGGGCCCGCCAAGACAAGCACCGCTGAACAGGGCCCCGCCGTGAGAAGCACCGCTGAACAGGGCCCGCCGTGAGAAGCACCGCTGAACAGGGCCCCGCCAAGACAAGCACCGCTGAACAGGGCCCTGCCAAGACAAGCACCGCTGAACAGGGCCCCGCCGTGAGAAGCACCGCTGAACAGGGCCCCGCCGTGAGAAGCACCGCTGAACAGGGCCCCGCCGCGAGAAGCCCCGCTGAACAGGGCCCCGCCGTGAGAAGCACCGCTGAACAGGGCCCCGCCAAGACAAGCACCGCTGAACAGGGCCCCGCCGTGAGAAGCACCGCTGAACAGGGCCCCGCCAAGACAAGCACCGCTGAACAGGGCCCCGCCGTGAGAAGCACCGCTCCGCTGGGCCCTTCCTGTCAAGCACCGCTCCGCTGGGCACCGCCGTCTCTGCACCGCTCCGCTGGGCCCTTCCTGTCAAGCACCGCTCTGCTGGGCCCTTCCTGTCAAGCACCGCTCCGCTGGGCACCGCCGTCTCTGCACCGCTCTGCTGGGCCCTTCCTGTCAAGCACCGCTCCGCTGGGCACTGCCGACTCTGCACCGCTCCGCTGGGCCCTTCCTGTCAAGCACCGCTCTGCTGGGCACCGCCGTCTCTGCACCGCTCCACTGGGCCCTTCCTTTCAAGCACCGCTCCGCTGGGCCCTTCCTGTCAAGCACCGATCCGCTGGGCACCGCCGTCTCTGCACCGCTCCGCTGGGCCCTTCCTGTCAAGCACCGCTCCGCTGGGCACCGCCGTCTCTGCACCGCTCCGCTGGGCCCTTCCTGTCAAGCACCGCTCCACTGGGCACCGCCGTCTCTGCACCGCTCCGCTGGGCCCTTCCTGTCAAGCACCGCTCCGCTGGGCCCCGCCGTCTCTGCACCGCTCCGCTGGGCCCTTCCTGTCAAGCACCGCTCCGCTGGGCCCTTTCCTGTCAAGCACCGCTCCGCTGGGCACCGCCGTCTCTGCACTGCTCCGCTGGGCCCTTCCAGTCAAGGACCGCTCCGCTGGGCACCGCCGTCTCTGAACTGCTCCGCTGGGCCCTTCATCTCAAGCACCGCTGGACCATTGGCAGGGCCGGATCTGTGTCGGGCAGGGCTTCACGAAGCACTCTGGCCAACATGCCTCCTCCATAACCAGTGGAGTCTGTAATCCACCTGATGGACTCTGGCTTTGCACTCCCCCGGATGGTACAGTGGGCAATCCACCCACTGTAGAGACTTGGAAAACTGTGGCTTTGCACTCCCCAGGATGGTACAATGGGCAATCCACCCACTGTAGAGACTTGGAAAACTGTACTTTGCACTCCCCAGGATGGTACAGTGGGCAATCAACCCACTGTAGAGACTTGAGAGACTGTGGCTTTGCACTCCCCAGGATGGTACAGTGGGCAATCCACCCACTGTAGAGACTTGAGAGACTGTGGCTTTGCACTCCCCAGGATGGTACAGTGGGCATGGAGGCCCCTCGTGGATCTGGCGTCGTGGATTCATGTGGCTGAGGTGCCTCCCCTTCCCTTCCCCCTGAGGTGCCTGTGGTTTTATCATCTGATGCCCCAGCAGTGTTCTCTCCAATGGAAACGGGTCTCGTGTGTGGGCTTTGCCCATGTGTTTATGCACATTGGCCCACGAACAATGGAATGTAGGCAATATGTGCCGGACTTTTGGACTATGGATATATTGTTCATGTTGTAATATATTTATTTGATAAATTTCATTTTTCACTTAAGTTCAAATATGCTTTAATGTACTTCAATTTTAATGAACATTTTATTTTGTCTTGGCATTATTCCAGGGGGTTTGGGGGGTGTCACTCTGACTTGTTGCTCTGCATTGGTGTGTAGGGATTTGGGGGGGGGGTCACGTATGTGTGTGCCCGTAACCTTTTCTCCTCCCCCCTCCACTGTGTCGTAGGTGCAGTACTCACCGGTGTCTTCTGCGCCGCCGTTCGTGCTCCTGGTAGAGGAGCAGGAAGACAATGGCTGATAGAATGTTTAATTCGGGTTCCAGGCTGTCCAGATTCCTCGTGGAGTGTGTATAGGTGATCGTTTTCCTGTTCGTAGTCTGTTTCTGCCGTGTTTTTATCGGCGGTGCTCCTGCCCTGGAAAAGGTGGCGGATTGGTGGGTCGTGGTAGTGTGGGCGGTACATTGTCTGCCGCCTGTCTGTTGGCGGTGACCGCTGCGCTGTTTGTTTGTCCCGCCGTGGCGGTCGGAGTGTTAATGTGGCGGTCTGTGTTGGCGGTTCCCGCCAGGGTCAGAATTCCATTTTTTTTACTGCCTGCCTGTTGGCGGGTTGGCCGCCGCTTTAACACCGACCGCCAGGGTTGGAATGACCCCCTATATCTCCTTTAAGACCAAGACAATAATATAAATTATTTTATGCTTTACTGGGTGATCTAGGCCATTAACACTGAGTGAAACAGCTCTCAAAATCAAGCATATTATAAGTTGAAAGAGACCTAGCCCATATTTTGAGCATAGTCACTCCGGACAGAGGGCCAAAAAAGGAAGTATCCATTCCAAAAGGAAAAGACCCCAAGAATAGAAAAAGGGAGTGTACAAGACAAAACAAACAAGAATAGGCAATCATGGGTCATCTCTAAAAAATGAGATGACAGGTCCCGAGGGATGAAGTACACATTATGGAAGCTGTGGGAGCATCCATGCAACAGATGGAACCACGAGCAGTCCACAGCACCTAATAAGTATTGAAAAACAAAAGGAAATAATTCAAACTCTCCAAATGAAGGAGGGGAATATATAAGAACCACCTTTGAGTAAAAACAACATGAAAAACAACATGAAGCCTCATGTACATCACACAATTGTTGAGAAATAAAGCAATGAGAAGAGAAAAGAGAAGAGAATGATCAAAAGGGCTCAAGTAAGGTCAATTACACACTTAACAGGAAATACAAAGAAATGAAAATCAATAGCATATCTATACGTTTGAATAAACACACTCCATAGTAGAAAACTAAAGAAAAGTAAACAACCAATAAACACCATCGTTAAGAAAAGGGAAGGAAGAGAAGAAGAAGAGAAGAGTAGATAAGATTTTGCTCTCCCCCCTCTCCACGCATATAGAAAGTAAAAACATGATGTTTATCCAACAACGAGCCATCAGGTTAAATATAATAGTAAACATAGCTATCACTGATCAACACAAAAAACACAAACTTTGGAATTTCTACCATTATTGAGTTGATAATGAATACACCTCAAAAGGAAAAACATAGTAACGCAAGATACCATTAAAACTAAAAATTATAATGTGCAGACAGCGAAGAATATATCAATATAAATCAATAAAAGTCAGGGTGGAGGAACCTGTATGGAACACAAAGCACCATCTTTTTCCATCCAAGTTTCAGATGTATTGTCCAAAAAAAGTATCAAGTTCTGATGGTTCATTGAAGATTTGAAATTTACCTTTGAAAATAATCCTACAGTGGGAGGGGCTATCAAATGAGAAGGGATTATTCCTCTCAGAAAGTTTGTTTTGTGTACCTAGAAAGTCTTTTCTCCTTGACACAGCCTTGACACATGCCTTTTGAATCGAAGCAGCAGGCAATTCTCCATGTTACATTATCAGAGAAAAGTATTGATCATATTGATGGTACAGTTGATGGGGATGTTGCTGCTATGCCCTCATGTGACATTACCATTGGATGGAAGGTGATACAAGTGCTGGCGTATTCAGGATCTCCTTATAGGCTGATAGGTGACAAAAATTGGGGTTTATTTTTTGGTGGAGAAAACATAACCCTATTTCCACCTGATATAAGCCTAGAGGGCTATGGTGGTCAAAAGATTGACCTATCTGGCTACATGGTCATGATGATCAATTTCAAAAGGAGAGAGACCATTCGTAAGGTCTATGTAGCCAAATGAGGTGACTTTTTTTTGGTGTGGTGTCATCAAAAGGATATATTAATTCCTTTGAACCCTAACTCTCCTGATCAGGTCATGTTGGTATCACATGTCAGTGATGATGGTGACATTGCAGAAGAATTCCGATAAGTGTCCTCAAAAGAATTAGGTTTGCTGAAAGGGTTCAAACATGAAATCATCTTAAAGGCCAATGCCAAACCAGTGGTATACAAGGTTAGACGAGTACCACATCTCATGTTAAAGGTATTGCAGGACGGATAGTGTGAGAAGACAGGGCTGAATTCAGAGGCCCCTTACTTTGTGCACCCATTTTTCACTTTTTGCTGGTGTTTTCCCGACTCTGATGGTGCCCTGGGTACTAAAATCAGTCCCAGGGCCTGTGTTCTGTGTAAAATGAGTATGAAATTAGACTAATTATAACTGGCTATGTCAACCTACCTATAATTCCCTAGGATATGGTAGGGCATGTAGGCCTAGGGACCCCAGCCTACAGAGTGCCCCATAGGTGCACTGCTGAGGTGCCCAGTGTCATTTTAAAGGTGGGCCTGCCTTGCTGGCTGCTTTTAAACTAAGGTTACATGCAAATTCAAATTTGGAATTAAAAATACTTCCAAAGTCTTAAACTACGTTATTTTTACATACAAGTCACCACTAAGATGTGCCCCAAGTGCCCCTTGGATTGGGTGCAATGGAACTATTAGCAGGGACCTTATTAAAATAGTTTTATAAGCCCTGGTGAGGTAAAATAGCCAAATTAATTTTTCCATGACTGTAGTGAATGGCTAAAATGGGGAGACTCTATTTTAATTAACAAAGTCCCCATAAGAGACAAATACCTAGAATTTGGTATAAAATTAATTGTTGTAATAAATCCCACAACTTGCCATTGTAGTAGAGATAAAGAGTTTTAAAACTACCTGAACATTGCCAACTTCAGCTCTGTAGTGCCCTTCTCTGATTGGTCAGCCTCTGGCAGCCTGGCCAGGCTGCCTTGATGAGCTGTGAAGAGGCCTAGATTGAAAACAAAGGCAGTGCCTGAGGGAGGAGATCTGCCTCAGCAGGTGGTGAAACAGGATTGGGGGACAGAAGCCAAACTGGTCTCCAAAGGCAGGGAAGAACATTTGGAGCAGCTCAGGAGCTCCCCCATTTCCTGCAACCCCAGACAATTAGGAGCCCTCTTGATTAGATTAGGAGAGGGCAGGAGAGGGGTGTGTTTAGGATTTGTAGCCACACCAGTGGGTGGGCTCAGCCTGATGTAACCTCAAAAAATCAGTTTCAGTCATGTTGGATTTTTGAAGAATGTCGCTCCTTGGGATTGATTTGTGCCACACTTCCCATGAAGTGGTCATCAAAGGGGGAAGGAACCTGCTGTGATTAGACAGTCACCATCTCCCCTTTCCTCCCCAGGAGCAAGGATAAATATGGCAGAGCTGCACTCACACCTCAGACCCCTACAAGGAACAAAACAAAGAAGAAGGACTGCCCTGCTGGACCCCTGACCTGTGCTTAGACACTGTACTCCAAAGGACTGCACCAGCTGCACACTTGGGCTTCACCACTAAAAAAGGACTTTGCCTGACTTCTACTGCTTCATAAAGGGACTCCCTGAAAGCTACAGGTACAAAGGAGCTGTCTAGAGTCCCCTGCATCAAGTCGTGCAAGCAGAGTCCAGCTGACCAGACTCCAGTGGTCATTTGAGGATTCTGACCAAGTGCGATCTGGGAATTGTAGTCCCAACTCCCAAAGAGAAACTCGGAGCTTCTGGAACCTTGGATCAAGTTATGGACACTTCAAGCAACTCAATAAGTTGAAGAGATGCACTATAGGAGTTGTAGTGTTAGACCCCAAGAGGAAAGCCAGAGCCTCTGTACCCTTGGCTAGTTCTGTGGACCACTTATCTGAATCAAAAAACACTTCTGAAAGTAAGTGTAACACTGTTACCTCGTGGGTGAAATGAACTCTGGACTTTGTGACCTTTTTTAACCCTTTGAACGCTAGTTGCTTCTATGAGCTAAAAAACATTAATTCTTTCAAAATTCATATCTCCGGTTCCCTTTATTCTATTTTAATCATATTGGTCTCATTGTAAAGATAAAAATACAATCTATTCTTATAAATGGGTGTTGGGCTTTCAATGTGTTTTGTGTTTTACTTATTTACTGTTTTGTGATTTATAAATGCTTTACACAAATGTCTCCTAAGTTAAGCCTTGCCGCTCATTGCCAAGCAACCATGGGTTGAGCTGAGTTTAATTTATTGAGACTTAACTGAACCTACGTGGGGGTTAGAGGCCTATTTATAGATGTTGATAGTTACCTGCCCTTACCAATAGTCCACTTTCAAACAGATAGATTATTGTGCACTCGGGTGATTGAAGAAACAAAGGCATCGGAGTGGTTGGCTCCACTGGTTTTAGCCCCCAAAGATAAAGGCACCATTCTGACAATGTGTGTGGTCCTGAGGGGCCTGAACTAGTGCATTTGGGTGGACTGCCAACCTCTGGTCAACATCAGTGAAGCTTTTGCCATGTTGAGGAAAGCAAAAGGTTTTAGTGTCATGGACCTTTCAGTTGCTTACCATCACGTAATGCTTCATGAAGATTGTAAAACCATTACTTCATTTGGCATTACTGCCATTAGGTGCCTACAGATGTATATGAATGCCACTTGGAATGGCTTCAGCAGCTGCATGTTTTCAGATGCTGATGAAAGAAGTGTTGAAGGGTGTTAGTTTGGTTATGTTTTTTCAAGACGACATTCTGGTAGAGGGAAAAGGACAGGAACAGTCATGGCACCAAGTTGAGGGAGGTGTTGACCAGGCTGAAGAACAGTGGGCTCACTCTTAAGAAAAAAAATAGGGTGGGTACAGTCTTCTACCTGGGGAATACCATTTCTGGTGATGGTATCCATCTCAAATTGGAATTAGCGGAGGTCCTATCATTGTTACCCACACCTTGCGCTAAGGATCAGGTGGAGTTCTATTCCAAGATTATTCCAAATCTAGTGGCAGTGGTGCAACTCCCAAGATTACTCTTGAAGAAGGGTGCACATTTTGAATAGACACCAGAGTGTGTAGAGGCGTTTCTGGAAGTCAAGACCAGAATAGTTCAAATGCCAACACTGGGTCATTTTTATGCAGGGAAAGGATGATACTCACCACTGATGCTAGAAAGAGAGGGTGCTCTCCTAACTGGTAGATGGTGAGAAAATTGTGGTGGTTTGTGCCTAGAGATCACTCAAGGGTGCAGAGGAACATTTTTCAGTGATTGAAAGAGAGGCACTGGCCTGCTCATGGGCAATTAATCACTTCTAGTTTTTTCTTGTGGGGTGGTCATCATTAACATTGAGTACAGATCATAGACTTTGGTTCATATCTTTTCATGCAGGCAAGTGGAAAACATGACTCCTTGTATTAAGAGGTGGGAAGAGGATCTAATTTAGTTCAATTTCTGAGTAGAGTATTTACCAGGTACAGGAAATGTACCTGAGGACTGTCGGTTCAGACTGCCCTTGACAAAACCCAATAGATCTGAAGTGGAAGCTTCAGCATTGTAGGTGAGGGAATCAGCCTTAAATACATCTGAAATGTAAGAAGAATTCACCAAGGACCAAGTGTTGAAGCAAGTACTGAAGGATGTGGTGGAAACCTGACCTGGATTGAATTTTGTGTTGGAGGGTGTTAAGACATTTTGAAATGTAAGTAACGAATCATGCATAGTGGAAGGTGAACTTTATCAGGGTGAGAGATTTGTTTCCTCTGAAGGACTATATGATTAGATAATCGATTTGACCCATGATGGGCACTTGGGAAGAAACCATACTAAGGCCAAAGTGCGAGAGTGCTATTGGTGGCCTGGTTTGGATAGGCAGGTAAAAGCAGTGGTGAAAGATTGTATGATGTGTGCAGGAAATGATAAATCCATATCTACCAGGAGAGCTCCATTGTCCCCTGTGGAAGTACCAAATGAACCCTGGAGCAAGGTGGGTTTACATTGAGTGGGACCATTTTAATTTCTACCACATAATGAGAGATTTGTCCTGGTAGATTACACTTCTAAGTGGGTCACAGCCTGTTGTGTGCGGCCAGTTACCACAAAGAACGTGTTGGAATTTCTAATAAATGTTTTGCCTGTGAAGGAGCTCTGAAAGCTATTGTAACAGACAAAGGAGTTCAATATGTCACCTTCATACCACTTTATATGTGCCCCACCAAATGGGTCTCTGGAGAAAATGAACCAACTGGTGAGATCATCTGTACAAACTGCTTTGAATAACAAGATACCTCTCAAAGGAGTCTTGCATGAAAAAGTTATGGGTGCATCATAATGCTCTTAATAGTGTTGCAGGGAGTTCTACATTTCAGTTGATTAAAGGGAGGATGGCTAATTCTAAGCTTAACCCCTTGAGTGGAACTACCTCCCTGGTGCAGGTCACGACCAGTGGCTGACACCAAGGAGGGGGTTAAAAAAAAATGATTAAAAAAAAAAACACGGGAGACACAGAAGATCTTCCGTGTCTCCATCGTGCCCACACCTGCCCCTTTGTGACGTCAGCACTGACGTAACTATCTGTTTTCCCCACTGGAGCAGGAAGCGGCCGTAAGATATGTATATATGTATATATATATATATATATAAATATATAAATATATATGTATATATATATATATATATATATATATATATATATATATATATATATAATATATATATAATATATATACATATATATATAATAATATAATGTATTTATATATATATATATATATATATATATATATACATATATATATATATATATATATATGTATATATAGGTTATATATCTAGAGAGATCACTTTTGTCAATGCTCTTCAAATGATTCTGAAGGAGGTGATGAGGACAGTCCTGCTGTCCCGTCTCCAGCACAGTCTGTGCGTTGGGATAATAGCGGGTTAGCCCAACCCAGAGAGCAGGTGCTCTCATGGGAGCTCCCCACTTTAGTTCAGCCCCAAACTCAACCACCCAAATCGTATTGTGGAGACATCAAAATGATCTATCACCGAACAACCTGGTTTTGGAAAGCAGGCACCAGCATTTTTGGTCCTGGTCTCGGTGGCCATATAGGGAAACCTACCAAGCCCAGACATTTCAGGAAACTAGACACCCGGAGGAGTCCACAGTGGTGTGACTTGTGTGGATTCCCCAAAGTTTTCTTACCCAGAATACCGTGCAAAAGTGAAATGTTGAATGAAAACTCTATTTATTCTTGCATTTCTGTCCCACAAACTACAGGAATATGCTGGGATCCACAAAATTCATTCCTACCACCCAGTGTTTCTACACCTGTCCTGATAAAAATGCTACCTCACTTGAGTGCCTGTACCTAGTGTCTGCGTCAGGAATGGATCACCCCAGGGTCAACAGTTGCCCTCTTGTAAGGACCAACATTGACCGTTGTGTGATCTATTCCTGACACAGGCCTACCCACATAAGTAGATACCATTTTTATCAGGAGACTTGGGGGAATGCTCGGTGGAAGAAAATCTGTGCCTCCTCTCAGATTCCAGAACTTTATATCACCAAAATTTGTGGAAAAGGTGTTTTATTGCCAAATGTTGAGGTTTGCAACGGATTCTGAGTAACAGAACCTGGTTAGAGTGCCACAAGTTACCCCATCCTGGGTTCCTTTAAGTGTCTAGTTTTAAAAAATGTAAAGGTTTGGTAGGTCTTCCAAGCTTCTGGCTGAGCTAGAGACCAAAATCCACAGCTAGGCACTTTCCAAAAACACGTTAGTTTTCAATGTAAAAATGTGATGTGGCCATGTTGCGTTTTGGGCCGTTTCCTGTCGCGGGCACTAGGCCTACCAATACAAGTGAGGTACCATTTTCATTCGGAGACTTGGAGGAATGCTAGGTGGAAGGAAGTTTGTGGCTTCTCTCAGATTCCAGAACTTTCCATCTCCGAAATGTGAGGAAAAAGTGTTTTTTTGCTAAATTGTAAGGTTTGCAAAGGATTCTGGGTTACGGAACCTAGTGAGAGCCCCACAAGCCACCCCATTCTAAATTCCCCTACGTGTCTAGTTTCCACAAATATATAGGTTTGCTTGGTTTCCCTAGGTGCTGGCTGAGCTAGAGGCCAAAATCCATAGCTAGGCACTTTAAAAAAAACAGGTCCGTTTTCTTTGGTAAAATGGGATGTCTCCACATTGTGTTTTGGGGCATTCACTGTTGCGGGCGCTAGGCCTACGCTCACAAGTGAGGTACCATTTTTATTAGGAGACATGCTGGGTGGAAGAAAGTTTGTGGCTCCTCTCAGATTCCAGAACTTTGCAGTACCGAAATCTGAAGGAAAAGTGTTTTTTTTGTCAAATTTCTAGGTTTACAAAGGTTTCTGGGTAACAGAACCTGGTGAGAGCCCCACAAGTCATCCCATCCTGGATTCCCCTAGGTATGTAGTTTTGAAAAATGCACAGGTTTGGTAGGTTTCCCTAGATTCCGACTGAGCTAGAGGCCAAAATTCACAAATATGCACTTTCCAAAAAACACGTCAGATTCCAATGTAAAAATGTGATGTGTCCTTATTGCATTTCCTGTCGCAAGCATAAAGCCTACCCACAGAAGTGAGGTACCATTTTTATCAGCAGACATGGGGAAACACAGAGTAGCAGAACAAGTGTTATTGCTCCATGCCTTTCTCTACATTGTTTCCTTCCAACTGTAAGACAGTGTGTAAAAAAGAAGTCTATTTGAGAAATTCCCTGTAATTCACATGCTGGTATGGGGACTCCTGTATTCAGAGATGTGCAAATAATCACTGCTTCTCAACACCTTATCTTGGGCTCATTTTGGAAATACAAAGGTTTCCTTGATACCTAATTTTCACTCTTGCCTCTGGGTACTTAGGCCCGTATTTATACTCCGTTTGCGCCGAATTAGCGTCGTTTTTTTCGACGCAAATTCGGCGCAAAACTAACGCCATATTTATACTTTGGCGTTAGACACGTCTAGCGCCAAAGTATGGCCAAATAGCGTCATTTTTTTGCGTGAACGCCTTCCTTGCGTTAATGAGATGCAAGGAAGGCGTTCCCGTCTAAAAAAATGACGGCGACGCAAATGCGTCGTATTTATACTCCCGGGCAAAAATCACGCCCGGGAGGTGGCGGGTCAAAAAACCCCGCATTTGCGCCACTATTTAACGCCTGGGTCAGGGTAGGCGTTAAGGGGCCTGTGGGCTCAAAATGAGCCCACAGGTGCCCTCCCCTGCCCCCAGGGACCCCCCCTGCCACCCCTGCCCACCCCAGGAGGACACCCAAGGATGGAGGGACCCACCCCAGGGACATTCAGGTAAGTTCAGGTAAGTATAATTTTTTATATTTTTTAATTTTTTTGGGGTGGCATAGGGGGGCCTTATTTGTGCCCCCCTACATGCCACTATGCCCAATGACCATGCCCAGGGGACATAAGTCCCCTGGGCATGGCCATTGGGCAAGGGGGCATGACTCCTGTCTTTACTAAGACAGGAGTCATTTAAATGGCGTCTGGGCGTCGAAAATAATGGCGCAAATCGGGTTGAGGCGATTTTTTTGCCTCAACCTGACTTGCCCCATTTTAAGACGCCCTAACGCCATTTTCCCCCTACGCCGGCGCTGCCTGGTGTACGTGTTTTTTTTCCACGCACACCAGGCAGCGCCGGTCTGCTAGCGCCGGCTAACGCCATTCCATAAATACGGCGCCCGCATGGCGCTTCAGAATGGCGTTAGACGGCGCTAAATTTTTTGACGCTAAACTGCGTTAGCGCAGTTTAGCGTCAAAAAGTATAAATATGGGCCTTAGGGTTTTGATGAAGCTACAAGCCCTTTGTATCCCCACAACCAGAAGAATCCAGCAGATGTAATGATATATTGCTTTCAAAAATATGTCATAGCTGGAAAAAGTTATAGAAAAAAACATGGACAGTAATGGCTCTTTTTTTCAACTCAATTTCAATATTGTTTTATTTTAGCTGTTACGTTAGAAAGACCTTGAAGATTCTACAGAAATGACCCCTTGCTGAATTTAGAATTTTGTCTACTTTTCAGAAAAGTTTAGCTGTCCAGGATCCAGCATTGGTTTTATACCAATTTCTGTCACTAACTGGAAGAAGGTTGAAAGCACAAAAAATAGTAAAAATGGGGCATGCCCCAGTAAAATGCCGAAATTGTGTTGAAAAAGTGGGCTTTCTGATTCAAGTCTGCCTGTTCCTGAAAGCTGGAAAGATGATTTAGCACCCTAATCCCTTTTATGATGCCATTTTCAGGGAACAAAACACATGTTTCTTCTACAGCCCTTTTTCCCATTTATCTGAAAAACATTGTAGCTGTATTTTGGCTAATTTCTTGGTCTCCTCCAGTGGAACCAACAAACTCTGGGTACCTTTAGAATCCCCAGGATGTTGGAAAAAAGGACACAAATTTGGCATGGATAGCTTATGTGGACAAAAAGTTATGAAGGCCTAAGCATGAACTACCCTAAATAGCCAAAAAAAGTGCTCAACACTGGCGGAGGGGAGGTCCAGCAGCTAAGAGGTTAATCCTATATGGCTGAGTGTGAAGAGGGATGGCAGGTCAGAAGCATGGGACAGATTAAAGGCTTATCAGCAAAAGTATAAGGAGCACTTTGATATCAAACATTGTGTATGAATGAATGATGTGATTTTATAAAGTTCAACTATCACTCAGAAGAGCATTCTGGTGCTATGCTGAGAACTACTACAGGTTCTGAAAAAAAGAAGTTAGTAGTAATAAATTAATAAATTACAAAATGAATCTGGGACTCATAGAGCTACGTTTTTAACTCTGTTTTAAAGGTTACTTCAGATTCAATGGAATACATACTGCAACAGGGCAACTAGGAGGTGGGAGAATTGGTCCTTGTCAAGAGTACCAGGATGGGTTTCAAAAGGTGAATCTAAGCTCATGGGGCCCAAAATAATAAAGTAGGTCAATAAGTTTGTAGTTGTTTTGAGTCTTGGTGAAGTGTGGAGCATGTCACTGTTGTCAAATTATAATTCCAATGCAAGGTCTAGTGAGAATGCCTGTAATAAAGATAAATTGGATTTGGGGTGTGGGCACCGTTTTTGGAGAAGTGCACAACCCAAGACTAAACCAGCCTAGTTAAAAAACTAATGATCTGATTAAGATTTTGGGAAAGGGTTACTCCATCACAACAGTGACGGATATTCCATCTGCCAAAATATAAATCCCATAGGAAATTGTGGGATTTATATTTTGGCAAATGGGATATATGTCACGATTGTAACAGAGTAACCTGTCCACTGAAATCTAAATCAGGCCCTGTATTTTAACCTCTTGATGCTTCCTATCCCACTATTCAGATGCTCTGGGGGGCTGATGAATCTCTTATTCACCATCAGACAGTTTTGGAGTTTTATAGACTATATTTTTACTTGTTTCTATGCACATAATTGGTATTACTATTCCATCTTTATACTATTTACCATTAAGATGGTCATTTTAGTTCTATGAGGTATTAGACTATTCTATTCTGTGTTGTTTCATTTTTGTATTATTTAATTTGCTCCCAGAATGTTTGTTTCCAGTTCAGGGAGGACCAATCCTGACAGTTCGGGCTGGACTGTTACAATTGGAAGCAGGGTCAAGACTGATTTGAACTTGGCGGGGTCCAAACAGGTGGCATGGTGGACAAAAAAAAACATGGTTTATACCCAGATCTTTGTCACTGGGGGTGAATGATTGCATTGTTCAGCATTCTGTCCATCATCTGTTCTGTTTGCCAGGCTCACTAGCAGCATTCAATGTACAGACCTTGAGTATCACCCCTCATTAGCCAGGCTAGCTTGAATCCAGTGGTGCATTGAGCACGGGACCCACATCTGGTATACCCTTCCCACTTAGGGTGCCAAAGCCTAATTGGGAAGGGTATGCTCAGACATGTCCTGTGCTCATTGCACCACTGGATTCAAGCTAGCTTGGCTGATGAGGGGTGATACCGTGAAACCGCTCCCAGGATGCTTGTTTCTGGTCCAGGGAGTACCTGGCCTAGCAGTTTGGGCTGCACTGTTTCCTTTGGGAGCAGGGTCAAGAGTGATTTGAATATGTCTGGGTCCAAACTGGGGCTGTGTGGTGGGCAAGAAAACGATGGATTAATTGTGACTGAGGGGGTATGTTTGCATTGTTTAGCATTCCGTCCATCATCTGTTCTTTTTTGCGTTTGTTGCCCTAAGTGTGAAGGGTATGCCAAGACGTGGGTCCTGTGCTCATTGCACCACTGGATTCAAGCTAGCCTGGCTGATTAGGTTTGATACCCTGAAACCTCTCCCAAGATGCTTGTTTCAGGTCTAGGGAGTACCTGGCCTAGCAGTTTGGGCTGCACTGTTTCCATTCCATTGGGAGCCGGAGCAAGACTCATTTGAATCCGGCTGGGTCCAAACTGGGGCTGTGTGGTGGGCAAAAAAACAATGGATTAAATCCAGATCTTTGTGACTGAGGGGGTATGTTTGCATTGTTCAGTATTCCGTCCATCATCTGTTCTTTTTTCATTTGTTGCCCTAAGTGTGAAGGGTATGCCCAGACGTGGGTCCTGTGCTCACTGCACCACTGGATTCAAGCTAGCCTGGCTGATTAGGGGTGATACCCCGAAACCTCTCCCAGGATGCTTGTTTCTGTTCCAGGGAGTAACTGGCCTAGCAGTTTGGGCTGCACTGTTTCAATTGGGAACAGGGTCAAGACTGATTTGAATCTGTCTGGGTCCAAACTGGGGCTCTGTGGTGGGCAAAAAAATGTTGGATTAAATCCAGATCTTTGTGACTGAGGGGGTATGTTTGCATTGTTCAGCATTCCGTCCTTCATCTGTTCTTTTTTGCGTTTGTTGCCCTAAGTGTGAAGGGTATGCCCAGACGTGGGTCCTGTGCTCACTGCACCACTGGATTCAAGCTAGCCTGGCTGATGAGGGGTGATACCCTGAAACTGTTCCCAGGATGCTTGGGTCTGGTCCAGTGAGTACCTGGCCTAGCAGTTTGGGCTGCACTGTTTCCATTGGGAGAGGGGCAAGATTGATTTAAATCTGGCTGGGTCCAAACTGGCGCTGTGTGGTGGGCAGAAAAATGATGGATTAAATCCAGATCTTTGTGACTGAGGGGGTATGTTTGCATTGTTCAGCATTCTGTCCATAATCTGTTCTTTTTTGCGTTTGTTGCCCTTAGTGTGAAGGGTATGCCCTGTCATGGGTCCTGTGCTCACTGCACCACTGGATCAAAGCTTGTCTGGCTGATGAGGGGTGATACCCCAAAACTGGTCCCAGGATGCTTGTTTCCGGTCCATGGAGGACCTGGCCCAGCAGTTCAGGCTGGACTGTTCCCACTGGGAGAAGGGTCAAGACTGATTTGCATATGGCTGGGTCCAAGCTAGGGTGGCGTGGTGGCCAAAAATCAATAGGTGAAACCCAGATCTTTGTGACTGGGGTGAATGATTGCATTGTGCAGCATCCGACCATCAACTTTTCTGTTTACCAGGCTCACTAGCAGCATTCACTTTACAGGCCCTTGGTATATGGTATATACCTTTACAAAGGGCTTACAAGAAAATTAAGGGGCATATTTATAAGCCCCTAGCGCCACCTTGCGCCACATTAGCATCATTTTGTTTTACGCCAATGTGGCCCAACGAGGCCAAAATCCTCATGCCATTTTTACAAAACGGCACAATGCATGCATTGAGCCACTTTGTAACCCTTTGCGCTACATTATGCATGCACCAGGCATAATGTATGCAAAGGGGGCATTTCCCTCTTAGGGGGGCCGAAAAAATGGCACAAAGAAATCTATCAGATTTTCTTGCATCATTTTTTACGCAATTTTTAATGCATGCTCAGAGCAGGCGTTAAAAGGGGGCTTCCATTATTTATGATGCACCCATATGTACCCTGCAGGAGTAGCTCCTGCAGAGTACATCAATAGCATCAATAAAAATTACGCTTTTGCCTCCTACCCTGCGCCATGTTGCACCACATGGTGGCAGTAGGGGGACGCTAAGGGGTGCAAGGAAAGTGGCACTGCAGTAGGTTCAGCACCACTTTCCTTAAATATGCCCCTAAATATGTAATTTGTGTATACACCAATATTACCATGTTTAGGTTGGAGTCACATGCACTTTGGCACTGGTTAGCAGTAATAAAGTGCTCAGAGTCCTAAAGCCAACCAAAAGATAAAGAGAAAAACAGGAGGTGAAAGGCAAAACATCTGGGGTAAGACCACCCTAAGGATGCCAGGTCACATACACATACCTTATTTTAAATTAAGTAAAACCCCATTGCAATATGCACCACCACCATTGGATTGGTATAGGAGTGGGTTGTTTTGCTGTGGAGTACGCAGAGTAAATGTGCTGTGCTTATACATCAAAAGGGTTTCATCTGAAATCCCTGAGAGTGCAGTATGTCTTGTAGGCCAAAGAAAGAAGAGAAGACTATCATTAATTTTTAAGAGACAAGACACCAGAAGATTAACCTTCCCCCAGCACTGCAGCAATCTACCCATAGCTCATAAATCCATCTATTAGACATCAACTTGATAACTTTGTGAGAGATTTGAATAACTTTAAAGACATTTGAGACGGAGGAGGTCTGCAATCCCTAACACCTTCTGTATCCACTTCCTGCCAAACTTTGACAATTAATTAGTCACTTGTGTAATAATTCAAATAGTAAATTGGGCATTCATCTAGTCCCTCCCCACACAGTTGCCCCTATTCAGATTTCTCTATATACCGATATACTGTAAGTAAGGACTATTGGCCCAATTTAAAATGTTGGCAGTGTGTATACTGCATCACAACAGCAACAGAGTATACATACTGCTAACCTGAAGGTCTGCCTGCCTAATTTAAAAGCAGGCAGACTTTCAGTTTCAGTATGGCAGTGACTACTGCATCACCGCCATAGCCAATGTAATGGCTACATCTCCACTCATCCAAACAGGATGGGTGTACATGTAGCTATTTACCTGGCAGTGAGAGACAGTAAAACCCATATATTGCTCCACTGTCATGGGAGCTGACTCCCATAGTGAGAGGAGCCTTACTTATTTATGTTCAAAAATATAATCCTGTTTCAAGATTTTCTGTGTGAAAATCAAAAAATAAGACTGTTGCATGCAGGGTTGCATTGTGGTGACGCAGCCCTAGCAGTGAGATGGATTGACAGGAACTGCCATGACTGCGGTTCCTGCCAATGCTTTATAAATGACCACCAACTTGGTGGTCATTTGTAAATTTGAAGGGCGGTCCTTCCGTCATAAGGATGAAGAAATGTACTGTGTCCCAATGCGATATGCCGACCATACAGTTACATATAAATCTGGACCTATCTTTGCAAAGTCACATGCTTTAAGGATATAACAACACAAATACAACACCGCATAACACTGAAGGAACCTTCACCTGCACTTTCTGCAGGTTTTTTTGCATGCTCCTTTCACCAACACTCTCCACTCTTGCACCAACAGGACCTGGAACAGTTTATCCCTATTAACTCTGACAGAGTTGCAGATCTGTGCTCCTTAAAATCTACCTATCATGATCAAATATAAACTCTTAGATATTATGGTTACTCTTCCTTCAGGGCAAGAATACATAATGAAGGTAATAAATCTGGTTGTTTACTCATCTACCTCGTTAACCCCATAGCCTCACAAAGTACCCCATCTGCATACCTTTCCCCTCTGGGGCAGCGACTTATAACTAGCCTTACATCAATAACGTTTCCCAAACACATTATGGTATATTGTATTAGGAATAGATGGATGTCCCTATTGCTACCATTGATAACTTTCTTATGACAATCTGACTGTACTATCTCTCAGCCAAGGCTAAGCAGGCACAAGACCTATCCTTTACCCCCACAAAATTAAGGGGCATATTTATACTCCGTTTGGGCCGGAATTGCGTCGTTTTTTTTAACACAATTTCGACGCAAAACTAACTCCATATTTATACTTTGGCGTTAGACGCGTCTAGCGCCAAAGTCCATGGAGTTAGCGTCATTTTTTAGCGTGGACACCTACTTTGCGTTAATTATATGCAAGGTAGGCGTTCCCGTCTGAAAAATCGACTCCGAGGCATGTGCGTCGGATTTATACTCCCGGGCAAAAATCACGCCCGGGAGTGGGAGGGTCAAAATAAATTACGTACGGCCGCTTTTGCGCCGTATTTTGCCCTCCCATGCCCCCAGGGACCCCCCCTGTCACCCTTGCCCACCCCAGGAGGACACCCAAGGCTGGAGGGACCCATCCCAGGGACATTAAGGTAAGTTCAGGTAAGTTAAAAAAAAAAATAAATTGTGGCATAGGGGGGCCTGATTTGTGCCCCCCTACATGCCACTATGCCCAATGACCATGCCCAGGGGACAGAAGTCCCCTGGGCATGGTCATTGGGCAAGGGGGCATGACTCCTGTCTTTGCTAAGACAGGAGTAATTTCTATGGGGGTTGGGAGTCGTAAAAAATGGTGCAAATCGGGTTGAGGCAAAAAAATTGCCTCAACCTGACTTGCCCCATTTCTTGACGCCCAAGCCCCATATGCCCCTACGGCGACGCTGCCTGCTGTACATCGTTTTTTTTAACGCACACCAGACGGCGCCGGCGGCTAACGCCGGCTAACGTCATTCAATAAATACGGCGCCCGCATGGCGCTTCAGAATGTCGTTAGCCGGCGCAATTTTTTTTTATGCAAGACTGCGTTGGCGCAGTTTTGCGTCAAAAAGTATAAATATGGGCCTAAATTGGTACTACAAGATCTTCATGCAGCAAAGCCCCTGTCTCAGATGGGATCCAGTCCTAGTTTTACATAGTGTTCTGTCAATAGTAAACACTTAGGCCCTCATTACAACCCTGGCGGTAAATCCCGCTTTCCGCCGTGCAGAAGTCCGCCAACATACCGCTGCGGCCGCGGAATTCCGCAACAAGTATGACGACCCACAGCTCGGAATCCGCCACAATACAGACACCCACACAAGTCCGCCACACCAAAGGTCAGTGATAAACTTGCGATACCAAAACCGACACCGTCACGCCAACAGGAATACGCCCACAGTATCACGACCCATGAATCAACATGGTGGTCATTCAATCGCGGTAAACCATTGAAGGTACACACAGCCGCGCTCAAAATACACACTCAATAACAAAACACAACCACATTGGACAATTCGAAATACACACACCTGATACACATACACACACCACACCCACACACCCAATCCAATATAAAGCACACACCCACATCACTCACAAACCCTGACAACCAAATATTTGAAAGAAGGCCAGAGAGAAAGACTACCAAAAACAACACCAACATCCACAGACACACAACACCATAACTTACACAACATCCTCGCACCTCAAACAACACACCCCAACACATCCCCTCACACATCACAACCGACACCACCTCAATCATCACCCACACCACATCATGGCACCTCAAAGAAACCCCAGGTTCTCTGAGGAGGAGATCAGGGTCATGGTGGAGGAAATCGTCCAGGTAGAGCCACAGCTATTTGGATCACAGGTGCAGCAGACATCCATTGCAAGGAAGATGGATCTATGGCGCAGAATTGTCGACAGGGTTAACGCAGTGGGACAGCATCCAAGAACACGGGATGACATCAGGAAGAGGTGGAACGACCTACGGTGGAAGGTACCTTCCATGGTAACCAAACACCAGATTGCTGTACAGAGGACTGTCAGTGGACCCCCACCTCCTCCCTCACAACTAACAACAATGGAGGAGCAAGTCTTCGGGATCATGCATCCTGAGGGCCTTGCAGGAGTAGCAGGAGGACTGGACTCTGGTAAGACATATCTTTACTACTTTATCCCCCCCACCCCACCTGCTTGCCATCACATACCACCACCTTACCCTCACACCCATCACCCCAACAACCCACAGATACCCCACTAACACAACCCACACATCCCAAAACCAAGCCCTGCATGTAACACCAATGCATGAACACCCATCACCAAAGCATGTCCAGTAGAGAGACTCACTCATGCCCCAAAATCACCAATCACACACGGGCCATAGCAATAATGCAAGCACAGGAGTAGAGAGTAACTCACCTATGGCCCAAGATGGCACACATAGATACAATAACTATGCATTTACACCCCTACCCAACGTCACCGGACAGGAGGTGCCAGACATATCCAGTCCCCCCCACAGAGGAGACACACAGTGACAACAGCAGCTCTGCACGCCTGGATCAAGATGACCAGCCCAGCCCATCAGGGACCTCAGGACAGTCGGTTCCCCTGACACTGTCACAAACCACCACTGAACCTCCCTACTCAGGAAACACCACCACAGCACCCACGCAGCGGGCCAATCCCTCTGTCCCCAGGACACGTCAATCAGCAGTGTGTCCAGCACTACAGGGAACCCAGGCAACCCCACTAACACAGGATGATCAGGGACCTGAGGGCAGTGGCAGTGGGCACACGGTTCAGGGAACAGAGGCACAGGATAACAGGGAAGCTGGGAGGACTGCAATGCGACAGGGGGAGGACAGGACCAGGGAACCCACTCTCCACGAGGCACTCTCCAACATCATGGGAGCTTACCATCGTTCCCAGGAGACCATGGGCATGGTACTGGCCAAGTTTCAGGAGACTCAGCGGCTGCAGGAGGAACACTACCTGGGGATCAGGGAGGACTTGAAGTCCATCAACACCACCCTGGTCACCATTGCAGGGGTGCTGGCAGACCTTCTCATTACCAGGAGGGACACAGTGGCACACCAACGGGCCCCTGACACTAGCCTGGATGATGAACAGCCCTCAACCTCCGCCGGCACTAGTGGACAGGAGGCACCACCACAGGAACAACAGGCCACCAGCATCCCACCTCCTGCAGATGGAGAACCACCCCGCAAACGGTCCCTGAGATCCAGGAACAAGACAGAGAACATTGCCAAGACCCCGCCAGGAAATAAGGCCCCCCTGAATGTCACCCTTCTTTCCCACTATGTCACCCTGTCCACCTTAAACTGCCATTGCTCCACTTCCTATGCCCATTTGGACAATGCACCTGTGAAACAATTAGACTGGACTCTGCCATGGACATACCTCCACCATCACCCCAGCCCATTTTACAACCCCCTCCACTTATTTGCACAGAAATAAACACACTTTAATCACAAAACAATCTGGAGTCAGTCTGTGCTTTCACAAATGTGTAATTGCAATATCTATGGAATATAGCAATGTCAATTCACTTGTTCACATACCAATGTAACACAGCTGTAGGCCAGCAGTAAGCATAACAGAGGGCACAAAGTGGGACCCAGATCTGTGAAATGGAAAGTCAAAGTGACAAGTCAGTGCCCATACACTGAGTGAAAATGACATACGTATGCTAGCTCCAACAATAGTATGAGAGGTGGGAAGCAGTGACATCTTCTTACCTGTGTCTCACTGGAAGTATTGCATGATGATGTTGTTTCGGTTGTCGATATCCTCTTCTTCTGCCTCCTTTTCTTCACTGTCCACAGGCTTCACAGCTGCCACAAGACCACCATCTGGCCCATCCTCCTGCAGAAAAGGCACCTGGCGTCGCAAAGCCAGGTAGTGCAGCATACAGCAGGCCATGATTATCTGGCACACCTTCTTCAGTGAGTAGTATAAGATACAGGCACTGGAATCTGGCCTCCAGGAGGCCGAAGGTACGTTCTATTATCCTCCTAGTTCGCCCATGTGCCTCATTGTAGCGTTCCTCTGCCCTTGTCCTGGGATTCCTCACTGGGGTCAGTAGCCATGACAGGTTGGGGTAACCAGAGTCACCTGCAAATGTCGAGGGACAACTGTTAGACACACACTAACCCTTAGGGACAACCCCATACCCAAACACCTATGTCAACTGTATTAGGATCTTGGCCTCACCTATTAGCCACACACGTGCCTCAGGAGTTGGCCCATCACATAAGGGATGCTGCTATTCCTCAAAATGTAAGCATCATGCACAGAGCCAGCATAATTGGCATTCACATGGGAGATGTACTGGTCTGCCAAACACACCATCTGCACATTCATCGAATGGTAACTTTTCCGGTTTCTGTACACCTGTTCATTCCTGCCGGGGGGACAAATGCCACATGTGTACCATCAATGGCACCAATGATGTTGGGGATATGTCCCAGGGCATAGAAGTCACCTTTCACTGTGGGCAAATCCTCCACCTGAGGGAAAATGATGTAGCTGCGCATGTGTTTCAGCAGGGCAGACATCACTCTGGACAACACGTTAGAGGACATTGGCTGGGACATCCCTGATGCCATGGCCACTGTTGTTTGAAAAGACCCACTGGCCAGGAAATTGAGTACAGACAGGACCTGAACTACAGGGGATAGTGGCAAGACACCTGCGGCACCATTAAAGGTGGGGAAAGGACAAAAGCAGAAGAGCAGGTCAGGACAGGGCACGGTGGCTACGACTGAGGGACCAGTGTCACCCCTTCTGTCCATGACACCAACCTGTACAGCAGCAAACACCTCAAGCTGCCCCGCCACCTGCACCGCCACCTGCACTGCCACCTGCACAGCCACCTGCACAGCCACTGGCATGTCTACAGCCTCAGCGACAGTCCCCAGCCTCTTCCCCATTAGGCAGCCATCCGAGGCTGCAGGAGACGTCCTGCTGTGTCCCTCAGCAGGTGCTGACCAATGCACCACCACCAGTGTGGGGTATGTCACTGCCTCCATAGCGTATCATGCTACCTGTTCCTCGGCAATCTCCTGGCACACACACCCAGGTGAGGGAATTGTACTGGCCATACTGCAGGTGGAGCACTCTGGGCACCATGCCCCCTCCAGAACCAGTGGAGAATGACATCCACTACCTCAGTCCTTGGCAGGAAGAAGCACTCTGGGCACCATGCCCCCTCCGGAACCAGTGTAGAATTACATCCACTACCTCAGTCCTTGCCAGGATGAAGCAATCTGGGCACCAGGCCCCCTCTAGAACCAGTGGAGAATGACATCCACTACCTCAGTCCTTGGCAGGATGAAGCACTCTGGGCACCATGCCCCCTCCTGAACCAGTGGAGAATGACATCCACTACGTCAGTCCTTGGCAGGATGAAGCACTCTGGGCACCATGCCCCCTCCAGAACCAGTGGAGAATGACATCCACTACCTCAGTCCTTGGGAGGATGAAGCACTCTGGGCACCAGGCCCCCCTCCAGAACCAGTGGAGAATGACATCCGCTTGAGAGACTGTGGCTTTGCACTCCCCAGGATACAGCAATGGGCAAACCTCCCACTGGAGAGACTTGAGAGACTGTGGCTTAGCACTCCCCAGGCTAAAGCAGTGGGCAAACCACCCACTGGAGAGACTTGAGAGACTGTGGCTTTACACTCCCCAGGATACAGCACTGGGCATGGAGCCCCCTCTTGCAGCAGTGGCATCGTGCATTCATCTGGCTGAGGTGCCCACCTCCCCCTCCCCCTGAGGTGCCTGTTTATTTTCGATGTGATGCCCCAGCAGTGTTCTCTTCGTTTCCAGTCAGGTATCTTGTGTGGGCTTCGCCCATGCATTTTGGGACCAGTGGTCCACGGACAATGATTGGTGCACTACCCGGAATTGTGTAGTTGGTGTACATATTTGCATATACTGAATTTTGATTTTTGACTATCAGATTTTTAATGATTACAATCGTTACAATCATTTCCTTTTGTCCTTGCGTTCTTTCAGGGGGTGATGTGGTGTATATGTAATGTTGGTGCATGTCTTGTGTGTATGTTGTTGTGGGTGAGGGTGGGGGTGGGGGTATTGCGTGTGGCACATGTGTGTCACTCTCTCCCCCATCCCCTGTGTTGTAGGTGCAGTACTCACCGTGGTCGTCGATGGCGTCTGTCCTGCTCCTGATAGAGCAGGAGGAAGAGCAGCATTGGTAACACCTGTAGTTCAGGCTCCATGGTATCCTGGTTCCTCGTTGGGTGTCGAGAGGTGAGTGTTATCCCTTTTGTGTACTGTTTCCGCCGTGCTTTTGATAGCGTTGGTTCTGCCCCAGAAAAGGCGTGTTGAAATACAGTGCGCGGTACTTTGTCCTCCGCCTGTCTGTTGGCGGTTACTGCCGCGGTGTTTGTTTCTACCGCTGTGACGGTCTGAGTGTTAAAGTGGCTGTCTATGTTGGCGGTTTCCGCCATGGTCGTGATTCAATTTTTTTTCCGCCGGCCTGTTGGCGGTATTACAGCCGCTTTACCACCGACCGCCAGGGTTGTAAGGAAGGCCTTAGACTACTAATGCTTTATGACGCATCCTTTTATTTCTCTAGAAGAGGCAATTATCTCCACTATGCTGAGACCCTACAAAGCCCCATCGAGTATGGCCCCCTTATCACCCATTATTGAATCTTAATACGGATTCTAAAGTTTTGGCTGAATTATTAGCTTGCCATTTACTACCCGAATTCCCATGGTTGATGCATGCCGATCAGTCAGGCTTCATTCCAGGTTGTAATACCTCTCTAGCCTTTGTAGGCTATTGGTTTTCTAGTGCATAAGAACTGTTTTGAAATGCAGCCTGTATTGCTCTTGACTTACAAAAGATTTTAGAGACATTACACTGGGTATACATGCACAGAATCCTGGCACATTTTTGGTTAGGTCTGTATTGGCACAAACGGATGCATATTTCATATGAAAACCCAACAGCAAGAGTCATAACAGGGCAGTGGATTTCTGACTTTTGGGTGGTGGGTAGGGGCATCCATCAGGTTCACAGTTACCCTTTTCCATGGCCAAGGAATCCCTTTCTGCCTGGTTGTGATTCTTTGGTGCATATTGGGGAATTCTGCTACGTGGTACAATGCATGCAGTGTCTCCGTACACAAGGGATTTATCGTAATATATAAAGAATTTGGAATTGAACTTTACTTTCATTGCACAGATACTGAAAGAGTTTGCTAGGATCTTCCTGGAGGTGCTGGTGCTACAGCAGGGATGTGCCCGGTAAGTCACCTCTCAAGAGTGTGCCTGTGCAACTCCATTTTCTGCCCTGCCCAACGTGGCTACCTGGGGAGCTTAAAAGTCTGAAGGCACCCCCGAAGTATATGAGGGAGACTCCACCTCTACCCCTGTCCATCGTAGAATTTGCTGCTAAGAGAGAGCGAATGGCTGATATCTTTGATCAAACAGGCCTGAGATGTGTTGGTGCTCCGGATTGTTACAACTAGTAAGCCACCTCCCAAGTGCAGTCCTGGTCTGCTCTGCCACTGTTCACCCTGCACATAAAATCAATCATTCACCAGACCCAAGGAGTGTCCATAAGCCCCTCAGCCATCAGAACGTCCCCCAATGGGTGTGGGAAGACTACCTGCTACAGTAGAATGGATAGATTTCTAAGACTGACCATTGTCTCCTGGCCCCCATATATCCTGCACAACTCACAACAAAGAGGTGCTAGTGTCACCCAATACCAGTCAACAGCAAGCCATGTCGGGTGGGGGTGACACACTAAATACTACCCTTCCACCCAGGAACCCTCGGACCTACAGTAACATCTGACAAGGACTGAATCCAGTCGAAGTTCGAGTACCATTACCTTGCTCCTTAAGGCTGCCTCTTCCTACACGTAGGAGATGGATTCTCAAGACATTTATGCCATACTTCTGATACTGCTCTGATGTGCCCCTGTTTATCAGCCTTCTCACATGCCATCACAGCCTATACAACCTTTGGCTACAGGAAGGGCAAAGTAACAGCTTACTTTCGCAGAAGCTAAAAAGCCTGCCTGCAACTCTAACCATGGGGACCACTGAAGTCACTATGGACTCCATCATGGGTGCCTTAAAAGTTATACAGGCCTCCATAGCCTCAGTTGAGCTCTCAATATGAAAATGAATATGGAACTCCACTAAAATGGCGACTTGACCTAACTACGACAATGCACAGACTCCGTGGAGCATGAAGTCATAATCTTGTGCCGGGAGTAACGGAAAACATGGTGTGGAGTACTGTGCTTTGGAACACCCATAAAAAAATAACAGGTTTAGAGGACCTCAGTCAGAGGAACAACTTCTGCATCTTTGGTGTCCCATAGGCACAAGGCACCTGTGAGGTCCCACTGTTCTTTCAGATTGTTCGTCTGCAGCTCCTGGGCTTGAGTTTTTCAATTGAGTGGGCCTGTTAGACCTAGCATTCTTGGAGTAGATTTCCCTCAAATCTTTTGCCTTCAACCCTCCTGTTCTGCTGACTGCATTTTTGGTGGCTTTAGGACTCTGCACACCTTTCCACTGCTAACCAGTGCTAAAGTGCTTGTGATGGTAGAATTGGCTGATACTCAATTAGCATATTTAATTTACTTGAAAGACCCTAGTAAAGCGGCACTACCTATAACTACGGCCTATAAATTAAGTACCACGAGTGGGCCTGCAGCACCGATTGCGCCACCCACTTAAGAAGAACTTTAAACATATCACAGGTCTGCCATTGCAGCCTGTGTGTGAAATTTTCAAACTGCAATTTCAACCTGGCAATATGAACCTTTTACCAGGTGCAAACCTTCCTTTTTAATACATGTAGTTCACTGATAGGATAGGCCCTGGACATCTGAGAGGGCAGAGTTGAGTGTACTTAAAATTGGGACACATATATTTTACTTTTACATGTCCTGTTAGTAATGAACTCTTAAATTTGCTTTTCAATACTGCACAGGCTACCTTTCCCATAGCTTACCTTATTACATTTAATAAGTGATCATTTCCAAATGGTAGCAGGTAATCAGTTTATGTATAGTGTCTTTGGAAGTGTAATAAACAAATCCTCTTTCATGGTAAAATCAAGTTTTAAATTACAATTATGAAAAACCCACTTTTACAAAGTTGTCATTCTCCTACCTTACCCAGTTTGTGCCTGTAGCCTGTCTCTGGGTCACATGACTGGGTGTAGTTGGCTGTTGGGCTTTATGTAGATCCTCCTAGACATCCTCATATAATAGAGTGATTAGGTGTGTCTGGATGGGCCATCACTGGCAAGATGGGAGGGGTGGAGGCAAACACAGCCCATTTACACTTGAAAATGCTGTGACCTGCCTCACACAAAGAGCTGCATAGCCCATGTAGTTGGTCTGGAGCAAGGACAGGGAAAGCAGAATGCCTGGGGACATCACAGTGAAAACTCTAAAAGCTTCTTCTACTTCAAAGAAAGGCCCAGGTATAAATATTGGACCACAGACACCAATTCTTCAGTACACTTCTAGACCTGTGGATATTCTACCAGGAATGAGGGCTTCCGCAGTACTGAAAGGACTGCAACTCTGCTGGATTGCTACTCTGAAAGAATTCTTCCCTACTCTGCTGTCCTTCGGCCTGCTGCCATCTTTCCTGGGGACCTGACCTGTATCTATTGAACCCAGGACACCAGAGTGACTCTAAGGGCTAGTTGGCTGGTCTCCTTGAACCTCAGAGATAGAAGGATCCAACAACTTCAACCCCGGCACATGGACTCTGTCATCTGTGATCTGTGAGTCTATCTTGCCAAGTGATGCCACCCTAGTCCTGGACCCTTGGAACTAGGCCTAAGAAGTCTGCCAGCCTCTGTGCATACTGGGGAACCAATGCATCCTCTATGCTGCACAACCCCTAGCAGAACTGATGCATCATCACTGTTGCATCTATCTTCCCCGTCTCCAAGATTCTCCTTGTACCTCAGCCTGCTTCCTTATCACATACTCCACTACACAACGCATCCTTAACGCAGGCCCTCACATCCCTCATCAAGAGGAGCCTCGACGATGATGCCAGACTCTGCTTTGCAGCCTCGCAGCTCCTCTGAATCAATGTATCTCCAGACTGCACAACACATCCTCTATGCCGGTCTTTGCATTGCAAGTCTTTGACAACAGAATCCTTGAGGATGATGTAGGACCTTGCATTGCAGCCTTGCTGCATCTCAGAGCTGACACATCACTTTGGCTGTGCAATGCATCTTCGATGTGGACACTCGCAATTCTCCACAAATCTGGTTAAGGTACTTTATTTAGCGGGCTTAACTGGGGCCCTGTAGCCAGGCCTTGCTCCATCATGGTCAGCCTGAACTTGTGACTTTGGCCCAGTTCAACACAATTAGATATTCACGGTTAGCATTTTGTGCTTTTTTTGTGATTTTCACTTAAACATTTAAACTTGAATATCTTCAGTTCAACTGATTGTGATTTTGGTCTTGTTTTATTTATTAAAACACATTCTATTTTTCTAAGATGGTGTGGGATACTTTTTGTGCTGCATTTTCTCTTCATTACTTTTTTAAATGCTGCCTAAATACTTTACTGATGAAAGCAGTTTACAAATTGTACACAAAATCTGCAATTGATCTGGTAAAGCTGGATGACTATCCATAGCCTTGCTCTCCAGCTCATTAATACACCCTACAACACACACAATTTTAGATGATCTCAAAAATATAGATTAGACATCAAAAGTGAAAATACATGTATCTTTTTAGTCACTACAAAAACACATTCTTTTTAAAATATTCAATGCTCAGAAACCTCAGAAACCATAATTAGCTCGCAAAAAAGTATTGTTTATTTTCAATAGTACATTATCCAGCTACTCAGGAACAAATTTAAAACCTCATCTATGTTACAGAAATCTGATATCCCACTTACCAGATGCCTCTTTAATCCAAAATTTCTCATCATTGTGTAAACTTAAGATTCCCTACTTATGGACAAATTGGCTTTCAATAAACTGTTTTCAAACAAATGTTAAAAAACAGTGCTTATGTTGAGCCAGTGGTTTCCAGGGTGGGCCACCGGCATCTGAGCACCACCACTTATTGTTCATGATCAGACATTGCCTAGGGACAAAAGAAGGAAAACATACACAAATGGGAAAGAAGGATGAAGAGAAAGATGGAAAGATTATGAAAGGAGAAAGCAGAGACCTGTAGGAATGTGTTATAGGTAGAGGGAGTGCCTGACAGTAGAATAAAGAGGCCTAGGGTGTAAACCAGGCTACACAGCCATGCTACTCAGGGTGCCGACCTTCATTGCACTGGCAGTGGCTTTATGATTAAGGCTCTGACACTGACACTCTTTCATTTAAGAATTAAGAACTGGCAAAGAAGTTCACCATCTGAATTGTTGAATCCTCCAATGGTTCTAAACCTCATTCAATGCATCAAGCTCTCAATGTTCTCCATTCATTTGTGTATCCATTTTGGAATCTTGGGGGCTATAACTCTGAATCAATCCTCAAAATACATCAGAACTGCTAATATCTCCAAAATATTTCACACCATCTTCTGCAAGTCCACTTTCAGTTTTACTAACACCTCTGGACACATCAGGATCAGTAACGTTTCTTTACAGGAATCACCATTGCTTTGTGTCACGGGGTCCTTTCCTCTGGATCTGCACGTTGTTGAACGAAAGGTCCACCTCCTGGCATCACCAACTCAGAAAGCTATAGCACAGAGTTATGGTGAAGGGAATTTAGGGAAGGGAACAGTAGGGAGAGAGATCTGAAAAGGAAAGGTTAGAACAATATGCATTTACACATTCATAGAAAAACTTAAATTGTTTATAGACTCTTGACTAAATGTGTCTCTGAGATATCAGGTGGAGACCTCTTCTAAAATGGGGGTGAAGCCCCTTGTGAAAATACAACCTCAGATTCAAGAGATGGCAAGAACATTGAACTATGATTTTACACAGACTATTAGTCCTGTAACATTTATGTGTTCACATCATAAACCTTTGACCATGACTTAGAAAATCTCAAAGACTTAAATATTTTTTCATATCTTAAGTTATTCAAAGATCAATGAAAACTTTGGTTAGTTTTATCTCCAAAATACTTTCACATTCATATTAATAACTGACAAAAAGCTTTTACTAATCAAAACCTAAAGTGCCTTACTTAATAACACCAGGAGGTGCGTTTTCTCTGTGAACTGAAACTCTTTGAATTACTAAGCCAAAAGAGAGTTTTACATCTGTGAACGGAAAGCACCATGAATTACATGTGCACTGAGCGCGTTATCTCTGTGAACTGAAACGCTTTGAATCACTGAGCCAAAAAAAACGCTTTACATCTGTGAAGGGAAACACCATGAATTACATGTGCACTAAGCGCATTATCTCTGTGAACTGAAACGCTTTGAATCACTGAGCCAAAAAAAAACGCTTTACACCTGTGAACGGAAGGACCATGAATTACATGTGCACTAAGCGCATTATCTCTGTGAACTGAATCGCTTTGAATCAGTGAGCCAAAAGAGCGCTTTACATCTGTGAACGGAAACACTATGAATTACATGTGCACTAAGCGCGTTATCTCTGTGAACTGAATCGCTTTGAATCACTGAGCCAAAAGAGCGATTTACATCTGTGAATGGAAACACCATGAATTACATGTGCACTAAGTGCGTTATCTCTGTGAACTGATTCACTTTGAATCATTGAGCCAAAAGAGCACTTTATATCTGTGAACGGAAACACCATGAATTACATGTGCACTAAGCGCGTTATCTCTGTGAACTGAATCGCTTTGAATCACTGAGCCAAAAGAGCGCTTTACATCTGTGCACGGAAACACCATCAATGACATGTGCACGAAGCGCGTTATCTCTGTGAACTGAAACGCTTTGAATTCACTGAGCCAAAAAAGCGCTTTACATCTATGAATGGAAAAACCATGAATCACGTGCGCACAAAGCGCATTACCTCTAGGAAGTATCATCTTTCTCCAAACTTGGATTCAGCAAGGCCTTACCGCTACGAGTACGACCTACTCGTTTTTGGATGAACCATGGACTCTGGTTAGACAATACTCTGCCATTCAGAAACTCCGGACTTTTCCAGAGAAACCTCCATGAGGTCTGGCTGCATCGAAGTCTTCAAAATAGTGAGCAACGTGCTTGTGTGTGGCTGGGCTTTATAGGCCTGCTACACCCCAATATGGCTGCTGCCTCTAAATACATGGGAAATGTAGTCCTTTCATAGGATAACACTGATAGGTGCATCTTGACCACCAATGCCCTGAACCTGCAGCTACTTGAGCTTTACCACAGAGCAGACGACACTGATGGGCATTCTTGGAACAAGCGGGGATGACCAGTGCTGCGCATAAAGCGCAGCAGAGTTGTGCAGCGGAAATTTGGTCAAGACCTGGACCATGCCTGGCCTTATTTCTGACACTTTGTGAACCAAGATTGCATCCACCACACCAGGGTAATTGAAATGAACCAACTTTGAATCACATAACTTATCCTCTTCGCAGCCAGGCCTTTTCCCCTCCTGTGCCGAGCCTTTTTTTGGCTATTTGGGGCAGTTCGCGCTTAGGTCCTCATAACTTTTTGTTCACATAAGCTACCCACACCAAATTTGCGTCCTTTTTTTCCAACATCCTAGGGATTCTAGAGGTACCCAGACTTTGTGGGTTCCCCTGAAGGAGACCAAGAAATTAGCCAAAATACAGTGAACATTTAGTTTAAAAAAAAAAAAGGGGAAAAAAGGGCTGCAGAAGGCGGCTCGTGTTTTTTTCCCTGAAAATGGCATCAACAAAGGGTTTGCGGTGGCAAGATCACCATCTGCCCAGCTTTCAGGAATAGGCAGACTTGAATTGGAAAACCCAATTTTTCAATACAATTTTGACATTTTACTGGGACATACCCCATTTTTACTACTTTTTGTGCTTTCAGCCTCCTTCCAGTTAGTGACCAAAATGGATAAGAAACCAATGCTGGATCCCAGAAAGCTAAACATTTCTGGAAAGTAGACAAAATGCTGAATTCAGCAAGGGGTCATTTGTGTAGATCCTACAAGTGTTTGAAAATAACAACTGAAATAAAAAAATATTGAAATTGAGGTAAAAAAAACAGCCATTTTTCTCCACGTTTTCCTGCGATGTCAGGTTTTTTAAGGCAATATACCGTTACGTCAGCTGGACTCTACTGGTTGCGGGGATATATAGGGCTTGTAGGTTCATCAAGAACCCTAGGTCCCCAGAGCCAATAAATGAGCTGCACCTTGCAATGGGTTTTTATTCTATACTGGGTATAGAGCAATTCATTTGCTGAAATATAAAAAGTGAAAAATAGGTATCAAGAAAACCTTTGTATTTCCAAAATGGCCACAAGATAAGGTGTTGAAAAGCAGTGGTTATTTGCACATCTCTGAATTTCGGGATGCCCATACTAGCATGTGAATTACAGGGCATTTCTCAAATAGAAGTCTTTTTTACACACTGCCTTACATTTGGAAGGAGAAAATGTAGAGAAAGACAGGGGGCAATAACACTTGCTTTGCTATTCTGTGTTCCCCCACGTCTCCCGATAAAAATGGTACCTCACTTGTGTGGGTAGGCCTAGCGCCCACAGAAGGAAATGGTCCAAAACACAAATGTGGACACAACCCATTTTTTCACAGAAAACAGAGGTGTTTTCTACAAAGTGCCTACGTGTGGATTTTGGCCTCTAGCTCAGCCGAAACCTAGGGAAACCTAGCAAACCAGCGCATTTTTGAAAACTAGACACCTAGGGAATCCAAGATAGGGTGACTTGTGGGGCTCTGACCATGTTCTGTTACCAAGAATCCTTTGCAAACCTCATCTTTGGCCAAAAAAACACTTTTTCCTCACATTTAGGTGACAGAAAGTTCTAGAATCTGAGAGGAGCCACAAGTTTCCTTCCACCCAGCATTCCTCCAAGTCTCCCAAAAAAATGGTACCTCACGTGTGTGGATAGGCCTAGCGCCCACGAAAGGAAATGGCCCAAAACACAACGTGGACACATCACATTTTTTCACAGAAAACAGAGGTGCTTTTTACAAAGTGCCTACCTGTGCGTTTTGGCCTCTAGCTCAGCCGGCACCTGGGGAAACCTAGCAAACCAGCACATTTTTTAAAACTAGACACATAGAGGAATCGAAGATGGGGTGACTTGTGGGGCTCTGACCATGTTTTGTTACCCAGAATCCTTTGCAAACCTCAAAATTTGGCCAAAAAAACACTTTTTCCTCACATTTAGGTGACAGAAAGTTCTAGAATCTGAGAGAAGCCACAAATTTCCTTCCACCCAGCATTCTCCTGAATCTCCCGATAAAAATGGTACCTCACTTGTGTGGGTAGGCCTGGCGCCCAGGAAAGTAAATGGCCCAAAACACAACGTGGACACATCACATTTTTTCACAGAAAACTGAGGTGTATTTTACAAAGTGCCTACCTGTGGATTTTGGCCTCTAGCTCAGCCGGCTCCTGGGGAAACCTAGCAAACCAGCACATGTTTAAAAACTAAACACATAGGGGAATCCAAGATGGGGTGACTTGTGGGGCTCTGACCATGTTCTGTTACCAAGAATCCTTTGCAAACCTCAAAATTTGGCAAAAAAAACACTTTTTCCTCACATTTAGGTGACAGAAAGTTCTAGAATCTGAGAGGAGCCACAAGTTTCCTTCCAGCCAGCGTTCCCCCAAGTCTCCCGATAAAAATGGTACTTCACGTGTGTGGGTAGGCCTAGCGCCCACTAAAGGAAATGGCCCAAAACACAACGTGGACACATAACATTTTTCACAGAAAACAGAGGTGCTTTTTACAAAGTGCCTACCTGTGGATTTTGGCCTCTAGCTCAGCCGGCACCATGGGAAACCTAGCAAACCAGCGCATTTTTTAAAACTAGACACATAGGTGAATCCAATATGGGGTGACTTGTGCGGCTCTGACCATGTTCTGTTACCCAGAATCCTTTCCAAACCTCAAAATTTGGCTAAAAAACACTTTTTCCTAATATTTCGGTGACAGAAAGTTCTGGAATCTGAGAGGAGCCACAAGTTTCCTTCCACCCAGCATTCCTCCAAGTCTCCCAATAAAAATGGTACCTCACTTGGGTGGGTAGGCCTAGTGCCCAGGAAAGGAAATGGCCCAAAACACAACGTGGACACATCACATTTTTTCACAGAAAACAGAGGTGTTTTTTACAAAGTGCCTACCTGTGGATTTTGGCCTCCAGCTCAGCCGGCACCTGGGGAAACCTAGCAAACCAGTGCATTTTTTAAAAATAGACACCTAGGGGAATCTAAGATGGGGTGACTTGTGGGGCTCTGACCATGTTTTGTTACCCAGAATCCTTTGCAAACCTCAAAATTTGGCGAAAAAAACACTTTTTCCTCACATTTCGGTGACAGAAAGTTCTGGAATCTGAGAGGAGCCACAAGTTTCCTTCAACCCAGCATTCCCCCAAGTCTCTCGATAAAAATAGTACCTCACTTGTGTGGGTAGGCCTAGCGCCCACGAAAGGAAATGGCCCAAAACACAACGTGGACACATCACATTTTTTCACAGAGAACAGAGGTGTTTTTTACAAAGTGCCTAGCTGTGGATGTTGGCCTCTAGCTCAGCCGGCACATAGGGAAACCTAGCAGACCTGCACAGTTTTGAAAGCTAGACACACTGGGGAATCCAAGATGGGGTGACTTGTGGGGCTCTGACCAGGTGCTGTTATCCAGAATTCTTTGCAAACCTCAAACTTTGCCAAAAAAACAATTTTTCCTCTCATTTCGGTGACAGAAAGTTCTGGAGTCTGAGAGGAGCCACAAATTTCCTTCCACCCAGTGATTCCCCAAGTCTCCCGATAAAAATGGTACCTCACTTGTGGGGGTGGGCCAGGTGCCTGCAACAGAAAAAGGCCAAAAACTTGTAGAGATTGAGGGGATAGCACAGCGAGTTGATAAGCACATATTTTTCCTTTATACATCTTTTAGGCTGACTCTGCTTTGGGGTCCCATGCAAGTGAGGTATCATTTTACTTAGGGGAATGAGGGGAACACTGGGTGGTAGGAAATTTGTGACGCAGCGGTGATCCTACAAAGAAAAGTGAGGAAAATATGATTTTTAATGAAAATTTTGAGGTTTGCTGAGGAGTCTGGGCAAGAAAATGATGGGGGATCCAGGTAAGCCACACCTCCATGGACTACTTGGGGTGTCTATTTTTAAAACATGTCTGGGTTTGGTAGGTTTCTCTAGATGAAGGCCGCACCCAGGACCAAAACCATAGGTGCCCTCCCACTCCCCCAACATAGGTAGTTTTGCAATAGATCATTTTGGTGTGTCCACATACTTTTGTGACGTTCCGACACTAAAATTGTGAAAAGAAACGCACTTAGGTTATTTTAAAAAGACCCCTCACCTACCAACTAAGTTGGTGGCATGCTTCATCATCGGGGTCCCACCCGAAGCACCTAGCATGTCACAGGTGTGCTGCGATGCCTAATTACAGCGGAGCAGGTTTTGTCATTTTTACCACACATACTGGTTGGATTTGGGCTGACAGTGAGTGATGGTTCAGTGGATCACATTTTATTAACAAGAGATTTCACAAAAATGAAATGCACTGTTAGTAACTGAAAGGCCAAAAAACTGAACCAATGACTCACAGCTCGTGAGCTGTAAAGCCACGGCAAGGCACCAACCGCTTTACAGTCCATTCACACACCTTTCATACATGACATGCACAAGACCATTCACGCCGCCAGCCACGGGTCAAGCACATTACAACACTCGCATCGACAGACAGCGCCACTCAAGGGCCCATCACTTACATATGCCCACATGCCTGATACAGCAATCACCCCAGCTGATGGGAGTGTGTGGACTGGAGTTTGGCTGGCAGTGTGTTGCAGTAGCCAACAGCAAGTCAATATGTACACCATCAGCCAAGCGCCACTCCACACACAATGGCATCACATTTTTTTTTTAAACAAAGAAACCACTAACTAATTAGAAATAATTACAAAACTACAAACACAAAAGCTCTAACTAAGTACATGACAGAAATGCCAACCATGACACTGAACACATGAAAATACAAAACAGGCATTTTACACTCATGGTTGTTCCCAGTAATTTTTCTGGGTGTGGTAATTCTTGAAACAACCACCCACACACAGCCCAGGCTTTGAAAGACAATCTGGCTAGTACATTTAAGTCTCCCTCCGGATACCTCTTCGAAAACACACTCTACATTTCTTAGCTGGAAAGTCTTTTTTGGGTGTGGGGGGAATGTGCTCAGCAAAGTGGCGATCTTTCAATCTAGCCACATCCTCCACCACTGCTTCTCTAGGAACTCCGGCCTGTTCCACCACATTAAGGATCTCTATCACTGACTCCTGAAATTTCACAAATGTCATCTTTGACTCTGGAGACCTATCCTTAAACACAATAAAAGCATTAAAAGTTGCTAAGTGGAACAGGTGAATTGCTAACTTCTTATACCAAACGTAGGACTTACGAATAGCAGTATAAGGTTCCAACCTCGGATCAACCCTATCTACACCTCCCATGTGCTTATTATAATCTAAAATGCACCCAGGTTTGCGCACTTCAGCAACCTGGCCCCAATCAGTCACGGGGAAAGTACTCTCATCATGGATGGTACTTAGCATGTAGACATCCCGCCTGTCTGAAAATTTCAAAGCTAGCAGCTCATCATTCTGCAAGGCACTGCATTGTCCCCTCTCAAGTTTTTTACAGACAAGCTCCCTTGGATAGCCTTTCAGGTTACAACGAATTGTGCCACAAGCAACAGTGTCCACTCTAAACAATTCCTTGAACAACTGCACTCCAGTGTAGAAGTTATCTACATACAAATGGTGACCTTTGTTGAACAGTCGTCTACCACGTTCCCACACAATTTTCTCAGTATCTCCAAAAGTGGGAGGACAACCAGGGAGGTCAATACTGGAATCCCTACCAGTGTAGACACGGAAACTATAAATATATCCTGTACTACTTTCAGACAGCATATACAATTTAATTCCATATCGTGCCCTCTTGCTAGGAATGTACTGCCTAAAAACCAAACAACCCTTGAAGAGGACCAAAGACTCGTCCACAGCTATTTCTTTGCCTGGAACATAGATCTCTGAAAACCGATCTACAAAATGATCAAGGACAGGGCTAATCTTAAAAAGACTGTCAGAATCAGGGTGATCTTGTGGCAAGGTTAATGCATTGTCAACAAAATGCAGCATCCTAAGAAGCAGCAAAACCGATTAAGACTCATGGTTGCAGGAAATATAGCTGTTGCCATCAATGGACTAGTAGACCAATAAGAAGCCAGTGGCGGCTTCCTTATCAACCCCATCAAAAGAGTCAAGCCCCAAAACCTTTTTTATCTCCTCCAAATTTGTGGGTGGATAGCTCTAGAGTGTGGCCTAAGTCTAGCAGCGTTGTCCCTCAAATACTGCTATGCATACATATTAGTCTGCTCAACAATCTCTTCCAAAAACACATCATCCACAAATAACTCAAAGAAATTGACAGGCAAAAAGTTCTCTGTATTGACTCTACACCCCGGGAGACCAGTAAAGGCAGGCAACTCTGGGTGCTCCATGTTTGGGGCAACCCAGAGTTCAGGTCTTCTAACGGGAAACCTTTCAGCCCCAGGTTGCTGCACTAATGGCACATCAGTGTCCTCCTCTAAAACAGGCCCTTCATCTGCACTGAGTGTGGCTTCCTCATCAGAAGATTCCTCTCCGATAGAAACTTCACTGCCAGAATCTCTCACTTCCTCCTCTGCCTCAGATGCAGAGTCCGTCTCATAATCATGATCAGACAATGACTCAAAAAGCATACCAACCACCTGCTGAGCGGTCATCCTGTGGCTAGCCATGATCTTTCCTACGAAAACTAACTGGACAAATGCACCACCAACAACCAGCCCTGCGTAAGATAAGTAATAAAGTGTAGCTTTATCAGTAAGAGCTATAAACTCAAAAAATATACCGCTCACTTGCCTGAAAAAGTTTGACTCAACAGCAACTACTCTGCACAGACACAGCAATCACCAATGATATCCCACTAAAAAGAAAGAAAGAAAAGTAAATTAGAAATAAGACAACACAAATATCACTGTGCACAAATCTAAGGACGATTTCACACACAAACCTGCATTTAGTACACCACCTACAAACATGTCATTCATGCATGGCAACAATACTCCTTTGGAGTAAATTGTTTTTACTTACCTAAAACATGCAACTATGCAAACTGCAGGTCAACCACCGCCAAAACTGCAAGGAGCCACAGCAAAAAAAGCAAAAGCTTTGAACTAGAAAAAAAATGAGTTTTTTTTTTAATCACAAACACAAACACCCAACCATCAAGCATTTAGAAATTGGTGCCTAAGTGGATTCTGCCATAAGGGCAGATGGGCCTACTAAAAAATAGGCCTATCTGCCCCAAGGAGGGCAGAAAATACATTTAGTAGTGTGTCCCCATGGGGAGCGACCCTTGCCCAAGGGGCTACCCCCCAAACAAAACAAAAAACACACACACACACTATCCCTGGTGCCTAAGTGGCTTCTTGCCCCCCAGGGGGCAGATGGGCCTAAAACAAAATAGGCCCATCTGCCCCCAAGGGGGGAAAAAATGGGCAACAACTCAATGCATCCCTTGCCCAAGGGTACCCCCCCTCACATAAACATTAAAAAATTCTCTGGCGTTCTAGTGGTTTCTGCCCCCCTTGGGGGCAGAGCAGCATAAAAATAATAGGACAATCTGACCCCTTTGGGGCAGAAATGCCCTTGATACACGTGCCCCCAAAGGGGGGCAACCCTTTCCCAAGGGGCTGCCCCCCCATCCCCTAACACACACACACACACACACTATTCCTGGTGTCTAAGTGGCTTCTGCCCCCCTTGGGTGCAGATGGGCCTAAAAAAATAGGCCCATCTGCCCCCTAGGGGGGCAGAAACGGCCAACAGTTCAATGCTCCCCTTGGGGGGGGGCGCCCCTTGTCCACGGGGACACCCCCACATAAATAAACATACACAAAAAAATCCCTGGCGTTCTAGTGGTTTCTGCTCCCCTTGGGGGCAGATCAGCCTAAAAATAATAGGCTGATCTGCCCCCAAGGGGGGCAGAAATGGCCACAGGTAACATGCCCCCAAAATGGGAGCGACCCTTGCCCAAGGGGCCTCTCCCCAACGCAAAACATTAGAAATATACGCAAAAAAATAATCCCTGGCGTCTAGTGGATTCTGCCCCCCTTGGGGGAAGATCAGCCTAAAAATAATAGACCGATCTGCCCCCAAGGGGGGCAGAAATGTCCACAAGAAACATGCCCCAAAATGGGAGCGACCCTTGCCCAAGGGGCCGCTCCCTGACTCAAAACATAAGTAATTTACAATTACAGGAAGCAGGAATGCTCAAACAGACACCGGGGGAAAGGAAAAGCCTTTCCTTTCACCCGGTGCCTCTTTGTTCCAAACCCCCCACCCGTCAGAAGAGAAACTCACCTGTTTCTCTATACTCACACTGGAAGCAAATGGCTTCCAGTGCGACCAGAAACCCTGTAATGATCTCAGCGCCCGCTCGCGCGCTGACGTCATTACAGGGGGGTCGGGGGGGGAGGGGGTGCAAGGGGAAGGGCTTCCCCTTCCATCCCTACCTTGGGGGGCGGGGGAACCCCACAGAGGGAGCACTAGCGCTCCCTCTGGGCTCTGTGCCCAGGACGTAATGGTTACGTCCTGGGCACACGAGCACTGTGCCGCAGGACGTAACCATTACGTCCTGGGCACAGAAGGGGTAAAACAAAACTCTGAATCATTTCAAAATGTGGTAATGCACAACTTCGCTGCTCTTTCCAATTGTACAAAAATGCATCTACTGACAAAGCCTATGTACTTCAACTCAAAATCCTACATTGCAAGTCTTGAGGCAAACACATTTACCTCCAATAATCCACACAAAAGATTGATCTTCTAAAAGACCATGCTGCAATGTTCAGTCCCTCTCATCTCAAAGAAACCAAGCATTCCAATGCACCACTAGATTGGACTACCCAGGAAGGTACCCCATCCTTAGTGGAGCCTGATCTTCCAGGCAAAAATGCCAAACCTAACTCTTTTGTAAACTCCACTGGATCCCCCATTTGTGTAGCCTGCCATCCTAGTCGATTGATTGACTGCATTGTTGATATTCTTATGAAATCTCAGTAATTCCATTCTCCTTCACTTAGTGTTTAACTGCAAAAGCCCCAGCTAGGAATTCTAAACAGATTGGAGCATATTTAAAGAAATGATATATCGCTGCGGTGTGTCAGTGATGTCTCAAAAATACTTACAATGCACAGGAATCCGGTTTGACATCCTAGATGTACCATATTTACAATATGGGGCACCATGGCGTAAGGACCCAAAGTTCATCAGAAATTCTGACGCATCAGTGGGAACTTCATCATAAGGATTTAGCCCAAAAAGTGGTGCATCACTGAAGTTGGCCTCACAACTCATGCAACTTTAGCGATGCTTCAAAATTTAGAGGTGCTGTGTCTGTTTTAATTAATGCAAATAGCCTAATGTTTTAGGACCAACATAAAAGACTGTTAAATGGTGGAATATCACCTTCTACTCTTTCACATTGGTCCTGGATGGAAGAGGTAGTGCTTGCAATATGTCCATGTGTCACATTATGGTAAGCGTAGTCCATGTATGCATATACAGAGACCTGGGTATCTGTGACATAGTGAGTAACAGTGCAATGTAAATTAATTCAAGTATATGTTGGAATGTGAAGTGGCAATACATGTATTACCTACCTTATGTGTGTACTTACCTGTAGTCCTTTTGGAGTATGTGAACCCTGAGTTGGTGACCCCCCTTCTCCATGGATAAATGACAATCTTGGCCTGTCCTTTGCAAACAATACACAAAGCCACATAGCCTTGCTGTAGTGGATGATGAAATCATAGGTGCCATGGTCCAGGCTTGATCAAGAGGTCCTACCACATGATTGGCACATGCGTAATCCCACTACTAATAGAGGGGAAGTAAAATACTAACACATTCTATTGTGCAATGTGACTTCAGCTGGTCAGATTCCTATTGAAAAGCCACTGTGTCTTGTTTACACTTGAGTTAAGGAGACATAGGAATTTTGAAGTATTTTGGACATTTGCCAATGATGTTTCACTTTCTGAAAAATTTGTAAATATGGATGTGTCAGTTCTGCATGGGATTTTAAGTGGGAACACCTACTTGAATATGATTAACATAACCTGACGCAGCCGGTTGTACCAATGGTAAAATATGATGCAGGACAGAGAAAAGTGATGCATTAGGCCTAATGCATCACTTTGTAAATATAGAGAACTCAATGCGCCCCGCCCTGTCAAAAAAAATTATGAAGTGGTGGTTCAAGCTCCTTGCAAAAAGGCTCCCTGTTTTTTAACTCTATTGTATGCGCGGACCATTTTCCTCCTGCTGAAAGACAACCTCTAAATGCTCCCCAGTCCACTTGCCAGGTATTTGAATCCACTAATAATTATGGCTTGTCTCAAAAAATTGCTTGTGTATTCCAAGCCGCCATGAACTGTAACCACCACTTAGGCCCTCATTATGACATTGGTGGTAAATCCCACTTACCGCCATGCTGACTGCCGCCAACATACCGCCGCCGCCGTGGATATCCACTTAACATATTATGACACACACACACCAATCCGTCACTATTCAGCCACACACACAAATACGCCAGCCCAAAGGTCAGTGATAAACTGGCGGTAGCAAAACCCACACCGTTAGTCCAACAGAACAATACCCACAACATTATGATGCACGAATCACCACGGCGGACATTCAATGGCGGTAAACCATTGGCGGTACATACCGCTGCATTTAAAATACACACACACACACAAAACACCACCACATTCGACATTTCAAACTACACACATCTGACACACTCACCCACACCACTATAAAACACATACCCACATTACCCACAACCCTTTACGAATAGAAACAATTGCCACCAGAGAGACAGCTAGACCACAGACAAAACCAGAGACACACACCACTATCACCTATATACCACCCACGCACCCCACATCACACAACCCAACACATCACCCTACAGACTCTCACCCATACCACTCACACTACAACCATGGCACCACAACGACACCCCAGATTATCTGAGGAGGAGCTGAGGGTCATGGTGGAGGAAATAATCCGGGTAGAGCCACAGCTATTTGAACCACAGGTGCAGCAGATAGCCATTGCTAGGAAGATGAAGCTATGGCGGAGGATCGTGGACAGGGTCAACGCCATGGGACAGCACCCCAGAACAAGAGACGACATCAGGAAGAGGTGGAATGACCTACAGGGGAAGGTATGTTCCATTGCAGCAAGACACCAACTCGGAGGACTGGCGGTGGACCCTCACCTCCTCCCCCACAACTAACAACATGGGAGGAGCAAGTCTTGGCAATCATGCATCCTGAGGGCCTGGCAGGAGTAGGAGGAGGACTGGACTCTAGCAAGTCAAATCTGTACTACTACTACCCCTCTACCTGCATGCCATCACATACCCCACCCTCACTCTCATTATTCCACCACTTCCCACACACCCCACCATCACAACCCACCCGTCCCAATGCCAAGCCCTGCATGCACCACCAATGCATGGACACCACTCACAGACCTGCATGGATACCTATCATTAAAGCATGCACACTGACGCCAATCTGCTAGCCCACCAAATAACAACTCGCACAAGGCAAAGCTGCCAGGGCAATAACAACCATAGAGGGCAACACACCCATGCACAATATGTCAAACACAGAAACAATAACACTGCATTTACATCCCCACAGGTATCCCAACCAATGTCACCGGAGAAGAGGTGCCAGCACTATCCAGTCCCCCCCACAGAAGAGGCCCACAATGATAACAGCAGCTCTGATCGCCTGGATTTGCATGACCAACCTGGCCCATCAGGGACCTCCGGACAGTCGGTTGCCCAGGCATAGTCTCACATCACCATAGAGCCTACCCCTCAGGAAACACCACCACAGCACCCACCCAGCGGGCCCATACCTCTATCCCCAGGACACGTCAATCAGCAGCGTGTCCACTACTACAGGGTCCCCAGGCCACTCCACAAGCCCAAAACAATCAGGGACCTGGGGTCAGTGGCAGTGGGCACACCGTTCATGGGACAGAGGACAACAGAGAAGCTGGGAGGACCGCTGTGCGCCAGGGGGGAGGATAGGCTCTGGGAACCGACTCTCCAGGAGGCACTCACCACGATCCTGGGAGCATAGCAACATTTCGAGGATACGCTGGGCCAGATCATGGACAAGATGCAGGAGAACATGAGGCTGCAGGAGGGACAGTACCTGGGGATCAGGGATGACTTGAAGTCCATTAACACCACCCTGGTCTCCATTGCAGGGGTGCTGGCAGACATGGCCAAGAGTATGAGGGAGGCAGTGGCACACCAGCAGGCCCCTGCCCGTATCCAGACTACTGAACAGCCCTCCACCTGCACTGCCGCTAGTGGAAAGGAGGCCTCACCACAGGACCTATAGGCCACCAGCACCCCTCCCACTGCAGAAGGAGAACCACCCCGCAAACATTCCCTGTGATCCAGGCAGAAGCCAGAGACTATTGTCATGAACCCCGCCAGGAAATAAGACTATCCTGACTGTCACACTTGTGTCCCACTTTGTCACCCTGTCCACCTTGAACTGCCATTGCTCCCCTTCCTATGCCCCCTTGGACAATGCACCTGTGCTACAAAAAGACTGGCCTCTAACCTGGACTTTCCCCCATCATCACCCCAGCCCATTGCACTTCTCCTTTTTCATCAGAGCACTGCAATAAACACACTTTGAAAAAATACAAGTATGGAGTATGTCAAATGATTTAAGTATGTATTTGTTTAACAAGGTTTAAACATTGCAATTCAACTGTACAGTAATGTATACAAAGGAAAGACCTGTAATTGGCAGCAGTGAACACTCCAGGAGCAATAGTGGGCCAGCAATATCTGCAAAAAGATATGCCAAAGGGTACAGTGAGTGGGCATAGAAGTACGAATTCACAAACTGCCAGTGACAATGTCAAACATGAAATTGTCAATGAAATGTGAAATAACACTGTCTTACCTGTGTGTCATTGGAGGTATTGATGAATCACTGTACTTCTGTTGTCCTCATCCTTATCCTCTTCCTCCTCATTTTCACTGTCCACAGGGTCCACTGCTGCCACGTTGCCATCTCCAGCCTCATCCTCCTGCAGAAAGGGCACATGGCGTCTCAAGGCAAGGGTGTGCAACATACAGCATGCCACGATGACCTGGCAGACCTTCTTGGGTGAGTAGCACAGGGATCCACCTGTTAGATGGAGGCAACAAAACCTGGCTTTCAGGAGGCCAAAGGTATGTTCAATAATCCTTCTTGTTCGCCCATGTGCCTCATTGTAACGTTCCTCTGCCCTTGTCCTGGCATTCCTCACAGGGGACAGTAGCCATGATAGGTTTGGGTAACCTAGTCACCTGCAAATATTGAGGGACAACTGTTAGCCACACACTAACCCTTATGGCTCACACCATACCCATACACCAACACCCACTGGGTGAGAACCAGGGCTCACCTATTAGCCTCACCCTTTGCCTTTGTAGTTGGGCCATCACATTTGGGATGCTGCTATTCCTCAGGATAAAAGCATCATGCACCGAGCCTGTATACTTAGCATTGACATGGAAGATGTACTGGTCCGCCAAACACACCATCTGCACATTCCTCGAGTGAAAACATTTTTGATTTCTGAAGACCTGTTCATTTTGCCGGGGAGTGAGGGGGTGGTGGGACAAATGCAATATGTGTTCCATCAATCGCGCCAATGATGTGGGGGATATGTCCCATTGCATAGAAGTCAGCCTTCACTGTGGCCAAATCCTCCACCTGGGGAAAAACAATGTAGCTGCACATGTGTTTAATCAGGGCAGACAACACTCTTGTCAGCACTATTGAGAACATTGTCTGTGACATTCCTGCTGCCAAGCCCACTGTCACTTGGAAAGAACCTGTTGCCAAGAAATGGAGCACTGATAGCACTTGCACGAGAGTGGGGATCCCATTTGGGTGACAGATAGCAGATATCTGGTCAGGCTCCAATTGGACACACAGCTCTGTGATTGTGGCCCTGTCAAGTCTGTAGGTGAGGATGATGTGCCTGTCCTACATTGTTGCCAAGTGCACCAGGGGTCTGTACAAGGGGGTATGTCTCCATTTCCTATTCATCCGCAGTGGTTGCAATCTACAGGGCAAAAGAGTGAGCAGCTGGTCATAATCTGTTCAATGCATATTGTGACTTTTACAATTTATTGGTGACATATGTCCAGAATGTGAAATTGTGAACTGTGATGCAGTTAGGATCCATGGCCTGCCCCCCCATAAAATGGTGTCTGCTTGTCCTGTATGGAGAGACAGTTGGAAATGAGGTAATTCCACTGAGGTTGAACGCTGTGCAACTCCTCATTAGTTATAATAGGGCCCTATGGGGTACAGTGGCCAATGGTGATGTACGCCGGCGGTGATGGTATAGACAGCCACAGATGTCACGGCCATTTTGTATCTGTTCACTCACTTGCTACCTGACCTTCAACAAGAGAGGACCTACACTGCAGGTGCTGCTGTGACCTGTGTCTGAAACCTACCATGGCTCGTGTAACTGGGGAAAGGGCCCCTGCCTTCACCTTCGGAAGAGTTAGAGAGACTGATGGATGGGTCCTATCCCAGTACCTGGGGTGGCATGGTGAGCAAAAGAACGATGGATTAAACCCTGATCTGTGACTGGGGGTGAGTGATTGCATTGTTCAGCACTCCGTTCATCATCCTTTTGTATTGCTAAAGTTGCCCTAAGTGGGAAGGGTATGCCCAGACATGGGTCCCGTGCTCACTGTGCCACTGGATTCAAGCTAGCCTAGCTGATGAAGGGTGATACCCTGAAACCGGTCCCGGATGCTTGTGTCCAGTCCAGGAAAAACCTGGCCTGGTAGTTCAGGCTGGACTGTTCCCATGAGGAACAGGGTCAAGACTGATTTGCATATGGCTGGGTCCAAACTGGGGTGACATGGTGAGCAAAATAATAATGGATTAAAACCAGATCTGTGACTGGGGGTGAGTGTTTGCATTGTTCAGCACTCCATCCATCATCCTTTTGTATTGCTAAACCTACCCCAGTTCCAACTGCTGTATGGGCCTCCAGACCAACAGTTGAGTAAACTGTGAGTACGATGCATGGGGCATGAATGCATGGAGTGGTGTGTGTGAAGGCCTTGTGTGGGGGTGGTTGGTGGATGGGCCCTGGGCAGCGGCAAGCATGTATGCTGGGCCATGTCTGTGCAAATGGGGATGGGAAGGGGTATGCTGGGCCATCAGTGTAACAGGCATGACGGTCTGACTAATACCTTTCCCTGTGTATATTTTCTCTGCAGGTCAGCGCCCATCAAAAGAAGGGTATATGGTGTGCCGTTGCCAGGGACGTGCGGACCCTGGGGGTCATTGGCAGGCTGAGCACCCAAAATGGTGGGAGGACCTGAGACGCTGGGCATGGAAGACGGTAGAGGCCCAGCTGGGGATGGCCTCCCAACGAGGAAAGGGTGTCAGTCGCACCCTGACCCCCCTGATGTCCCGCATACTGGCGGTGGCCTATACAGAGCTGGATGGGTGCTTACGGGCATCACAGCAGCAACAAAGGGGTGAGTACAGTGTCCCTCATTACTACATATGCCTGGTGGGGGTAGTATCCGGGTGGGGGATGTGTGCCTGTGGGTGCCCATAGGCCAGGCCTGACATTGCAGAGTAGGTCCCATGTTGGGTATGATTCTAATGTGAAATTCCTTCAACCTAGCTAGTAGGTATCCACTATTGGGCAGGGGTGTGTGGTTCCCAGGTATTCAGCAGTTGGTGGTATGTGTCCCTCCCCATACCCTGGTGACTAGCATTGTAACTGGTAGTGCATTGCCTAGTCCATTGGGTTGTTCCCTGTGTGTGAGTGGTGTTGGTGCCGCTATTGACCAAGTGTACCCTTTGTCTCTCCCCCCTATTTGTTTTGTCACCCTGTCCTTATGTGCATTAGCATCATCTGGCAGAGGATCAGGGGCACCAGTGACGAAGGGAGCTGTATCCCACATGACCCAGGAGGCAGAGTCTACTGACTGTGAGGGCTCCAGTGGGAGAGAGGGCGAGGGGAGCACCACGGCAGAGACTGGAGGGGACAGTTCGGACACGGATACCTCTTCCAATGGAAGCTCCCTGGTGGTGGCGGACACCTCTGTGCCCACCCCAGCTACAGGTATAGCCACCATCCCCCGTACCTGCACTACCCTCCCAGCAGCCCCTCAGAGAGTTTCCCATGCCCACTCACCCAGGAGGGTGGGCATTTCCTTTGCCCCAGGCACCTCAGGACCTGCCCCAGTGAGCCCTGCTGCCCTGAGTGAGGAGGCTATTGACCTCCTGCGAACCATCTTTGCTGGGCAGTCAAACATTGTGAATGCCATCCAGGGGCTGGCAGCTCAAATGTAATAGTCCAGTGCATTTCTGGAGGGCTTTCACACTGGCTTGGCGGCCCAAAAGAGATCAATCAAGGCTCTAGCCTCCTCTCTGATGGCAGCCATTCTCCCTGTTTCCACCCTCCCGCCTCCAACTTCCTCTACCCAATGCCATTCCCCTCAATCCCAACCTATCCCAACCACACAGGCAGACAAGCATGCACACAGGACAACACACAAGTGTGGCACGGGCAAAGACAAGCATCACACATCATCCCACAAGCACTCACATTACACAAACACTATCCAGATGCAGACATACCAACATCCACTGCCTCCACTGTGTCCCTCTCCTCCTAGTCCTCCACCTCCCTCCCAGTTACTTCTACACTCACACCTGCATACACTACGTCCTCATCCACTTCCTCCATCACCACCCTAACAGCCATGCACACGTCCCATGTTTTCTCTCCCAATGTGTCTGTGCCCCCTCCTCCCCTCCCAAAGTACACAAACGAAGCACTCAGACACCCAACAGCTATCCACCTCACAACAGCATCCAGCCCATGCTCATGCACACAAACACAGCAGACAGACACCTCCAACAACCACTCCCTCTTCCTCCAATCCCAAACCTTCTACGTCTTCCCACCCCAATGTCCCTAAGAAGCTTTTCCTTTCCACCATTGACCTCTTCCCTACCCCTACTCCCCCTGTCCTTCACGTTAGGCCAGGGTGGTCAAAACCCAGGCAAGCACCTCAGCCACCCAGTCCACGGCTCAGTAGTGTCCCCGGGCACCAGGCAGCCACAAGGAAAGGGTGCCTGCCTCAAATGCTGCAAGGAAGGGCAAGGACCCTCCCCCAGCTGCTGCAAAGAAGGGCAAGGAGCCACCCCCAGCTGCTGCCAAAAGGAGCAAGGAGCCATCACCAGCTGCTGGCAGGAAGGGCAAGGAGCCTGGTGCTTGGACTCTTTCGGAGCCCACACCGCCAACCATGCTGGCACAGCCATCTGAGGCTGCAGGGGATGGGCAGGAGCTTTCCCCCACCACCACCACCAGCTCCGCCAGCAGCACCGCCACCAGCACCACCACCAGCAGCACCAGTAGGCAGCCGTCCGTGGCTGCAGGGGATGGGCAGGAGCTTCCCCCCACCACCAGCTCCACCAGCAGCACCGCCACCAGCTTTAGAAGTGTCCTTATAGCCAAAATGCCAAACACTCTTTTGGGGTTATGAGGCCTAGAAAAACCATCCAAGGAAAATCTTAGAGCATGCCCAGCAACAGGGCAATGAAATCATGGGGAGACCATCCCCCAAGAATCCTAACACATGTTCCTTGTTTCCCCTCTCAATACCATAACCACAGTAGGCCTGTGAGAAACACCCTTTTGGGTATTAATAGAAACTGCCATACCCATGATCCCCAAGTCCTCCTCTTCCTCATTGACCCAAACTTTTAGGGGTGCACCCACCACCCCAAGTAAGGATGCAAGAAGTAAGAGTGTGGGTAGTACCCCCAAAAAACACAGACTGGGCTTTTGTTTTTTTGGGATATATATATTTATATATCTATAGCTCACTCTCTCAGGGACATTAAACATCCCAGTCTTAGCATACAGCCTTTACAGTAGGCCAACAAACACCTATGTGCTGTATAGAGGATTACTGCAGTTAATTTAGGACCCTGCTAAGTGAGGGTGGGGTACCTATCTGAAGGCCTTCAAGTGGAACAATCCTTAGCCTAAGACAAATTGATAACTTTTGAAATCTGCTGAAGACCATATGTTGAAGGTCCTATCATCGTATCACAACGGAAGCTCAGAGAAGTAATCATGGGAGGAGATTATTTACATAGGACTGCCCCTTTCTCAATCCAGTGATTAAGCTGCAGTTGCCATGTAGCATTACTAGAGGGAGCAGTATGAACATAAATCCACAGAGAGGCTTTAAATCTACTTGCTGAACTACCTGTTGTTCTTGTTGGTTTTTGATGAGCCTATAGAATGGAGGACTGGAATTACTGAGTGAATGAGGATTGAGAAATGATTGGACTGTATTTGTGGTGAAGGGGTTGCATGATTTGGAAGGAAAACTGTAAGATAAAAGTTGTAAAGCACAGATGCTTCCTGAGAGATTAAGGGGCATATTTACACTCTGTTTGCGCCGGAATTGCGTTGTTTTTTTTACGCAAATCCGACGCAAAGCTAACTCCATATTTATACTTTGGCGTTAGACCCGTCTAGCGCCAAAGATCTTGGAGTTTGCGTCATTTTTTAGCGTGGACACCTACCTTGCGTTAATGATATGCAAGGTAGGTGTTCCCGTCTAAAAAATGACTCCAAGGCATGTGCGCCTTATTTAAACTCCTGTGCAAAAATGACGCACGGGAGTGGGCGGGTCAAAAAAAGGACGTCCAGCCGCTTTTGCGTCATTTTTTAATGCCTGGGCTCGGAAGGAGCCCAGAGGTGCCCTCCCATGCCCCCAGGGACACCCCCTGCCACCCTTGCCCACCCCAGGAGGACGCCCAAGGATGGAGGGACCCATCCCAGGGAACTTAAGGTAAGTTCAGGTAAGTATTTTTATTTTTATTTTTTTGTGGCATAGGGGGGCCTGATTTGTGCCCCCCTACATGCCACTATGCCCAATGACCATGCCCAGGGGACATAAGTCCCATGGGCATGGCCATTGGGCAAGGGGGCATGACTCCTGTCTGTGCTAAGACAGGAGTCATTTCAATGGGGGTTGGGAGTAAAAAAAAATGGCGCAAATCGGGTTGAGGCCAATATTTTGCCTCAGACCTGACTTGCCCCATTTTTTGACGCCCAAGCTCCATTTTCCCCTACGCCGGCGCTGTCTGGTGTGGGTCATTTTTTTTTACGCACACCGGTCAGCTGCGCCGGCTAACGTCATTCCATAAATAAGGCGCCCGCATGGCGCTTTGGAATGGCGTTAGCCGGCGTTAAAATTTTTGACGCACAACTGCGTTGGCGCAGTTGTACTTCAAAAAGTATAAATATGGCCCTAAGTGAGTGTGTCATCTGTCTCTTTGAAGGGACATGTGAAAGAAGAACAACAGATCCACAGTCCTCAGGTGGGAGAAACATGGACGAATATCCACCCCAAAATGAATACAATTACACCATCTCAAAGTTTCCATGTGCAATATGACGCTTTGCAGGATGAAGGATTTGCCATGTTTGGTGCATAAATGTGCACAGTTGCTGAGGCTCTTCGCAGAATATCAACAGCATACGCTTTAGAAGTGTCCTTAGAGCCAAAATGCCAAACACTCTTTTGGGGTTATGAGGCCCAGAAAAACCATCCCAGGAACACCTTAAAGCATGTCCAGCAACAGGGCAATCAAATCATGGGGAGACCATCCCCCAAGAATCCTACCACATGTTCCTTGTTTCCCCTCTCAATACCATAACCACAGTAGGCCTGTGAGAAGCACCGTTTTGGGTAGTAATAGAAACTGCCAGACCCATGATCCCCAAATCCTCCTCTTCCTCAGTGACCCAAACTTTTGGGGGGTGCCCCCGCCACCCCAAGAAAGGGTGGAATAAGTAAGAGTGTGGGTAGTACCCCCAAAAAACACAGACTGCTTCATTCTGTGTCTCCTAGCACCCCTTTAATAATGCACCTTAATAACCCTTTTGACATTGCTTCCCAAACTTTGACCCCTTCCGAGAGTGAGGGGGGGCATAAAAAGATGATGTCCACCACCAAATCCCTTCCTTTGTAATCACCCCATTTGCGTGCGAGGGGGTGGGCTCTGCTTGCTTGCCAGCAGTGACCCCACTCCACTATGCTTCCTGTCCTGTACTCACTCTTGCTTTCTGGCCTACACAACTTCTTCTCCTGCATCCTGGCAGTGCCTTTCCTCTGTGACTCCACCTACCTCTGTGACTCCACCCACTCTTGCTCTCCCACCATGCTCCCTCAATGTCATTTTTCCTACTCTAAGTTCCACCAACCACCCCTGTTATACTCTGTCTACACCTCCACTATGTGGTCCTTTCTCTGCCTGTGCTTCTTGCTCCAACCCTACCACCTCACTTAACCTCTCCTTATATTCCCACCCTCTGATTAAGCCTGAACATATCCCTGAGGTGCTATAAACCTTTAAACATCCCACTCTCAGCATAAAGCCTTTACAGTAGACCCACAAACACCTATGTTCTTTATAGAGGATTACTGCATGTAATTCAGGACCCTGCTAAGTGAGGGTGGGATACTTATCTGAAGGCCTTCAAATGGAACAATCCTTAGCATAAGACAATTTGATAACTTTAGAAATCTGCTGAAGACCATATGTTGAAGGTCCTATCATCTTATCACAACAGAAGCTCAGAGAAGTAATCATGGGAGGAGATTATTTGCACAGGACTGCCCCTTTCTCAATCCAGTGATTAAGCTGCAGTTGCCATGTAGCATTACTAGAGGGAGCAGTATGAACATAAATCCACAGAGAGGCTTTAAACCTACTTTCTGAACTACCTGTTGTTCTTGTTGGTTTTTGATGAGCCTATATAGTGGAGGACTGGAATGACTGAGTGAATGAGGATTGAGAAATGATTGGACTGTATTTGTGGTGAAGGGGTTCCGTGATTTAGAAGGAAAACTGCAAGATAAAAGTTGTAAAGCACAGATGCTTCCTGAGAGATTAAGGGGCATATTTATACTCTGTTTGCGCCGGATTTGCGTCGTTTTTTTTTACGCAAATCCGACGCAAAGCTAACTCCATATTTATACTTTGGCGTTAGACCCGTCTAGCGCCAAAGATCCTGGAGTTTGTGTCATTTTTTAGCGTGGACAACTACCTTGCGTTAATTATATGCAAGGTAGGCGTTCCCTTCTAAAATATGACTCTAAGGCATGTGCGCCTTATTTAAACTCCCGTGCAAAAATGACGCACGGGAGTGGGCGGGCCTTAAAAAATGACGTCCAGCCGCTTTTGCGTCATTTTTTAACGCCTGATCAGGGCAGGCGTTAAGGGACCTGTGGGCTCAGAAGGAGTCCAGAGGTGCCCTCCATGCCACCAGGGACACCCCCTGCCACACTTGCCCACCCCAGGAGGACGCCCAAGGATGGAGGGACCCATCCCAGGGAATTTAAGGTAAGTTCAGGTAAGTATTTTTGTGGTAAATTTTTTGTGGCATAGGGGGGCCTGATTTGTGCCCCCCTACATGCCACTATGCTCAATGACCATGCCCAGGGGACGTAAGTCCCCTGGGCATGGCCATTGGGCAAGGGGGCATGACTCCTGTCTTTGCTAAGACAGGAGTCATTTCAATGGGGGTTGGGCGTCAAAAAAAATTGCGCAAATCGGGTTGAGGCCAAAATTTTGCCTCAGACCTGACTTGCCCCATTTTTTGACGCCCAAGCTCCATTTTCCCCTACGCCGGCGCTGCCTGGTGTGAGTCATTTTTTTTACGCACACCAGTCAGCTGCGCCGGCTAACGTCATTCAATAAATAAGGCGCCCGCATGGCGCTTTGGAATGGCGTTAGCCGGCGTTAAAATTTTTGCCGCACAACTGCGTTGGCGCAGTTGTGCGTCAAAAAGTATAAATATGGCCCTAAGTGAGTGTGTCATCTGTCTCTTTGAAGGGACATGTGAAAGAAGAACAACAGATCCACATTCCTCGGGTGGGAAAAACATGGACGAATTTCCACCCAAAAATGAATACAATTACACAACCTCAAAGTTTCCATGTGCAATATGGCGCTTTGCAGGATGAAGGATTTGCCATGGTTGGTCCATAAATGTGCACAGTTGCTGAGGCTCTTCCCAGAATATCAACAGCATACGCTTTAGAAGTGTCCTTATAGCCAAAATGCCAAACACTCTTTTGGGGTTATGAGGCCTAGAAAAACCATCCCAGGAACACCTTAGAGCATGTCCAGCAACAGGGCAATGAAAACATGGGGAGACCATCCCCCAAGAATCCTAACACATGTTCCTTGTTTCTCCTCTCAATACCATAACCACAGTAGGCCTGTGAGAAGCACCCTTTTGAGTAGTAATAGAAACTGCCAGACCCATGATCCCCAAGTCCTCCCCTTCCTCATTGACCCAAACTTTTGGGGGTGCCCCCGCCACCCCAAGAAAGCGTGCAAGAAGTAAGAGTGTGGGTAGTACCCCCAAAAACACAGACTGCTTCATTCTGTGTCTCCTAGCACCCCTTTAATAATGCACCCTAATACCCCTTTTGACACTGCTCCCCAAAATTTTACCCCTTCCGAGAGTGAGGGGGGGGGCATAAAAAGATGATGTCCACCACCAAATCCCTTCCTTTGTAATCACCCCATTTGTGTGCGAGGGGGTGGGTTCTGCTTGCTTGCCAGCAGTGACCCCACTCCACTATGCTTCCTGTCCTGTACTCACTCTTGCTCTATGGCCTACATAGCTTCTTCTCCTGCATCCTGGCACTGCCTTTCCTCTGCGACTCCACCCACTCTTTCTCTCCCACCCTGCTCCCTCAATGTCCCCCTTCCTCCTCTAAGTTCCACGAACCACCCCTGCTACTATCTGACTACACCTCCTCTATGTGGGAATTTCTCTGCCTGTGCTTCTTACTCCACCCCTATCACCTCACTCACTCTCTCTTTCTATACCCCCCTCTGACCTAACCTGAACCAACTCCTGCTGTACTATAGAAATGTAAACAACCCAATCTTAACATACAACCTTTACAGTAGGGCTACAAACTCCCATATTCTGTAGAGAGGATTACGGCATGTAATTCAGGACCCTGCTCCCTGCTTAGTGAGGGTGGGGTACTTATCTGAAGGCCTTCAAGTGGAACAATCCTTAGCCTAAGACAATTTGATAACTTTAGAAATCTGCTGAAGACCATATGTTGAAGGTCCTATCATCGTATCACAGCGGAAGCTCAGAGAAGTAATCATGGGAGTAGATTATTTGCATAGGACTGCCCCTTTCTCAATCCAGTGATTAAGCTGCAGTTGCCATGTAGCATTACTAGAGTGAGCAGTATGAACATAAATCCACAGAGGCTTTAAATCTACTTGCTGAACTACCTGTTGTTCTTGTTGCTTTTGATGAGCCTATAGAATGGAGGACTGGAATGACTGAGTGAATGAGGATTGAGAAATGATTGGACTGTATTTGTGGTGAAGGGGTTGCGGGATTTGGAAGGAAAACTGCAAGATAAAAGTTGTAAAGCACAGATGCTTCCTGAGAGATTAAGGGGCATATTTATACTCCGTCTGCGCCGAATGTGCGTCAAAAATTTTGACGCACAATCAGCTCAAACGTTTCCCCGTATTTAAACTTTGACGCCCGAGCCCGCGGATGACAAAATTCCGCTGTGTGCGTCATTTTTTGGATGCGGCAACCCGCCTTGTGTTAATTATATGCAAGGTAGGTGTTCCCGTCTAAAAAATGGCTTAAAGGGCTGTGCATCGTATTTATGCTTTCGGGCAAAAATGACGCACGGCAGGGAGGCGGAGCCGGAAAATGACGCACAGCCCGATTTGTGTCAAAAATTAACGCCTGGGTCAGGGCAGGCGTTAAAATGGGGCAAACACATCTGTATTTAATCAGAACCCACAGAACAAACAGCAGAGCAGCAGAGCAGCAACAGGGAGCCATGGAGGTCATTCTAATCCAGCATGCACGCAGACGCAGAGCCCAGCAACAACAACAGCAGCTACAACAACACCAGCAGGGACCCCAAAGGCAGCGCAGAAGGGAGGAGAGGATATTCCGCCCAAGAACAACCCTTCAGGGCCTCAGGGAACACGACATCATACAGAGGTACCGGTTGAACTGGCAGGCCATTCAGCAGCTGCTGTGAAACATTGAACAGCAGTTAGCCCCCACTTTGGTGACACCCCACACCATCCCAACAGAAACCAAGCTGCTTGCTGTACTTTATATGCTGGCAAGTGGCTCTTTTCAAACAACTGGCGCCCTGGTAGGTGGAATAGCACAACCATCATTCTCCGCCTTTTTGCCCAAAGTACTGGATGCCATCATTCGACTGACACCCCGCCACATCTGCTTCCCTAACACACTGCAGAAGCAGCAGGAAACTAAACAGGGGTTCTAAGCAATCAGTGGCTTCCCACACGTCCTTGGTGCAATCGACTGCACACATGTACGCCTTGTGCCACCTGCTGCAACTGAACACCTCTACCGCAACAGGAAGCACACACATTCCATCAACGTGCAGGCCATTGTCGATCACCAAGGATTCATCACCAACATCGTGGCTAAATATCATGTGAGTGTACATGACTCATACATCTTCCGTCACTGAACCATCAATCAACACGTCCAGGATGGACGGTATGGCAATGGACTACTTGTTGGTAAGTACAAAAACCTACATATATATACACTGCACAGCAACCCACTAGGACACACAACACATACACCACAACAGGTACACACTGAGGTTGTGACATCGCTAGCCATGTTTCTTAACTCACCATTGAACCTGTCACACATCGGAAATTACTGTACAGCCTAATGTGAAGAAGTCAATGAGTGTGGTTGCCTAAATGTCACCTTGCAAATTGTAAGTGTTCCAATGACCTTTACATTAATACATTGCCTAAGTCTAAAGGTATGGGATGTCCAGGGTACTTTCATATGAACGTGCTAACAACACTTTCAATTTTATCTGTGCATGGAACTATCATCTCACCCCCAGTGAAGACACACGGACACCTGTATCACAAGTCACAATGATAGGGAGGGCACACTGTACTGAAAATCCCAAAACATATTGCTGACAAACAGTTAGCAGACAAACACTTGTTCAGCCAAGGAAACAACACAATGCAGATGGTATAGCCTACAAGCATAGGATGTCACATTAGTACACAAAAGAGACACAGATAACACAAGACAACTACTGCCATTAAAGGTCTTTTCAATAGTGCCAGCTACATCAACATGATCCCATTCATTTTCTATTGCAGCTGATCAGGGGTATGGCATCCAGCCATGGATTATGACACCATTTGGCAACCCGAGTACTGCTGCAGAGCGTGCATACAACGAGGCCCATAGGAGGATACGCAGCATTGTCGAGCGGACCTTTGGCATCATCAAGTCAAGGTTCCACTGCCTCGACATCACTGGTGGTAGCCTCCTATATTCCCCCGAGATGGTTTGTAGGATCATCCTCACATGTGCAATATTGCACAACATTTGTGTCAGAAGAAACATTCCCCTCCTGGAACCAAAGCCACACATGCCTGAAGAGGAGGAAGAGGAGGATGATGGCCTGCAACAGGAGGGGGAACTACAGAACACAGCTGCTGGTATACGCAGGCGGTAACAGATTGTAAATAATTTCTTCTGAATATGATCACCTTCACCACTTTAGTTAACTATTTTAAATAAACACCTATTATAATCACCATATCATGGTCTGGCTATTCCTTTTTACACACCTTCATCTCTACTTATCAGAATAAGAGTGTTGCCTCATGGAGCATTGCTGAGATACTGAGTAGGACACGGAACATCCCAGAGCTTATGTGATGCCTGACATACAATGGTCACATACACACATACTCTTAATGACATATAACATGTACATATCTCCTTTGAAGGCCTATAGCAGAGGACCACAACTATTTCACACATACTTGTTGAAAGCAAGGTCCAACGCAGCATATGGCACACAACTATGACACCATCATTCAATAAGGGGAATACAAGCCTCATACATGAGGCAGTCAATGTGCTTTGGCATCAGTAACAGGAATGTCTGACAAGACCCTTGATAGCAGTTAGTCCAACTGCATCCAATATTTGCAAGGAATATCTGTGACTAGAGTTCCATAGAAGCAGAACATAGACAGCACAAGTGCCACACATATGACATGCATTGCGCACATGACATTCCATGTACATGTCATCCCATTTCCTAACTCATCACACACCCATGAACCTGGTCACAACCCACCTGTCGGAAGAGGTCCCTGGAATACTAAGATGTGTACCCTGATAATACCTCCTCTACAAACACAGACCAAGATTAGCAAGCCAGTGTGCTACACCCTTTCCTAAGGTATGCCATTGTCAAAGAACATCTGACTGCATGGACGTCAGGTCAATTTATACACTGTCTCCTAGTTTCAAAGCCCTGTTAGCACATGTAGATTGCTTCCCCTTGTGAAAATGTCTGTTGGTCCTTAGAATGCAAGTCTCACCTACAGGACTGGTGAGAAATAGATGGAGCCCACACCTGTGAATACCTCCATGCACACCACCCATTTCAAAAAGCACTGCCCCTGATGATGCCTGGAATAGCATAGGAGTTGCCATTATGTCAAATACACCGTCAAGCATTGATACTAATGAAGCCGTGTAACACAGCCACTGGGTTCATTTGTCACCTTCAAAAAACACAGGACATACACAGATGGACATATCAACTGTCTAGTTTGTCCTCCAAACAGTCTCAGTCAGACCACTGATTATGTAACTTGTCCAGTAGCTGGCTCCTGAATCATCTTGCATTCTGTCAGCCTGACTGGCAACTGTCAGTGCGTCACACTAAAGTATCCCTGTGTCTACATATGTACCACACTTGCGTTGTCAAACCTGCCATTCATCAGGGGGCATTGGGCATGGGCTTCTACCATGCATACACAAATACATTGCATAGCATCAACTGCCTTTTAACTGTACCATTTGAGTTCAATCCTCTTGGAAATGCAAAACTCATGGCCCATCCCTTTTCTGGGTTGCATTTATGCATGAATGACAAAGTGTGACAATGTCCCAGGGTCATAGGCAGGGCTTGGGTACGGGGCTTTCAGCACAACCAGCAACCTCTGATAATGTACATGACTAATACACAAATGTCAGGACCATGACAGTTCACACACAGCATCACAGTGCGCACAACATAGTGATGGGCCGTGTGTGCTGAATAGCTGCGAGAATAAACAGCACAGAGGCTATGATGTTCCCAGATGCAGTGGGAAGTGCAGAGGCCAACCTGTGTACAAATTTTGTATTGACACCTGCCGGAACATGACAATTGAGACATTATCTCACTCAGCACACCAAGGTTGCCCTGTTGACTGTCTCATTACACTTCTTTAGTGACTGGGGGGGACCATCCACATGTTTGTTCACATGTCCACATCTACTCTACTCACATTGATCAACAAAGGATACTCAGTAGTTACAGGAATAGCTGCCACCGACACATGATGAGTCCTGGTCCGAACTATGACAAATTACATCCCAAAAAATCTACAGGATCATTATTGGACCACACACATGAACAAGACACCTATGTGCAATTGATCATTGGAAATATGTGGACACGTGCTGTCTTGTGTGCTGGCCCACCACAGCCATGTGATAGTTGTGGCTTACTTCTATGGCCTCAACTGTGGTGTCATCATACATTTGAGATTCACCCTTGTCTGTCTGTGCAAACAACATGGTACCCACTTCATCAATGCATGTGTATGACTCACTGTGGGATTCATCAACTAGTGCCTAGGAAGCTCTTACCAATACTCTAGGACATAGGATGTAGAAATTGTGGACCTTTGACATGAACATGTGTCTGCCATCCATCTGGTGCATGCTATGTCACATGTGGTGTCTACGTGACCCTAAAACTTGGAAGTATACTTTGCGGGTGCTGTTACATGTATGACTAACACATGCCCTTGCTCATTCCAATATTTACTTGCATCTTAGGGTTGGACACATGGACGTCACATTCATACAACCACATGTACAATAATGTTTCATGTGATGTACACACACACCTGGTCAACCAACAAATTAGTTGCCAAAGCACACACTTTGAGCCAAAGGCAATTAGGTATTGTACATATGTGCGTCACAATGCTATCCTATCCTTATGGCAAACATGCACAATTTGTGCCATAAATATATGTGGGCCACACATATGACCATCTATGACGTCAGCCAACTGTAAACATACTGTGAAGGGTGTAGTGGATGATGTTCCGCTGCAGTATGATGTCACACATGTGAACATACACCATCAACACCATACTGTCTTCAATTAGCCAATCTCTGATGTGTTCCAAATGTAAAATAACCAAAAAACATGTAAAAATGCCCCAAACCAGTTAATGCACTGTGATTTTGACGTCCCTAGCGTTGTGCGTCATTTTTTGACAACCAAAACTGTATTTGCGTCATTTTTTTGGACGCACAGGAGTGAAATATAGCCAGCATCCAGATATTTGTACAGTCCATGTATCATTATATGGATGCAGGTTAACCTCTTAAGTGCGGGCGTCGGCCACTGGCCGACGCCCACACACCCTCCCTGGTGCGGGTCACGACCAGTGGCCGACACCAGGAAGGGCATTAATAAATCCTCGGGTGCGTCGCACCCGAGGATTTATTATTTTTTTTTCCCCCCCCCCGGGAGACACGGAAGCTACCGTGTCTCCCAACGCCCCCCACCCGCCCCTTTGTGACGTCAGCGCGCCGTGAGGCGCGCTGACGTTGCAAAGGTGTTTTCCCCATGAAAGCAGGAAGCAGCCTTGCAGCCGCTTCCTGCTTTCATGGGGAAAACGGCCTTTTACACGTTCGGGAAGGCCTCGTAAGAAAGGGGAGAGTCTCCCCTTTCTTACGAGGCCTTCCTGAAAGTGTTTCCTGGCCCCCGATAGCAGCACAGCTGCGATCGGGGGCCAGGAAACACTTTCAGGAAGGCCTCGTAAGAAAGGGGAGACACTCCCTTTTCTTACGAGGCCTTCCTGAAAGTGTTTCCTGGCCCCCGGTCGCAGCTGTGCTGCGATCGGGGGCCAGGAAACACTTTCAGGTTTCCTGGCTCCCCCGATCGCAGCACAGCTGCGATCGGGGGGGTCAGGAAACATTTTGAAAAGGCCTCGTAAGAAAGGGGAGACTCTCCCCTTTCTTACGAGGCCTTCTGAAACTGTTTCTGGCCCCCGATCGCAGCACAGCTGCGATCGGGGGCCAGGAAACCCCACTAGACACCAGGGATTTCACTTTTGGGGGGCGGCCCCCCCCGGAAAATGGGCCGCCCCCCCCCGGCATAATTTTCTTTAAAAAAAAAAAAGGTAGGTGCCCCCTGGGGGGTGGGGGGGGCGCGATTGCGCCCCCCCCCCAGGGGATTTTTTTTTTTCAAAATAAATAAATAAATGAAATGACAGGGGGTCGCCCGTGGGCAGGGTGACCCCCTGTGGTGGCATTTTTTTTTTTAGATGTTGTAGGGTTTCCCTGGGGGCCATTTTGGCCCCCAAGGAAACCATACAACAACTAAAAAAAATATATATGTATATATCTATATATATATATCTATGTAGATAGATATATCTAGGTACATGGATATATCTATAGATATATCTATGTAGATATATATTTATATATATATATATATATATATAGGTAGATCTGTATCAAAGAGATTTATAAAGCGCGCTACTCACCTGTGAGGGTCTCAAGGCGCTGGGGGGGGGAACGGGGGGAGGGAAAGGGGCTAGGAGGTTCACTGTTCAAAAAGCCAGGTTTTGAGGCCCTTCCTGAAAAGAAGTAGGTTTTGGGTCTTGCGAATGTGGGTTGTGAGTGCGTTCCATGTTTTGGGTGCAATGTAGGAGAAGGATCTGCCCCCGGTGGTGGTGTGTTTGATGCGGGGGACAGAGGCGAGAGAGAGGTCAGCTGAACGGACGTTTTGTGTGGGGGTGTGGAAGGTGACTCTCGTTGAGGTAGGCAGGGCCTGTGTTGTGGAGTGATTTGTGTGTGAGGATGAGGATCTTGAAGGTGATCCTTTTGTCAATGGGGAGCCAGTGGAGGGATTTGAGGTGTGGAGAGATGTGTTCGTGTCGGTGGAGGTCGAGGATGAGTCGTGCTGCTGAGTTCTGGATGCGTGTAGTTTGTACTTGAGTTTTAGAGTGGTGCCGGCGTAGAGGGCGTTTCTGTAATCAAGCCTGCTGCTGATGAGTGCGTGAGTGACAGTTTTTCTGGTCTCTGTGGGGATCCATTTGAATGTTTTTCAGTATACAGAGTTTGTTGAAGCATGAGGAGGTAAGAGCGTTGATTTGTTGGGTCATAGAGAGGGAGGAGTCTAGGATGATGCTGAGGTTGCGTGCGTAGTTGGCGGGGGTGGGTGCAGGGCCTAGCGTGGTGGGCCACCATGGGGGGTCCCAGGTTTTTTTGGTGAGGGCCAAAGAGGATTATTTCGGTTTTGCTTGAGTTGAGTTTCAGGTGGTTGGCTGTCATATATACATCACTTTTGTCAATATGTGTGTGGTTTCCCTGGGGGGAAAAGGGTCCGACTTGTCTAGTGGCAGTTTTAGTGCCATAAAGAAGCGCAGAAGGTTTATATGCCTACTGCAAAGAGCACATCTGTATTTTATGTAAATAGCTGAGTACATTAGTAAAGTCTATGGAGAGATGAAGGGCACTTTTGCTGGGTGGTAATGAGGGAATCCGAGGAGGAGGGAGTGGGAGCACCAATAATGATTGTTGGACTGGGCGCAGTAGGTGCTAAAGACTGTGACGAATGGTATGTGACAAGGTGTTTTTTGAGTGTCTTGAAAGTACGTGCTGATTGAGGGAAGAAGCGCAGGTAAGGTGGCCTCTACTGTTGCACGTATCTCACACACACCATCGATTTTGTGACTGTCTACGTAGGCTAGTGTTTTAGAGCAACAGTTTAGCCAATAGCAGAGATGGCATCTTGATGGATGACTGCTGCCTGCACTCGGGATATAGAGGACCGCTCTGACATAGGATCAGAGACTGAGACATCAGATACTGAGACAGCATCTGAGGGATAGGACAATGGCGCAGACTCTGGGAGTGATTTTTCAGTCAGAGGAGTCCCATTCGAAAACTCCTCTTCCAGTACATTATGAGGGAGGTGATGAGGACAGTCCTGCTGTCCCTTCGCAAGCTGTTCGTGCAACTGGGTAATAGTGGGTTAGGCCAACCCAGAGAGCAGGTGAATGCGGCGGCAAGCAGAGAGAGAGTGCTCTCTTGGGAGCTCACCAATTTAGTTCAGCCCCAAATTCCACCACCCAAATCATATTGTGGAGACATCAAAATTGTCTATGGCAAAACAAACTGGTTTTGTAAGGCAGGCACCTGTGTTTTTGGTCCTGGATTCGGCGGCCATATAGAGAAACACACTAAACCCAAACATTTCTGGAAACTAGACATTCGGGGGAGTCCACAGAGGTGTGACTTGTGTGGATTCCCCAAAGTTTTCTTACCCAGAATACCCTGCAAAGCTGAAATGTTGAAAAAAACCTCTATTTTTCTCGCATTTCTGTCACACAAACTACAGGAATATGCTGGGATCCACAACATTCCTACCACCCAGTGACTCCTCACCTGTCCTGATAAAAACACTACCCCACTTGAGTGCCTACACCTAGTGCCTGTGTCAGGAATGGATCACCCCAGGGTCAACAGCTGCCTCACGTAAGGACTAACATTGACCGTTGTGTGATCTATTCCTGTCGCAGGCACCAGGCCTAACCACACAAGTGAGGTATCATATTTATCGGGAGACTTGGGGGAACGCTGGGTGGAAGGAAATTTGTGGCTCCTCTCAGATTCCAGAACTTTCTGTCACCGAAATGTGAGGAAAACGTGGTATTTTAGCCACATTTTGAGGTTTGCAAAGGATTCTGGGTAACAGAACCTGGTCCGAGCCCCACAAGTCACCTCATCTTGGATTCCCCTGGGTTTCTAGTTTTCAAAAATGTGCTGGTTTGCTAGGTTTCCCCAGGTGCCTGCTGAGCTAGAGGCCAAAATCCACAGGTAGGCACTGTTTTCTATGAAAAAATTTGATGTGTCCACGTTCTGTTTTGGGGCATTTCCTGTCGCGGGCGCTAGGCCTACCCACACAAGTGAGGTATCATTTTTATCGGGAGACTTAGGGGAACGCCGGGTGGAAGGAAATTTGTGGCTCCTCTCAGATTCAAGAACTTTCTGTCACCGAAATGTGAGGAAAACTTGTTTTTTTAGCCACTTTTTGAGGTTTGCAAAGGATTCTGGGTAACAGAACCTGGACCGAGCCCCGCAAGTCACCCCTCCTTGGATTCCCCTAGGTCTCTAGTTTTCAGAAATGCACAGGTTTGGTAGGTTTCCCTATGTGCCGGCTGAGCTAGAGGCCAAAATCTACAGGTAGGCACTTCTCAAAAAACACCTCTGTTTTCTTCCAAAAATTTGAATGTGTCCACGTTGCGCTTTGGGGCGCTTCCTGTCGCGGGCGCTAGGCCTACCCACACAAGTGAGGTATCATTTTTATCGGGAGACTTGGGGGAACGCCGGGTGGAAGGAAATTTGTGGCTCCTCTCATATTCCAGAACTTTCTGTCACCGAAATGTGAGGAAAACTTGTTTTTTTAGCCACTTTTTGAGGTTTGCAAAGGATTCTGGGTAACAGAACCTGGTCCGAGCCCCGCGAGTCACCCCTCCTTGGATTGCCCTAGGTCTCTAGTTTTCAGAAATGCACAGGTTTGGTAGGTTTCCCTAGGTGCCGGCTGAGCTAGAGGCCAAAATCTACAGGTAGGCACTTCTCAAAAAACACCTCTGTTTTCTTCCAAAAATGTGGATGTGTCCACGTTGCGCTTTGGGGTGTTTCCTGTCGCGGGCGCTAGGCCTACCCACACAAGTGAGGTATCATTTTTATCGGGAGACTTGGGGGAACGCCGTGAGGAAGGAAATTTGTGGCTCCTCTCAGATTCCAGAACTTTCTGTCACCGAAATGTGAGGAAAACTTGTTTTTTTAGCCACTTTTTGAGGTTTGCAAAGGATTCTGGGTAACAGAACCTGGTCCGAGCCCCGCAAGTCACCCCTCCTTGGATTCCCCTAGGTCTCTAGTTTTCAGAAATGCACAGGTTTGGTAGGTTTCCCTATGTGCCGGCTGAGCTAGAGGCCAAAATCTACAGGTAGGCACTTCTCAAAAAACACCTCTGTTTTCTTCCAAAAATTTGGATGTGTCCACGTTGCGCTTTGGGGTGTTTCCTGTCGCGGGCGCTAGGCCTACCCACACAAGTGAGGTATCATTTTTATCGGGAGACTTGGGGGAACGCCGGGTGGAAGGAAATTTGTGGCTCCTCTCAGATTCCAGAACTTTCTGTCACCGAAATGTGAGGAAAACTTGTTTTTTTAGCCACTTTTTGAGGTTTGCAAAGGATTCTGGGTAACAGAACCTGGTCCGAGCCCCGCGAGTCACCCCTCCTTGGATTGCCCTAGGTCTTTAGTTTTCAGAAATGCACAGGTTTGGTAGGTTTCCCTAGGTGCCGGCTGAGCTAGAGGCCAAAATCTACAGGTAGGCACTTCTCAAAAAACACCTCTGTTTTCTTCCAAAAATGTGGATGTGTCCACGTTGCGCTTTGGGGCGTTTCCTGTCGCCGGCGCTAGGCCTACCCACACAAGTGAGGTATCATTTTTATCGGGAGACTTGGGGGAACGCCGGGTGGAAGGAAATTTGTGGCTCCTCTCAGATTCCAGAACTTTCTGTCACCGAAATGTGAGGAAAACTTGTTTTTTTAGCCACTTTTTGAGGTTTGCAAAGGATTCTGGGTAACAGAACCTGGTCCGAGCCCCGCGAGTCACCCCTCCTTGGATTGCCCTAGGTCTCTAGTTTTCAGAAATGCACAGGTTTGGTAGGTTTCCCTAGGTGCCGGCTGAGCTAGAGGCCAAAATCTATAGGTATGCACTTCTCAAAAAACACCTCTGTTTTCTTCCAAAAATTTGGATGTGTCCACGTTGCGCTTTGGGGCGTTTCCTGTCGCGGGCGCTAGGCCTACCCACACAAGTGAGGTATCATTTTTATCGGGAGACTTGGGGGAACGCCGGGTGGAAGAAAATTTGTGGCTCCTCTCAGATTCCAGAACTTTCTGTCACCGAAATGTGAGGAAAACTTGTTTTTTTAGCCACTTTTTGAGGTTTGCAAAGGATTCTGGGTAACAGAACCTGGTCCGAGCCCCGCGAGTCACCCCTCCTTGGATTGCCCTAGGTCTCTAGTTTTCAGAAATGCACTGGTTTGGTAGGTTTCCCTAGGTGCCGGCTGAGCTAGAGGCCAAAATCTATAGGTAGGCACTTCTCAAAAAACACCTCTGTTTTCTTCCAAAAATGTGGATGTGTCCACGTTGCGCTTTGGGGCGTTTCCTGTCGCGGGCGCTAGGCCTACCCACACAAGTGAGGTATCATTTTTATCGGGAGACTTGGGGGAACGCCGGGTGGAAGGAAATTTGTGGCTCCTCTCAGATTCCAGAACTTTCTGTCACCGAAATGTGAGGAAAACTTGTTTTTTTAGCCACTTTTTGAGGTTTGCAAAGGATTCTGGGTAACAGAACCTGGTCCGAGCCCCGCGAGTCACCCCTCCTTGGATTGCCCTAGGTCTCTAGTTTTCAGAAATGCACAGGTTTGGTAGGTTTCCCTAGGTGCCGGCTGAGCTAGAGGCCAAAATCTACAGGTAGGCACTTCTCAAAAAACACCTCTGTTTTCTTCAAAAAATTTGGATGTGTCCACGTTGCGCTTTGGGGCGTTTCCTGTCGCGGGCGCTAGGCCTACCCACACAAGTGAGGTATCATTTTTATCGGGAGACTTGGGGGAACGCCAGGTGGAAGGAAATTTGTGGCTCCTCTCAGATTCCAGAACTTTCTGTCACCGAAATGTGAGGAAAACTTGTTATTTTAGCCACTTTTTGAGGTTTGCAAAGGATTCTGGGTAACAGAACCTGGTCCGAGCCCCGCAAGTCACCCCTCCTTGGATGCCCCTAGGTCTCTAGTTTTCAGAAATGCACAGGTTTGGTAGGTTTCCCTATGTGCCGGCTGAGCTAGAGGCTAAAATCTACAGGTAGGCACTTTGGAAAAAACAGCTGTGTTTTCTATAAAAAAAATAGGATGTGTCCATGTTGTGTTTTGGGGCATTTCCTGTCGCGGGCACTAGGCCTACCCACACAAGTGAGGTATCATTTTTATCGGGAGACTTGGGGGAACACAGAATAGCAAAACAAGTGTTATTGCCCCTTATCTTTCTCTACATTTTTTCCTTCCAAATATAAGAGAGTGTGCAAAAAAGGCGTCTATTTGAGAAATGCCCTGCAATTCACATGCTAGTATGGGCACCTCGGAATTCAGCGATGTGCAAATAACCACTGCTCCTCAAAACCTTATCTTGATCCCATTTTGGAAATGCAAAGGTTTTCTTGATACCTCTTTTTCACTCTTCATATTTCAGCAAATGAATTGCTGTATACCCAGTATAGAATGAAAACCAACTGCAGGGTGCAGCTCATTTATTGGCTCTGGGTACCTAGGGTTCTTGATGAACCTACAAGCCCTTTATATCCCCGCAACCAGAAGAGTCCAGCAGACAAAACGGTATATTGCTTTCAGAAATCTGACATCGCAGGAAAAAGTTACAGAGTAAAACATAAAGAAAAATGGCTGTTGTTTTCAGTTCAATTTCAATATTTTTTTATTTCAGCTGTTATTTTCTGTAGGAAAACCTTGTAGGATCTACACAAATGACCCCTTGCTGAATTCAGAATTTTGTCTAGTTTTCAGAAATGTTTAGCATTCCGGGATCCAGCATTGGTTTCACACCCATTCCTGTCACTAACTGGAAGGAGGCTGAAAGCACCAAGGCCCGTATTTATACTTTTTGACGCTAAACTGCGCTAACGCAGTTTAGCGTCAAAATTTTTTTATTTTGCAGTTTTCCTTCCAAATCACAGGTAGTTAAGCAAGTAGAATTAAAGCCTCTCTGTGGATTTATGTTCATACTGCTCCCTCAAGTAATGCTACATGGCAACTGCGGCCCATATTTATACTTTTTGACGCTAAACTGCGCTAACGCAGTTTAGCGTAAAAAAATTTAGCGCCGGCTAACGCCATTCTGAAGCGCCATGCGGGCGCCGTATTTATTGAATGGCGTTAGCCGGCGCAAGCAGACCGGCGCTGCCTGGTGTGCGTGGAAAAAAACCACGTACACCAGGCAGCGCCGGCGTTGGGAAAAATGGCGTTAGGGCGTCTTAAAATGGCGCAAGTCAGGTTGACGCTAAAAAATCGTCTTAACCCGATTTGCGCCATTTGAAACGACGCCCAGACGCCATTTACATGACTCCTGTCTTAGTAAAGACAGGAGTCATGCCCCCTTGCCCAATGGCCATGCCCAGGGGACTTATATCCCCTGGGCATGGTCATTGGGCATAGTGGCATGTAGGGGGGCACAAATAAGGCCCCCCTATGCCACCCAAAAAAAAAAAAAAAAAATTTTTTATACTTACCTGAACTTACCTGAATGTCCCTGGGATGGGTCTCTCCATCCTTGGGTGTCCTCCTGGGGTGGGCAAGGGTGGCAGGGGGGGTCCCTGGGGGCAGGGGAGGGCACCTGTGGGCTCATTTTGAGCCCACAGGCCCCTTAACGCCTACCCTGACCCAGGTGTTAAAAAGTGGCGCAAATGCGGGGTTTTTTGACCCGACCACTCCCGGGCGTGATTTTTGCCCGGGAGTATAAATACGACGCATTTGCGTCGCCGTCATTTTTTTAGACGGGAACGCCTTCCTTGCATCTCATTAACGCAAGGAAGGCGTTCACGCAAAAAAATGACGCTATTTGCCCATACTTTGGCGCTAGACGCGTCTAACGCCAAAGTATAAATATGGCGTTAGTTTTGCGCCAAATTTGCGTCGAAAAAAACGACGTACATTCGGCGCAAACGGAGTATAAATATGCCCCCAAATGTAGTAGAAATGGGGTATGTCCCAGTAAAATGCCAAATTTGTGTTGAAAAATTTGGTTTTCTGATTCAAGTCTGCCCGTTCCTGAAAGGTGGGAAGATAGTGATTTCAGCACCAGAAAGCCTTTGTTGATGGCATTTTCAGGGAAAAAACCACAAGCCTTCTTCGGCAGCCCTTTTTTCCCATTTTTGGGGAAAAAACTAAATTTTCACTGTATTTGGGTTATTTTCTTGGTCTCCTCCAGGGGAAACCACCAACTCTGGGTACCATTAGAATCCCTAGGATGTTGGAAAAAAAGGACGCAAATTTGGCATGGTTAGCTTATGTGGACAAAAAGTTATGAAGCCCTAAGCGCGAACTACCCCAAATAGCCAAAAAAGGGCTCAGCACTGGGGGGGGAAAGGCCCAGCAGCTAAGGGGTTAATATTCACGTCTGTGCGTCAAAAAAAATGACGCAAATACAGTTTTGTGCAACAAAAAATGACGCATAACACGAAAAAGGCGGGACTTTTCATTCAGGAAGTGATGTAATAGGATATCCTGTTTACAGATCATGTGCAGTGGGTGTACTTTCACTTTCACTTTGCAGTCTATGATCCTTCTAGACTTTGTGGCTGTGTAGAGAGTGTTGTCCAGAGATTTTGTGCTGTATTTGTCCTGTGTGCTATCTGTAAAGTCCTTTTGTGAAATAAATTTTGTTTGTGTATACTGTAGTACTGTTTTTTGTCTACATTTGTCCATTTATCTTGTGTATTTCTTGTTTGTGGGAGTCTGTTGTGGGTAGTGTTAATTTGGGGATAGTTGGGCTCTTTTAGTGTTTAGGTTTACTTTTTTTCTGTCTTTTTACCCCTACTTTCACCCATTTCCCCTTTCTTTTTCTTGTACCCCTATTCCTTATCTTCTTCTATAAGTATGTCTGGTAGGCCACGTCTTGGCAGGATGGGGGAAGAGGAGTTGGGGGGCTTCTTCTGGCTGGTTACACATTTCTTGCCGCTCATGATCCAGGCAGGGGGCAGGGTCATACAGGGCTACCCGATAGAGGCGCGCAGAATCCGGTGGGGAAAGGTGCTGCATCACCTGCAGCGTGTGTATGCCAGCCAGAGGAGTGACCACCAGCTGAAGCACCGGTGGGCTGACCTCATCACCAGGGAGCAGGATCTCTTGGACCACCTGGGAATCATGATTGGTGGCACTGTTGGTGAGTACGACTATTGTTAGTGTGCAAAAGATGAATGCTCTGTTGTGACATCAGTGGATTAGTGCAATGTCTGCCACCTAACTTGATGACTGTGTGTAATTTTGGGGACATATGAGGGGATCATTGATGCACTATGGCAAGGATCACAATTGCTAGGTGTCAGGTAGGACGTGCTCAGCAAACTTACAGGTAACTTTACCATCAAGGAAATTGGTGCGGCCTTTCTGTCAGCACAGCTAACAAAATAGGAGCCAATCATGTCTATATAGGGTACTATTGACAGAGAAGTACAGATGTGCCAACATTTAGGCCAACTATGTTGTCGCAATTGCTAGACTGACTTTAGAATCACTACATGATGCTGAAAATTAGTGCTGCCTTCACAACAATTTATAATTGCAAAGTGGCTCAAACATTGGTCTCATGTGAGTCCGGTGAGTGTGGAAGGAAAGCGTTCACAGAAGTACTATGAATGTGTGGGATTATTGTGTTTCTTAATCTTTTAGGATAAATGTCAGTTCATGATTTGAATACATCATGTAAAGGTGTAAGGTGCCCTCAGCTAACATCGTAAGATGTTTGTTGGAATCGTTTGAGACACATTCCAAATATGGATGGCAGTCCAAGTGTATGCACATGGCTTTACATCTCCATGGTTAGTGCAAATCACCATAGATGGGCCACATCAATTGACTATACTGTAACAACAGGATGGCTTACATGAGTCCCTGCCCCTCCCTCTGTACATTGGGCCTATGTGCAATAAATGTGTCATGGCCACAAGGCATGTTTGACTGGTAATGCAGTCCTCAAGTAACCAGACGTTGGATGTTTCTCTTGGATGCACATGATGAGACGATTACACTCCATATTTTTTAGTGCTCACCAATTATGGGGCAAGTTTGCAACCACATGATAGTTAGGGCCAATGTATGTGTGCAGATATGTGTGTAACTGTCACAGGAGACCCATGCTATGTACAAGTTGGCCGTGAAATATCATATGCAGTACCATCATGTCTGAATGGCTGCCATTTACTTATTCAGTCTACACATTGTAAATGATACTGAAAATTTAGTACTGTGCACAGATTTTGAGCACATTTCTTCCTTCCATACCTTACAGGTGGACCGGTGCCCTACACTGTGGGAGAGGTGGCAACATTTGAGGACTCCGACCACTACAGTAAGTGTTGATATGTCTGTTATGTGTTGTGTTTTCTGGTTATGGACTCGTGTGAGTTGGACGCATACAAAGGTGTGATGCTGGGGTCAAGTTTTTCACTTGTTCCATGAGTGGTAATGCAGTTTTCACTTGTTTTGAGTTAGCCAATGCGTATCCAATGGTATCATGTAGGGATTGTAGGACATCCCTGTAGGCCCCACTGTGAGTACAGGGGATAGTCATGTCTCTGACACTTGTATCACCAAGAGTCGCAATGGAAGTCAGCCCCAACTTAGTCAGCCTGTCAGACCCACATTCTCTAAGATTGGTGGAGCTAATAGCTTCCCAATAGACATCTGCTTCACTATTTACCTACGCAATTTTGAAACAGTAGGTAGAACCTCCTAGCATCATGTACTTCCACATGTAGTGCATCAAGTCTGCGGAACCTGAGTGTAATGGCCTAGGTGTGCATGCAATTAATGCTCATGGGTGTTCTAGCAACTCTGTGTCTGATGTAAGTCAGGCCTCACTGGAAGTATATGTTGTGTACTAAGTTCTGATTTTCCTGACATGTCTGACCCTATGAGTGCTCTAGGGTTTGCTGACTCCAAAATGTAGATAGACCTTACCTGTGGTGTGTCTGTAGAGACAAACATGTGTGGATTAGCCTATACACTCCTCAGTGTACATGTTGTTGGCAAATTATAGTTGTATATCCAACGCCCCCCCTCAAACACGGCCATGGGTTTGTGAATGGGGTTCCTAGTATTGATGCTACCAGTATGTTACACATACCTGTGAAGAAGTGACGTTTTGGTTGCATACTAGTATACACACTCAAGTTTGGCACTTGGTACCATACTGGGAATTCCAGTTACAACTTGCAGACCATATGGCTTTAGTTTTGCTTTCCATACACTGACATTTGTAGTCCAGCTCTTGGTGGAGGATATGCAGCATGATTCTTAGCTGATAACTGTCAGAACTCAGATTGCAAGTCAAGGCCAGTTGTTACCCATCTTGTGGGTTATGATTGTGCTTTGTGTGATGTGACCTTTGTTGTCTGGCCTGCCATGTACTTCCTCAGGGACATTCGATGCTCTGTATCGTGATATGAGCTGTTAGAAGTACAGTAGATGTATTGTCTGATTAACTTGCTGTGCTGTTTCACACAATGCAGTTACTCATGTGGCATATCTGCATTTGTCTTCACAGCAGCTAACATGACTCCAGACTAGGTCCGTGAATTTCAGCGCTGGGCCATGCAATACCAGCACATCCTGCTGGTGGAGTCGGGGTTCCGGAGGATGGCCCGGCGATATCGCCATGAACGCGCCTCCGGGGCATGGCGAGCCTTCCCACAGGGTGGGCCTACTGTGCCCACCACAGCCAACACAGAAACAACCACCAATGAGAGCCAGGTGGCCCCACCCACAGCTGCCTCTGTTGCATCTACATCTGCTGGACTTCCTGGCCCCAGCATTGCCACCGGTGCAGGACAGCCCACACAGACCTCCTCCACCGGTAGACAGGCTGCCACTGCTCCATCTGTTGACCCTGCCGCCTTCAATAGACTTGAAAACAAGATGGACAAAGTGCTGCGCAAGGTGAGCCACCTGAGCTGGGACGTGCGGCACATTAAACGGCGGGTGAAGGATATCAAGAGGACCCTCCGGAGGGCCAACCTCTAGACAGTTGATTAGATGGACATGATACCCTCCCATCCCTCCTCTTTCCTTGTTCTTATACTTAGTGGGCTTAGGGGGCTTAGTGTTAGGTTAGTATAGGCTGTTAGGTTAGTTAGTGATAGTGGGTGGGGGATAGGGGGTCCTGCTTGTTTCTTTTTTGACTTATTACATGTGTGGGTGGGGGGCTATGTTGGGGTTCTTGTGTGAAAAAATAATATTAAAAAACCACACAAAAAAAAAACATAATTTTTTTTTTTACCCAAAAAATATATATTTGTATAGGATAGTATAGTATGTGTTTAGGTTAGTATGTGTTGTCTTCAATGTGTCCCGTCTCATAAGGGGGGTGGGGGGTAGATGTTTAGAACATTTTGTTACATGTGATAAGTAAGTGTAGCTTAGGTTAGTTAGGGACAGTTGTGGGTAATGAGTAGTCAGGGTAGATTAGGGTGGGTAAGATTTTTCCCTCAGTTTCCTCATCTATGGTTAGCTTTTAATAAATATTTGGTTACCCCTTAATAGTATGTGTTGAATGGTACTTGATCGTGGGTTTGGATTCCGTGTACATCTCTTTTGTACTATAACATCTGTGTCCTATGCTACAAACAAATCCCAAATGAGCTGTACGATTGGCAGCTAACCCAGAGCAACCTTGCAAAGTGTCTACCCTTTGTTGCAACCACCAATCACAGTTAATATGGATGACAATGTGTTTCTGTTGATAAGTTTGTTTTCAAAGTCACTAACAGTGCTTCCAGACTTGATATTGGGGAAACAGTTTTAGATCTGACTGCAGTGTGATGATCATGCACACCCTTATAAGATAAGTTCTCATTGGCAATCTTGTAATCTTGTCTTCATGACCCTCATACATCATTTGTGCCCCTTTTCAGCATGATTACCTATTTGTACGTTAACTCAGACACCTTCATTTTTGCAGTTTTTTTTGTGTTTACGTAGATTAGTGTGGCATGTTTATTGTGTTATTTTTGCATGTTGACAACATTTAGCGGGCACTATTTGATGACTTAGTTATCCCCTGAGGAAGCATTCTTCTGTCCAACACAGCATGGTGGTCTATGGTTTCTCACTTCATCAGATTATTCCCTCAGGATGGGCAGAGTGTGATGCAATCATGGTCACTGTGCAGATTTCTCTAACTACATAATATCTGGACAGTTGTATTGAGAAGCTACGTTATTTGACAGTAGGGACATTCAGATTTGTGGTGTAAGTGCTATTTATTGAAAAGTGCTGTAGTGCTATATGTACATTGTCCATGACTGTGAGTCCATTATAGTGACATTATAAATTGGGATCCAACACAAGGGTTTACCAAAATGCTTTTGTCATGCTGGGGTTGCTGTTTCAGACAGTGCAGAGGGACAGGATTTGGCAATGAGTAGGAGAGAGACAATCACTGGGCTGGGTGACAAGATATACAGTGGTTTGCAGAACAGTGCTTGAGTACAGTTGTTGCAAGACTGGCAAGTTACAAAGCGCAGGACCTTGGTAAATGTCGGCCATGTGGCAGGGACTAGTGCTTCCGGGTACTTTTCCTTGTGAATGTGATCTGTTCCATGTCTTCTTCTTCTGATGTGTGTGTTGCCTGCTTTGTCCTTGTTGTTGTTGGTTGTGAAGGGGCAACACACACCTCAGTGTTAGAAGACGTGGAGTCAGACGTCCCGGTCGCTGCTCCCTGTGAAGGTCTTAAGGGCAGTACTGCACCAAGGAGGATCTGCTGGTTCTTGAGAATAGCAGCCACATCATGATGGTAGGCAGCCAGGTCGGCCCTGAGGGGTTCAATGTTGCATTCGTGCACGCGTTGACAGGATTGCTGTTGTAGGTGTTGGGTCAACTGTATTACAGCTGTGCTGATTTCCTTCTGGGTTTTCTGCAGTTCCTGCAAGATAGATGTTAGGGTTTGCATAGCTGCTGCCTGATCTGCAGATGACATCATGCACGAACACACCCCCTCAAGGCTGGCTGCCATATTTTGCATCCCCACCCGCACCTCCTTGGCCAGCTCTCGCTATACTCCAACTACAGTTCTCTCAAAGCTGGTGCCAGTGTCGTCTGAGTCCTCAGATGTATTGGAGCTGGCAGGTCTTACAATTGGGGTGGTGGGTCGTTCCTCTGCGATGGCTGCTTGTTCTGTGCTCCTCCTTGTGACTGAAGGTGGGGTCTGGAGGGTTTCAAGGACCTTTTGGATGGTCTCCTGGGGAATGTTTATTGGCTCGTCATCCATGTCATCAGGGAAATCTGGGACAGGCATGTCGGCAGGAGATCCATCTTCCTCTGCATTGAAACAGGGTACAATTAGTGTGTCTGTGTTGTGACAATTTTGACGTGACGTGCCTGCCTTTTGATGAATTCACTTTGTGATCTTGTTTTTTATTAATATCTGCAGTCCTTCAGATGGGCATTGTTTCAGGCCTATGGCCCACCTGTGTGTTACCTGTATGTTATTGAGTTATCAGACTTGCCAGCCTCATTGCCTCTAGGTGTTGCTTTATGCCAAATAGAGAATTGCCACCTTTTTGTCCTACTCGACCCTCCGTGTATATCCATTCTCATGGGGAGACCTTTCACTGGCTGTGGGTGTTCTGATGGCCCTGGCAGCACACTTTTCTATCAGGACCTGCCCCAATCCCTGATCGTTCACATCGACTTAATTGTAATTGACATGTTGCATATCCTATGAATGGCAATGTTATGATGTGATATGGATGTTGACATTGTTAATGTGTCCTGCTGATGTTGGGTAATGTGTGTTACATTGGATTGCCCTGATAGTAGTATCAGTGTCCTATTTCCTCCTCTGACTGTGCAGTTGTATTTCAGTGACCAGTTACATGTGTCCCCTCCTCAATGCTGTTGTCTGAGCAGTATGACATTTGTGATGTTGCCTTGTTAACCAGGCACAGGATGGACCCTGACATATGCAGCATGGGTGTGTCCTGAGTGCTGTGTCGCTACTATTGTTGTTTACATCGGCTGATGTTTGTGACAACTATGGGCATTGACATTTGAGTGTACTGGGGCCTTTGTCTTGTTTCAGGAGATTTTTGCAGATGTCATCCTCACCCCCTAATTTAGGTATGTATGTTCCATGGGGAGGTAACTGCCATTGGCTACTTGAGCTGCACACAGATCAGAGGTGGTAGTGGCAACTGTTGTTGCAGTTACATTGCAGTTGTCGGTTTGGCTAGAGGATTGCTAATAGGGCCCTAGTTAATGTAGGAGGTATGTTGGCTGACGAGTGCCAGGATGTCATTTTGACGTAGTGGCCTTCTCTCCTGTCGTGGCTTTCCCTTTGCTCCATCATTGGCATGACAGCATGCCCCCATGGGACTGTTGTTGGTGTTGTGTAATGGTGTGCCCCAGCTTATGTTTGTGCAGGCCATGCCCCTATGCCGTGCCCCTTTACCCATGCCACTCCATGTATATGATGACTTACATGCAATGTGTAGTAGGTATTTCCCCCCCCCGGTTGCAGTTGACATTATTGCATTTCAATTCCCCATGCGACTTACCCTGCATGTGCGTTGTCTCCTGGTAGTGTGCGCTCTCCTGTCCTTGAATCCCTGTGACGATCTCCTCAGGGATGACGGCTGCGACCATCTCCTCCATGTGGTCCAGGGCCTCCTGGTGTGCTGGACTCCCCCCTCCAGTCTGCAGTGCTGCCTTCCTGTTCCTGGCCATCTTTTCCTTGGTACTGCGCTTGCAGTCATGCCAGCGTTTCTTGCACTCGATGATTGTTCTGCGTACTTCAGCCACACTGCGGGCCATATTTATACTTTTTGACACAAAACTGCGCTAACGCAGTTTTGCGCCCAAAAAAT